>NC_089515.1:44562939-44902225 GCF_036850995.1 Saccopteryx leptura | reverse complement strand
GCACATACAGGAAGCAACTACTACGAGTTGATGCTTCCAACTCCTCCACCCTTTTCTCTCTCCTCTCTCTAAACTCAATAAATAAAATATTTTTTAAATATTGCTTTTCCTTGAAACAAATGAAAATGAACATAGAACAACCCCAAATCTATGGGACACAGCAAAAGCAGCCCTGAAAGGGAAGTTCATTGCTTTACAGGCCTAGCTCTAGAAGCAAGAAATATCTCTAGCCTGACCAGGCGGTGGTGCAGTAGATAGAGCGTCAGACTGGGATGCAGAGGACCCAGGTTCGAGACCCCGAGGTCGCCAGCTTGAGCGTGGGCTCATCTGGTTTGGGCGGAAGCCCACCAGCTTGAACCCAAGGTCGCTGGCTCCAGCAAGGGGCTACTCAGTCTGCTGAAGGCCCGCGGTCAAGGCACATATGAGAAAGCAATCAATGAACAACTAGGGTGTTGCAATGCGCAATGAAGGACTAATGATTGATGCTTCTCATCTCTCTCCGTTCCTGTCTGTCTGTCCCTGTCTATCCCTCTCTCTGACTCCCTCTCTGTCTCTAAAAAATAAAAAAAAATAAAAAAAGAAATATCTCAAATAAACAATCTAAACCTGCACCTAAAAGAATTAGAAAAAGAACAACAAACAAATAAAGCCCAGAGAAAGTATAGAAGAAAGGAAATAATAAAGATCAGAGTGGAAATAAATGACATAGAGGAAAAAAAAAAATCAATGCAACCAAGAGCTGGTTCTTTAAAAAGATAAGATTGACAAACCTTTAACCAGACTCATCAAGAAAAAAAAAGGACCCAAATAAATAAAATCAAAAATAAAAGAGAAGTAACAAATGACATTCACAGAAATATAAGAGATATAAAAATACTATGAAGAACTATATGCCAAAAAATTAGACAGCCTGGGCAAAATGGATAAATTCCTAGAAACACAATCTTCTAAAACTAAATCTGGAAGAATCAGAAAACCCTAGCAGGTCAATTACAACAAATGGAATTGAAACAGTTACCAAAAAACTCCCAGCAAACAAAAGTTCTGGATCAGATGGCTTCACAAACAAATGTTACCAAACATTCAAAGAAGAATTAACACCCATCCTTCTCAAGCTATTCTAAAAATTCAAGAGGAGGGAAGACTTCCAAGTTCATTTTACAAGGCCAGCATTATCCTCATTCCAAAACCAGACAGAGATACTACAAGGAAAGAAAACTAAAGGCCAGTAACCCTGATGAACAGAGATGCTAAAATCCTCAACAAAATATTAGTAAACCAGATCCAACAATACATTAAAAAGATCATACATCATAATCAAGTGGGATTTATTCTGGGGAAGCAAGGCTGGTACAATATCCACAAATCAATAAGCATGATTCATCACATAAAATGAAAGATAAACATCACATGATCATATTAATAGATGCAGAAAAAGCATTTGATAAAATCCAGCACCCATTTATGATCAAAACTCTCAGCAAAGTGGGAATTCAGGGAACATACCTCAACATGATAAAGGCCATCTATCACAAACCCACAGCGAACATCATACTCAACAGACAAAATTAAATCCAGTCCCCTTAAGATCAGTAACAAGAGCCTGACCAGGCGGTGGCACAGTGGATAGAGCGTCAGACTGGGATGCAGAGGACCCAGGTTCGAGACCCCGAGGTTGCCAGCTTGAGCGCGGGCTCATCTGGTTTGAGCAAAAATTCCACCAGCTTGAGCCCAAGGTCGCTGGCTCCAGCAAGGGGTTACTTGGTCTGCTGAAGGCCCGCGGTCAAGGCACATATGAGAAAGCAATCGATGAACAACTAAGGTGTTGCAACGTGCAATGAAAAACTAATGATTGATGCTTCTCATCTCTCTGTCCCTGTCTATCCCTCTCTCTGACTCACTCTCTGTCTCTGTAAAAAATAAATAAATAAATAAAGATCAGTAACAAGATAGGGTGTCCCCTTTCGCCACTCTTATTCAACATAATCCTGGAAGTCCTAGCCACAGCAATCAGACAAGAAGAAGAAATAAAAGGCATCCAAACTGGAAAAGAAGTAAAACTCTATTTGCTGACGACATAATACTGTACATAGAAAACCCTAAATCCTCCACCAAAACAAACATTACTAGACCTGATAAATGAATTCAGCAAAGTGGCAGGATATAAAGTTAATATTCAGAAATCAGTGGCATTTTTATACACCAATAATGAACTGTCAGAGAAATTAAGGAAACAGTCCCATTTACTATTGCAAAATACATACATACATACATACAAAGAAAGAACGAACGTACATACGTACCTAGGGATAAATTTAACCAAGGAATAAAAGACTTGTACTTGGAAAATTATAAGACATTGAAAAAAGAATTCGAGGAAGATACAAACAAGTGGACGCATATACCATGTTCCCATACTACCCAAAGCAATCTATAGATTTAATGCAATTCCTATTAAAATACCAATGGCATACTTTACAGATCTAGAACAAATATTCCAAAAGTTTATATGGAACCAAAAAAACCCCGAATGGTTTCAACAATCTTGAAAATGAAAAACAACATGAACATGAGTGGTATCACACTTCCGGATATCAAGTTATACTACTAGGCCACTGTAATCAAAACAGCTTGGTACTGGCATAAGGACAGACATACAGATCAATGGAAGAGAGCAGAGAAACCAGAAACAAACCCACGCCTTTATGGTCAGTTAATATTTGACAAAGGAGACAAGAGTATACAGGGAGTAAAGACAGTCTCTTTAATAAATGATGTCGGGAAAACTGGAGAGGTACACGCAAAAAAATGAAACTAGACCACCAACTTACACTGTTAACAAAAACAAACTCAAAATGGATAAAAAGCTTAAATGTAAGATATGAAACCATAAAAATCCTAGAAGAAAACAT
Organism: Saccopteryx leptura; assembly: GCF_036850995.1. Classification (NCBI taxonomy): domain Eukaryota; kingdom Metazoa; phylum Chordata; class Mammalia; order Chiroptera; family Emballonuridae; genus Saccopteryx; species Saccopteryx leptura. Next base: position 44,899,313 of record NC_089515.1, on the reverse strand, counting down.
AGGCAGTAGACTCTCATACATCTCTCAAAGCAGTATTTTTGCCGATATATCTCCTAGGGCAAGAAAAATAAAGGACAAAATAAACAAATGGGACTATATCAAACTAAAAAGCTTTGGCACAGCAAAAAGGCATCAACAAACCAAAAGGACAGCTTACTCTATGGAAGAATATATTTGCTGATATGTCTGATGAGGGGTTAACACTATGAAGACAAACTATTAAAAAATGGGCAAAGATTGGCCAGTTGGCTCAGCGGTAGAGTGTTGGCCTGGCGTGCGGGGACCCGGGTTCAATTCCCGGCCAGGGCACATAGGAGAAGCGCCCATTTGCTTCTCCTCCTCTCCCCCTCCTTCCTCTCTGTCTCTCTCTTCCCCTCCCGCAGCCAAGGCTCTATTGGAGCAAAGATGGCCCGGGCGCTGGGGATGGCTCCTTGGCCTCTGTCCCAGGCACTAGAGTGGCTCTGGTTGCGGCAGAGCGACGCCCCAGAGGGGCAGAGCATCGCCCCCTGGTGGGCAGAGCATCGCCCCTGTTGGGCGTGCCGGGTGGATCCCGGTCGGGCACATGCGGGAGTCTGTCTGACTGTCTCTCCCCGTTTCCAGCTTCAGAAAAATACAAAAAAAAAAAAAAAAAATGGGCAAAGGAACTGAATAGACATACCGATGGCCAATAGGTATGTAAAAAATGCTCAATGTCACTAATCATCAGAGATGCTAATTAAAACCACAATGAGGTATCACCCTATACCTGTCAGAATGGCGCTCATCAACAAATCAACAAACAAGTGCTGGTGAGGGTGTGGATAAAAGGGAACCCTCCTGCACTGCTGGTGGGAATGCAGACTGGTGCAGCCACTCTGGAAAACAGTATGGAGAGACCTCAAAAAATTAAAAATGGAACTGCCTTATGACCTAGAGATCCCACTTCTAGCAATATATCCTAAGAAACGTAAAACACTAATTCAAAAGAAGATATGCACCCCTATGTTCACTGTAGCATTGTTTGCAATAGTCAATATCTGGAAACAGCCCAAATGTCCATCAGTGGATGAGTTGATAAAAAAGCTGTGGTACATACACACAATGGAATACTACATGACTGTGAAAAAGAAGGAAAGCTTACCTTTTGCGATGGCATGGAGGGACCTGGAGATTATTATGCTAAGCAAAATAAGCCAGGCAGAGAAAGACAAATATCATATGATCTCACTTATATGTGGACTCTAATGAACAGAATAAGCTGAGGAACAAAATAGAAGCAGAGGCAGAGTCACAGGGAACAGAGGGACAGCTGTCAGAGGGAAGAGGGAAGAGGGAAGGGGATTCAAGAAGGTGAAGGGATTAGTGAAATTATATATACACCACACACAGATGCAGACAACAGGGTAGTAACAGCCAGAGGAGTAAGGGGGATGGAGGTGGGGGAGAGGAGTTACGGGGGGGGGGGGGAACAGGGTAGAAAGAGACTTTGCATGAGGCGTGGCGGGCACGATGTGGGGGACAGACAGTGTTATAGTGAGTGGGACACTTGACACCATGTCAACATAATAAAAAAACAAGGCATGGTATGGCAGAAAAATAGACACAGACCAATGGAACAGAATTGAAAGTCCAGAAATAAACCCACATATATACAGGCAACTAATTTTCAACAAAGGAGTCAAAAACACACAAAGGGGAAAGGAAAAGCCCTTAGCTCTTCGACAAACAGTGCAGGGGAGATTGAAAAATCACATGCAAAAGCGTGAAAGTAGACTGCCATCAGCCTCCACACAAAAAACTAACTCAAAATGGATTCGGCGTTTGAATATAAGACTACGCTTATGGTCCTGGGTTTCAGAGTTAGTGAAAGTAAAATGAATAAATGGGCCCTTGGTAAGAGCGTCGTTCTGAAATACCAAGGTTGTGGGTTTGATCCCCAGTCAGGACACAAGCAAGAATCAACCAATGAATGCATAAATAAATGGAGCAACAAATGTGATACATATATGCATATGTATATACACATATTATATACAAATACACATATATGATGGAATATTACTCAGCCATAACAAATGATGACCTGCTGCCATTTGCTACAACAGAAAAGGACAAGAACCACAAAGCAACAGATGAACACAAACTCAGACACAGGCAACAGTGTGGCAGTGACAAGGGGGTTTGGGGAGGTAAGGACAGTCAAGGGAGTCAAGTATATGGTGACGGAAGGAGACTGGACGCTGGGTGAACACACAATACCACATACAGGTGGCGTGTTACAGAAGTGTTACACCTGCAACTTACACAATGTTATTAATTAATGTTACCCCCATACATCTAATTAAACAACATATACAGTGTGTCTGTAAAGTCATGGTGCACTTTTGACTGGTCACAGGAAAGCAACAAAAGACGATAGAAATGTGAAATCTGCACCAAATAAAAGGAAAACCCTCCTGGTTTCTGTAGGATGATGTGGCAGCATGTGTGCATGCGCAGATGATGAAACACCGTGTATACAGCGGAGCAGCCCACGGCCACGCCAGTCGAGATGTGGACGGTACAGAGGAAAGTTCAGTGTGTTCTGTGGCTCGCTAAATTCGAATCTGTGACCAAAGTGCAACGTGAATATCAGCGCGTTTATAACAAAGCGCCACCCCACAGGAATAACATGGCTCGGTGGGATAAGCAGTTGAAGGAAACCGGCAGTTTGGTGGAGAAACCCCGTTCTGGTAGGCCATCAGTCAGTGACGAGTCTGTAGAGGCTATACGGGATAGCTACCTAATGAGCCCTAAAAAATCTGTGCGTGAGCCCACATCAAACTATACTGAATAGGTATGAAACTGGGAGAGTTTTCCTTTTATTTGGTGCGAATTTCACATTTCTATCATCTTGTGTTGCTTTCCTGTGACAGGTCAAAAGTGCACTACGACTTTACGGACACACTGTACTTCAGCAATGAAAAGGGAGAGAGATGAAACAAATGTGGGAAAACCTTAATGACTAAATCTTAAGTGACGAGTATTTGGGGGGTCACCATACTACCTCTTCTCATTTGCCTGAAATTCTTCATCATGTATTTTGTAATAAATTCATAATTATTAAAAAGTTCAGTTGGTCACCACCTAAAATCATCCCCTGCCCGGTCACACATATCACCTGTAGATGTAGCACAATCTGGGGACACTGTCTGCTCCCCAGTTCCAGAGGCCCTGTGCCCAGCCAGCACAGTGCCTGGTACACAGCAGGCCCTCAATAAGTAACAACAGGTAGGCCCTGGCCGGTTGGCTCAGCGGTAGAGCGTCGGCCTGGCGTGCGGGGGATCCGGGTTCAATTCCCGGCCAGGGCACATAGGAGAAGCGCCCATTTGCTTCTCCACCCCCACCCCCTCCTTCCTCTCTGTCTCTCTCTTCCCCTCCCACAGCCAAGGCTCCATTGGAGCAAAGATGGCCCGGGCGCTGGGGATGGCTCCTTGGCCTCTGCCCCAGGCACTAGAGTGGCTCTGGTTGCGGCAGAGCAACGCCCCGGAGGGGCAGAGCATTGCCCCCTGGTGGGCAGAGCGTTGCCCCTGGTGGGCGTGCCGGGTGGATCCCGGTCGGGCACATGCAGGAGTCTGTCTGACTGTCTCTCCCCATTTCCAGCTTCAGAAAAGAAAAAAAAAAAAAAAAAAAAAAACAGGTAAATGATGCTTCCTGAGAGCTGGTCTAAGCGCTTTACCCAAATTAACTCATTCCATCCTCAGAACAACCCTGGGAAGCAAGTACATTGTCCCCACTTCAGGAATGAGAAAACTGAGGCTCAGAGGGGTTATTCTACCTGCTCAAAGTCACAGAGCAGGAAGAGGCCGCGCTGGGTCTCACACCTGGCCATCGGCCCCTGCTCCTGACCACCCTCAGGCGGGAGGCCGCCCAGTGCCACCCCTCACCTGTGCGGACCAGCTCGCCAATGAGCTCCTCCTTCATGCGGATGTTGATGGCCAGTTCCCGGATCTTCTGCTGGGCCTGGGCCAGCCGCCACTCGGAGGCTGTGGCAGCCCGGGCCTGGCGGAGCCGAGCCTGTGCCTTGCTCCCACGAGCCACTGTAAAAGGCCAGCTGTCAAGGCTGCTGCCCCACCTAACAGTGGGGGAGGCAGGGGAGTGGAGAGGGGAGAGGGGAGAGGGGAGGCAGGGAGTAGAGAGGAGAGAGGGGAGAGGAGAGAGGAGAGAGGAGAGAGGAGAGAGGAGAGAGGGGAGGCAGGGAGTAGAGAGGAGAGAGGGGAGGCATGCCCAGAGCAGCCAGGGAGGACGTGTGGACTGCCTAGAGTGGCCAGTCAGGGCCATGGAGGGAGAAAGGGTCAGGGTCCTCTCTGCACCACACAAGCTCACCGCTGGGCTCCGGGACGGCTGCACCCAGCTCCTCAAGGCGAAGCTCTGGGCCCTTCCTGCTTGCCGGACTACCTGGGCCGGCCTCCACCCTCTGGTTCCACTTGCTGATCCCATTTCTGGGGGGCAGAAGCAGGAATCTGTACCACTCCCCAGCCCAGCCACCTCTGGGGCCAGAGGAAGGAAGCTGGTCACAGGCCTCCCATCCCATCAGCAGCAGAACCTGTCAGTCCAGCAGAACTCTGAGGCCAGGGGCTAAGCTTGGGGGTGCAGGGCAGCTGGGAGCACCAAGAACCTCCTGGGAGGCTGAGAACCAGGAGGCCGGGCCCACCCCACCACTGTATGCTCTCTCCCACAGGCTGGCAAGGGCATTGCCGTTGGGGGCACCCTGAGACCACAGGGTCCTCCCAGCCTGGACCCAGAGCTGGTCCTGGTCAGGTCCACAGTGGGTCCCACTCACCTGCGTAGGTGCAGGGTCTGCCGGGGCGGCCGCTCCTCCTCCTCCTCCTCCTCCGATGCAGCTGAAGAGCCACTTCCCAGCCTGTCTACCTCCGCCAGCAACTTGGCTCCCACTTCCCTGCAATCTGTCACCTGCCAGGGAAATGTCAGGGTTTCTGGACAGGAAGCCTCCAGGGCGTCCTCTATGGGCCATTCCCATCACCAAGTCTTTGTTCCCAGCTATGCCCACCTCACATCTCCACCTCAAGCCCTACTTTACCTTCAAGACCCAGCTCAACTGACACCCATGGGAGGCCCTCCCAAACTCAGTCAGAGCAGGCGCTCCCCCGTCCCTTTACCCACTGGCTCCCAGAGCCCCTGACACTTTCAGGTGGCCACCTGCCATTTCTGTCTTGTATACAGGTCATCTGCACCCAACTCTTATCTTGCTAACAGTGCCTGCCAAGAGTGGTGGCTGTGGAACAGACTCCTGCCAAACCCGCGGCCTCCCTCTCCTCGGTCCCTCAGGACTGGAGAGCTGGTGACCCCGAACTTTCAGGTAGACGCAGGCACAGCTTTTGTCCGAAATGCCCAATGTGACAGAACTAGGAACGAGAGACCGGGCTTGGGGAGGTCAGGGCTCATGGAAGAGCAAACTTGCAGAGGGAGGCATCCAAAGATAGGGGGCGTGGTCTCAGAAGTGATAAGCTCCCTGTCTCTGGAGGTATGCAAGCTTCCCATCCACAGCTGGAAGCCAGACCCTCTCTGTATCCCCCAAGCAATCTCTAGATATGCCAGAGATTCCCAATAGCACCACCCTGCTGAGGTCCCCGTCACCCAGTGTTGGCCCTTCCTCTGACACCAGAATGGACATCCGGCAGCTGGTCCCGTGAAAGCCCAGGGTGAGGGACACATTCTGCAGCCCGTCTTTCCCTGCCCGAGCCTGCGCAGTCCAGTAGGGCCAGCTGACGCCCAGCCGAGCCACCTCCTCACCTCTCCCCAGTTTCCAGGGCCACCTTCCTCTCCAGGAAGGCATGCAGGGGGCATCATGCCTAGCACATGGGTGTGGACACCAGCCAGGGGGGCCGTGTGAGGCCGGGGCACAAAGGACCCAGGAGGCAGGCCCTGCAGGAGCCCTGGGGTGCCCCAGCCTGGCCGCACCAGTTCTAGCCGCAGCCGTAGCTCTGCCATCTCCTCCTGCTGCTCCCGCAGACGGTCGCTCTGCAAGACATGGTCCAGGTGCTGAGGGGTGGTAGGGACTGCGGGGAGGGGGTGCTACAGGGATGTTGACAGGAAGACGTACCCTGTGGGCTGACACTGAGGAGGGCCAAGTACCTCTGACCACCTCCTGCCCTCCCCCACACAAACTGCACTGTTCAGACTCAAGCTCTCACTCCACCCTGCCAGTCCTCCACGTCCATGTCAATCATTGCCACCAGAGGGCGCCAGGGGAACTGCTGACCCAGTTAACCTTGGACAAGAGGTTGCAGTTCTAGCGCCCTATTCTGCTGTCCCCTCCAGTCTCACTTGCATCCACACTCACGACCATCCGGCATTCCCACTCTCCTCGTTCTGTTCCTCACCTCCACACTTTTGCTCATTTGTGCATGCCCCCATCTCTACCGGTCCCGGCTAACTTCCTCCATGTGAGGAAACGCGGCTCGCACGCACCCCCTGGGTGGGAATGGCGGCCCCACCTGCAGCTTGTACTGCTCCATGGCGTCCTCCAGGGCAGCCAGAAAGTCCTGGTTCTCCTCCTCCAGCCGGGCCACCTGGCTCTGCAGGGCCAGCAGCGCCCCCTCATCTTCCTAGGGGGCAAGGAGAAAGGCTTCAGGGCCAGGAGCTGGCAGGATAAGCCCGTCTGTCCCTGACATCCAGCCCTCCCTCTGCCCTTCCTAGGGGTTCCTAGCCCTACCTGCTACTCTGTTCCAAGCCCTGCCTGCAGTCCCCTCTGCAAGCCATTTGGGCCACCTCTTGTAATTAATCCTAGTTTTATTAACAATAAAAAAATCACTCCTGACCTGTGGTGGCGCAGTGGATAAAGTGTTGACCTGGAATGCTGAGGTCACTGATTCAAAGCCTTGTGCTTACCTGGTCAAGGCACATATGAGAAGCAAGTAGGAAGCAACTAGGAGGTCATACTTCCCACTCCTCCCCCCCTTTCTCTCTCTCCTCTCTCTAAAATCAGTAAGTAAAAAAATCTCTTAAAAGAATACCACCACTATTATTACAACTTACTGAGCCTTTGCCAGTGTACGAGCCCTTGTTACACCTTCAGCCCTACATCACCCCCAGAAGATAAATACCAACGTCATCCTTATTTTACAGACAGAGAGCCTGAGGCTGGGGGACATTATAGAAAGTGACCACGGTCCCCAGCAGAAGTGTCTCTGAACACCGAAAGCGCTCTGCTAATGGGTGGGGACGGGGACAGAGGCACTGCTGGGGCTGTTTGAAGACCTTCTCCTTCCCTTTCCCGGCCCTCAGCAGAGCCACACCTGGTCCTTGGCCACCTTTCTGCGGCCCGGCGCCTGCGTGGCCTGCTCCTCGGTGGTAGAGGCGCTCTCGATGCCGCTGTCCGGCCCGGAGGCAGAGCTCAGGGCGCTGCGCTCGCCCTCCACCGCGCACAGCCAGTCTCGCACCTTGCGGGCTGCGGCGCCCGGCAGCCCAGGCTCAGCCTGCAGCTCGCGCAGCAGGCTGTAGGCGGCGTCGGTGCGGGCCCGGTAGCGCGCACACTCGGCGTCCAGGCGGGCAGCGGCCACGGCGGAGGTGGAGGGGGGGTCTGGGCCGCGCCGGCCACGGTGGATGATGCGTGTCTCTGAGCGGTGCCGTGGGGTCGCCTGCGCACCCGCCGCCTCCTCGGGCACTCGCTCGGTTTCCGGCCGCCAGTTGATGGTGGCGCGGTTGCAGATATTCTGGGCACGGCTGGCGTAGTTGAGGGTGTTGAGGGTCTCATCGAAGTCAGAGGAGGAGGGACTGACACAGGCGATCATCACCGTCTTGGCGTTCCCACCTAGTGAGTCTTTGAGGATTCTGAGGACATCAGACAGGCACGTCAGGGACCCCAGTGCACCTGGATCCGCGGTCCAGACCTTGCCTCAGGCCTGAGGCTCGGAATGCATGGCTGTGAGCCCCAAAACCTGGAGGGGGACCCATCCTAATGGCCTCCCCCAGCTCCATGCCAATGACTACCTGGGAGCCATGACAGACAGTGGCTCACGCGGGTCCCTTCTCCCGTGGACTCACCGGGTGATCTTGGAGTCTCGGTAGGGAATGTGGCTGCCGCGGCGCTGGGGGTCGCCCAGGGCGCTGATGACGTTGCCCAGAGCCAGGAGGCTGCTGTTGATCTGGATGCTCTCCTTGAGGCGCTCGCCCGTGCTGCCCGTCTTGAGCACCCTCTCGGAGCCCGCCAGGTCCACAAAGTGGAACTTTGAGAGCAGCAGAGGGCCCGGCACGGGCCGGGGCAGGCGGCTGGGGGCGCGCCCCCGCTGCTCCAGGGTCACGGTGAACACGGTGTGGGAGCGGCTGGACAGGCGGTTGAGGTGCGTGGCCCCCGTGTGCCGGGCGGCATTGCCCACCTCCAGAACGCTCAGCACCTCATCCAGGCCCTCCACGTCCACCTCCTTCACCCCGCACAGCACTGCGGATGCAAGGAGCAGTGAACCCAGGGTGGGGGCAGCCCACGCCTGACCAGGAGGGCAGTCGGAACAGGGCCAGCCACGCCTCTCCAGTTCTTCCTGCCTCGGGTGCCCCGCCTCAGGCCTGGGACTCCCACCCATCCTGATTTGGGCTGCAGGGGCTCCAGTTTCCCCTAGGCCCACATCAAAGCCTCTCACTCTGGGTATAGAAGCACACACTAGTCAGTAGAGACAAAGGAAACCAAAGCAAAACTTTCTAGAGCTTGGGTTTCCCAGTTGGTGCCCCCCCCATACAGGTAAACCAGCTTTCAGCAGATGAAGCCTCCTCAACCCAGGTGTCCCACTCCTCCTAGCCAGTGAGGGACTCAGGATTTCCTCACCAACGTTTCCACGGTCATCTTCCCGAAGCTGGATGTCACGGCTGGCGGTGCCCATCTCAAGCAGGTCTCGGAACTCCTCCTTATACACTTCCAGGTAGGACACGTGCACGAGACAGTCAAGCAGGTCATTCTCATCGATAAGCTTAAAGGCCTCAGCCATGACCCGTGGGATGATGCCCTGCTCATCCTCGTGGAGGGAGGCTGGGGAGATAGATACCACAGGGCCTCCTGTCACCATGCCTCCAGCTGGCGAGCTAAGGCTCCAGTGACCCAGACAGCAGCTAGAAGACGGCTCCAGTATGGAGAAGGCAGCAGCGGAAGCCAGGTTGGGCCGGGCAGCCTGAGCTCAGGGTGATCAGGCAGAACCATAAAATTTCAGAGGCGGAAGCAGCCTCTCAGGGGCCAACCAACCCCTTTCATGATATAAGCATCCCTCCACTACATTCCTGACAGGTCAGAGATACCCTTGGCTTGATTACCCCCTGGGACAGGGGGCTCATTACCATACTTTATGCTCAGCTATCTAAAGAACCTCCTAAGTTTATCCAGAGAATTAATTAGAGGATGTTCAGAGCAGCACTCTTTCTCATAACTTAAAAAAAGAAATAAAGCAAACATCTTAAGTGTCCATCCCAAGAACCAATATGGGATCTGGTTAAATAAATTACCTTATATTCACAATGGAATGCCCAGCAGCCATTGAAAAATCAGAGTGAAGAATATTTAATGATGCAGAGAAATGTTCATGATATATTGTTAAGAAAATAAAATGGGATACAAAAGATTGGGTACCTTTTCTTAAAAGGTATAATAATTTCCAAAGAGAAACTGGAACGCTAACAGGGAATGTGATTTCTGAAAGGCAACTTTGTGTTTTTCTATATTTTGCTAATTTTTTATGACAAACTTGTATACTTTTATAACCCCAGAGAAAATACTCATAGTACTTAAAATCCGGCAGTTCCCTCAACTGTCCTAAAGTGTCTCCCCCAAAAGTCTGCTCTAGAGCCTCGTGGAACCAGCCTGCTACCTGGCCATCCAGCAGCCAGACTCCAACTAGAACATGGAGCCCTGACCCTCAGCAGCCATCCTGACAACCTCCCACCCTTCCTCCTCCTAAGGTCCCAGAACCAGACAGCATGGCCCCGTCTCTATGGAGCTGAGAAGGCCCCTCACCTTCCAGGCCCCTTCCTCCCTGCCCTGCCCTGCCCACTGACATGGCTGGACCCACCCTGGGCTCTCGACCAGTTCAGGAAACTGTTCCTCCCCCAGCATCGTCACCTTCAACAGGGACAGCAGCGAGAGGGCAGGGGCAGAAATTCAGGAGCCATCAAGGCCCCTCCACTAGGCACGGGGCAGGGTCACTCACCCACACTGGCCTCCCCCATCGTGTACGTCTTCCCGGAGCCTGTCTGACCATAGGCAAAGACGGTGGCATTGAAGCCCTCGAAGAAAGCCTCCAGGAGGGGATGCACGCAGGCCTGGTACACGGCCTCCTGCCCAGCGTCCTCATCCAGCACCATGTGGAAATCAAAGTGGCGGTCTCGCCCGAGGGTGACTCGGCCACGCCCCACATCCACCTTCAGGCAGCTCTGGTGCCCGTGCAGCAGCTCCTTGGGCAGCAACGGGCGGACTCGCAGGGCCACCCTCACCGGGGCCTCCTCAGCCCCTGGCAGCCTCGGGGCCTCCAGCCCCATGTTGAGGGAGGGGTGCTCCAGGCCCTGCAGAGATGAAGAGGCCCCCGGCCATCAGCAACTGTGCTCCAGGGGTGGGACTTACCCTACAGGTGACCTGGAGTCAGCTCCTGCAGCTCCTGACCTTGGAGGGATGAGGGAGAGGGAGGTCAAAGTTCAGGTCATCCTCTGTCCCAAAGTTCTGGTCCCAAATTCTGCGAGGGCCACAAGACAGTCCTATATAGTGGTGGTGTTCAACCCCCAGTCCATGGGGCATTCCACCATAAATTTCTTGTCGGTTCGCAAGAGTCAACCACCCTGATACTGTATGAAGGATGTACACCCAATGATCTTAGTCAAATTTGCTTACACTCAGGGTGATTTCTGCCTCAGCGGTCCCTAAAATAATTCTCCTATCCTCACTGGCCCACAAGTGTAGAACGTTAAAAACCACTGCTTTACGGGAACATTCCACGGCTCTTATCACTGGCAAAGTAAGGCCCTAACTTCTCCACTTGCCATCCAAAGGCTTGTATTCAGTGGTACTCTTCCCCTGTGATCCCATCTCCAGGAACAAACCCTGAGATGTGGGAAGGAGCACCAGGACTACTGAGATCACCATTGCTAGAGACATAAAGCAAGAAAGCTGAAGCCGTAAAACAGAATCTGTAAGGCCTAAGCCCTAAAGCCCTTACAACAAGCCCCACCCACCCACGCCACTGTGCCCCTGGCCTACATCATTGAGACAACAACATCTCAGCAGCGCACAGCCCAGGAACTTCAGAGCTAAAAGCTGGAATACAGTGACACCTCCTGGAAGAAACCTCTCAAAACTGAATTATTTTTTCTTTTTTCCCTTTTTTTCTTTATTTTTTTTCTCTTTTTCTCTTGGATTTCACCTTCTTTAAATTTTATATTTTTTATTCTTAGTTTTTGTAGTGTTTTGTTTTTTATTTTTTTGTTTGCTTTTGATCTTTTTTTCTGTGGTTTTTCTTGTCATAATTTATTGTAATTTTTTTGTTTAATTTTTCATGTTTTAGTTTTTTTGTTTTCTTTTCCCTTTTTTTAAAAAATATGGAACGCTTCACGAATTTGCGTGTCATCTTTGCGCAGGGGCCATGCTAATCTTCTCTGTATCATTCCAATTTTAGTATATGTGCTGCCGAAGCGAGCACTGTTTTAGTTTTGTTGTTGTTGTTGTTAGGGTTCTTTTTTTTGTGACAGACAGAGAGAGGGACAGAGAGAGGGGCAGATAGGGACAGACAGACAGGAAAGGAGAGAGATGAAAAGCACAATTCTTCGTTGTGGCACCTTAGTTATTCATTGATTGCTTTCTCATATGTGCCTTGACCAGGGGGCTACAGCAGACCGAGTAAGCCTTGCTCAAACCAGATGAGCCCACACTCAAGCCAGCAACCTTGGGGTTTTGAACCTGGGTCCTCTGTGTCCCAGTCCAACGCTCTATCCCACTGCGCCACTGCCTGGTCAGGCTTATTAGGGTTCTTAACAATACCACTCTCAAATGCCATCAAGGAAGAAGAAATCAAATACCACAGCTACATAAGACAGAGACACAGTTCAGAAAGAAAATAAAAAATCTCACTCACATGGAAACCTTGGAGTTAAATGATAGAGAATTCAAAATTGAAGTTCTGAAAATACTCAATGAGATGCAAGAAGACACCAATAGGCAACTTAATGAGCTCAGAAATTAATGACCTGACCAGGCGGTGGTGCAGTGGATAGAGCATCAGACTAGGACGCAGAGGACCCAGGTTCAAACCCTGAGGTCACCGGCTTGAGCACAGACTTACCAGCTTGAGCACAGGGTCACTGGCTTGAGCATGGGGTCATAGATATGACACCATGGTCACTGGATTGAGCCCAAAGGTAGCTGGCTTGAAGCCCAAGCTCACTGGCTTGAGCAAGGGGTCAACTCACTCTGCTGTAGCCCCCTCTTCCCCGGTCAAGGCACATATGAGAAAGCAATCAATGAACAAACAACTAAGGAGCTGCAACAAAGAATTGATGCTTCTTATCTCACTCCCTTCCTGTCTGTCCTCTCACTGTCTCTGTCTCTGTCATACAGCACCAAAAAAAAAAAGACTCTTACAGGAGGTAATACCCTATTAGCCTATTCCAGGCATCCCCAAACTACGGCCCAGCGGGCCACATGCAGCGCCCTGAGGCCATTTATCTGCCCCGCCGTGCTTCCGGAAGGGGCACCTCTTTCATTGGTGGTCAGTGAGAGAAGCACTGTATGTGGCGGCCCTCCAATGGTCTGAGGGACAGGGAACTGGCCCCCTGTGTAAAAAGTTTGGACCCCTGTGCCATACCCTTACCATATAAAATTGACAATTCAATTTTTGTTTCAGCAAAAGAAGCACCCTTATACACTGACTGAACCTTACTTTTCTAAGGATCAACTCACTTCATGGACTCAATCACCATATGTTACACTCAGTCCCCTTATCTCTTTACTATTCTCATTGTACAAACTTCCCCTCCCCCTTTTGTATGCAACTTAGGTGCATTTTCATTTATCCATTGCTATACTAACACTACATATTATGACCATGCCACAGGGAAAGATCTTAACGACACATCACAATCAAAATATAAATTACTTAGAGGCCCTGGCCGTTGGCTCAGTGGTAGAGCGTCAGCCTGGCGTGTGGGAGTCCTGAGTTCAATTCCCGGCCAGGGCACACAAGAGACGCGTCCTTCTACTTCTCCACCCCTCCCCCTCTCCTTCCCCTCTCTCTCTTCCCCTCCCGCAGCCGAGGCTCCATTGGAGCAAAGTTGGCCTGGGTGCTGAGGATGGCTCTGTGGCCTCTGCCTCAGGCGCTAGAATGGCTCTGATTGTGGCAGAGCTCGCCCCAGATGGGCAGAGCATTGCCCCCTGGTGGGCATGCCGGGTGGATCCCGGTCAGGCGCATGCGGGAGTCTGTCTGACTGCCTCCCCCGCTTCCAACTTAAGAAAAAAAAAAAAAAAGAAAAGAAAAAAATATATATATAAATTACTTAGAAACACTATGAACATTACACATCAAGGTAATATTCAATATTCGGATTTCACTGCATTCCACCTTATTTACCACATGCAACACAAACGATCTTATAGTATGAATGTATCTACATATCTGAATGACATAATGACACAAAAGATAGAATATAAGTCTTACATACTCAAACTGTAGAAATAATTAAGAATCTTAACAAAGACAAACACAAAATTAATAATTTGGCTGCTATTGCTAATGCCCAATCTACCTATATTAACAGTACATGATGCCTCTAATATTCATAAACCCTGTGATTTAATAGAAACTACTCTCTTGTAAACCTAAGCAGGAAACTCTCAACCCTATGTAGTAGATATGGTATTCATACCTTCTACTCTATAACAATGTTTGTGACATTTTAACTCTCATTGCTTGCTTTATACTTATTGTTTTTTGGGGGGGTTGTTTGTTTTTTTTGTATTTTTCTGAAGTTGGAAACAGGGAGACAGTCAGACAGACTCCCACATGTGCCCAACTGGGATCCACCCAGCACGCCCACCAGGGGGTGATGCTCTGCCCATCTGGGGCATCACTCTGTTGCAACCAGAGCCATTCTAGCGCCTGAGGCAGAGGCCATGGAGCCACCCCAAGCGTCCGGGCCAACTTTGCTCCAATGGAGCCTTGGCTGTGGGAGGGGAAGAGACAGACAGAGAGGAAGGAGAGGGGGAGGGGTGGAGAAGCAGATGGGCGCTTCTCCTGTGTGCCCTGGCCGGGAATCAAACCTGGGACTCCTGCACGCCAGGCCGACACTCTACCACTGAACCAACCGGCCAGAGCCTATACTTATTGTTTTACTTCTAAAAGTTTTGATTTCCTTCTGTAACAGAAAACAAAAAACTACATAAGTTTCCCTTAGGCCCTCTAAGTCCTTTGGGACCAAGGGGTGGAATGTATCGTAAACATGTAATCAAATTAATATAAAATGTAAAAAGGAAACTAAGAGTGACTTAGGTGTAACCACTTTATGCCTTTTTGAGATAACGCCATATGTTTTAACTGCATGCCAATACCATGTGTGAATTAATGTGATTAACTATATTTTAGGTAAAAGCCCACTATATAAGGCCCAATTACCAAGATGTAACAGGTTTATTCCCTTTTCTGATCACTCCATCTGTCAACCTTATGAAGCCCATATATGACTTATGTCTGAAGTGTGAGAATGGAACTCTATGATGTGACAAGTGGCGGCCACTCCCATAAAATACGGCACGCACAACTACGCACAGTACGCAAAGTTTAGCATTAATAAGCGTCTCCGTTATGGTTTACCCGTTTACCAGCTATACTATCAATGAAAGCATCCTGTCTCTGCTGGGGACACAGCGGCACCCTCACCGCTCACCCTGATAAAAACCAGATATAAGTAGCTGGGGTGAAGATCAAGTCGGTCACCTAAGACTCCAACACAGGCTCCATGTTGCCCACCATGACCATTTGGCAACTATCGCAAAGCACTCTGCCTCTCCAAGCAAGTTCGTTCTGGGACCCCCTGAAGCGAGGCCCTTAGCTGGCCACTCATCTTAACTGTGAGTGAATTAAAGTCTATGTTCTTTAACTTGCTATGAGTGTCTCTGCCTATTCAATTGACTCCTAATTATTGAATACTTTCATTTTACGTTGTGAACTATCTAACAAACCCAACTATAACTTAATTATAACCAACTAAATAGTTTATCATAACAACCTGCTTCTCCTCAGCCTATGCCGAAGCCCTAGTCCTGGCCACCAAGGTCCTGACAGGGTGACCTTGACTAGCCATTCACTGATTCTGTGTCCCTGCGCTCCTCCTACCCCGCAACTAGGGGCATCTTTCAAAAGTGCAAATACAAAAAAAGAAAAATAATAAAGCACCTGCTGAAACTCCCCCAGAAGAGGCTCCCACCACCCTTGAGATTCTAAACCTTAATAAGAAAAAAGAAAAACTTAAACAGGCCCTTTGTACCTGGACTATTCCACACGTACCCAGGCCTGGACCCCGTCAGTGTTGCCCATCTGCCTCCTCCCAGCGTCCCCGAGCTGAGCTGAGGCTGGCTCCACTCTCCTCAGGGAGCCAGGCCTGCGCCCTCGCTGTGCCCCCTCTCCACACACAACCCCCAGCGGCTCCCATCAACATTGGTCTCTCGAACCTCCCAGACTGGGAGCCGGAAGGCAGGACGGTCCTGTCCCCTTCCTGCTGTATCTATCTCCATTGTCCAGCACAATGGCCGAGGCTTTCTAGCGCCCCAATCCTGATGACAAGTATTTATCCAAGGAACTTGCCACATCTTCATCCTCCCTCATCACAGTAACCACAAGTTTATCTCCTTTATTATGATTGGCTTTATTGAGCTTCGCAGGTGTTACTTTTATTTTTAATAAACTGAAGGCAAGACCTTCCACCAGCAAAGAGATTACAGCTGGCTTTCCTGCGCGCGCCGCTTGCATGCCTGTGGGGATGCGGGTGAAGACAAGCCGGCGGCGCGGCCAGTCCCATAAAATACGGCACGCACAACGACGCACAGTACGCAAAGTTTAGCATTAATAAGCGTCTCCGTTATGGTTTACCCGTTTACCAGCTATACGATCAACGAAAGCATCCCGTCTCTGCTGGGGACACAGCGGCACCCTCACCGCTCACCCTGAACTTTCTCAGTCCCTCGCGGTCCCGTTTCTCTGCGCGGCGAAGGCGCCCAGAACCGTCCACCGGGGCGGTCGCGCGCGGGCAGTGGGTCGGGCGCCCGAGGCGCAGGCTCCGGGAAAGTTTGGAAAAGCGGTCACAAATGCAGAGGCGACCCTCGCCGCCCGGCACTCCCTCCTCCCGGCCAGGCCCGGGAGGGATGTCGGCGCCCAGGAGGCTGGTTAGCGAAGACGGGCTCCACAGGGATGCCAGCTTCCAGTGCCGCCCACCCGTCTGGTCCTCGGCCACCGCCCTCCGGGCGCGCACTCACCCGCCCGGGAGCCGGCGCAGCCCCCGGCCCAGCAGTCAGGGTCTGAGCCCCAAAGCCGCGCGCTCTGATGCCGTCACCAGGACCCCCGCCCCCTAAATAATCCCGCCTTTCCCCGCAACCCCGCCTGCTCCTATTCGCGGGGGCTGAGGCACAAGCCGGGCGGGGCCGCCGAGTCAGTTGCAGCTGGACAGGGCGGGCCCAGGCCTCCGGGGCGAGGGCCTCGGGCGGGGCCACGTGTCCCCTTCTGCCCGGACCCCCGCGCTGACTCGGGTTACCCGCGCTGCGCGTTGATCCCCGCGCAGACTCATCGAATTTTGGGGACACAGCGACCCAGGAGGCCGGCTTGATCTTCCGAGTTGGAGCCCCCTTGCACACGGGCGGGGCACCCAAGTCTCATAACGGCAAGTTGTAACACGTGAGAAAATTAACTAGGGGCCTTTTTCGCACTGCGAGCCGAGGCTGGGTTTCCCAACCCTGAGACCCGGTAACCCGGAGCTAGTATTCCTTTGTTCATTCGTTCATCTATTCAGGTGTAGACCTTCCCTCCGCCCGCCACCTCATTGCTCCCTCTCTCTGCACTCCCCGCGCCTCCTCAAAGCTTAGCAAAGCTCTCCCTCCACAGGCCTCCTCTCTTCTCTGACTTTACGACCCTTCTAATGCGGAGAAGGATCCAACTCCCATGGTTTTCAGGGTCGGGAACCTGGCTGCACCAGGAAGTCCTCTCTGTGCATCTTCCCTGCCCCAGACCTGGGGAACCCAGGGGCTGGACACAGGAAGGTCTAATTCAGGGGTAGTCAACCTTTTTATACCTACTGCCCACTCTTGTATCTCTGTAAGTATTGATAGTAAAATTTTCTAACCGCCCACCGGTTCCACAGTAATGGTGATTTATAAAGTAGGGAAGTAACTTTATAAAATTTATAAAGCAGATGCCTGACCTGTGGTGGCGCAGTGGATAAAGCGTTGACCTGGAAGTGCTGAGGTCACCGGTTCAAAACCCTGGGCTTGCCTGGTCAAGGCACATATGGGAGTTGATGCTTCCAGCTCCTCTCCACCTTCTCTCTCTGTCTCTCTCTCCTCTCTCTCCCTCTCTGTCTCTCTCTCTCCCTTCTCTCTCCTCTCTAAAATGAATTAAAAAAAATTAAAAAAAAAAAATCTAAAAAAAAAACAAAAACAAAAAAAAATAAAATAAAATTTATAAAGCAGAGTTACAGCAAGTTAAAGCATATAATAATAATTACTTACCAAGTACTTTATGTCAGATTTTTGCTAAGTTTGGCAGAATAAATCTTTATAAAACAACTTACTATATAGTTAAATCTATCTTTTTATTTATACTTTGGTTGCTCCACTACTGCCCACTAGTGGGCAGTAGGGACCAGGTTGACTACCACTGCCTCTAATTGATGCTAGGCACAGATCAGGATGAGGTCTGACCCCAGAGGCAGCCACTCCCCTGGGGGGCTCCTGATAAGGGCTGGCCCACAGCTCTGGCTTGGAAGCCCCCAGTTTGGAAAGCTCTTGGCATCCATGATTTCAATGGTGGACTCCACTGCCACCAGCCTCAAGTTCCTGGATGGACCACTGCCCCCCAGGTGAGGGTTGCTGCCCACCCACCCAGTTGGGGATGTTATTCTGTGGGTAAAAGGCCAGTGGGAACACAGAGGTATTCATCCTGCACCTACCTGGGCAGGTGTTCCCACCCGATCCCTCAACCCATCCTAGACTCCTCTCTCCTCACATCCACCACCAAGCCCTGATCTGCCCTCCAGAGTAGTTTCCAGTCCAGGCAAGTGTGTTTGTCAACCTCGTGGCACAGC
Source organism: Saccopteryx leptura (assembly GCF_036850995.1). NCBI lineage: Eukaryota > Metazoa > Chordata > Mammalia > Chiroptera > Emballonuridae > Saccopteryx > Saccopteryx leptura. Next base: position 44,881,028 of record NC_089515.1, on the reverse strand, counting down.
CTCGGCCCACGCCACCCATCTCGGGCCTGGGCTGCCTCAGAGCCTCCTCATTCTCCCTCCTGCTCCTGTAACACATGCCAATAAAAAAAAACAAAAAACATTATATATATATAATGTCATATATATATATGTTTTAAAGCACACAGGAGGCCAGTGAGCACAATGTCTTGGCAGGTCCCCTTCCAACTATCTGTATGTGTCTGAGTCCATTCAGGCTGCTATAATAAAATACCACAGACTGGGAGGCTTATCAACAACAAAGTTCTTTCGCTCAGTTCTGAGGGCTGGGAAACCCAAGATCATGGCACCAGCAGATTCAGTGTCCGATGAGGGCTCACTTTCTATACAGCTGTCTTTCCAATGGGTCATCACAGGGCAGAGGGAGCAAGCTCTCTGGAGTCTTTTTTATAAAAGCTCTAATCCGCCTGACCAGGCGGTGGCGCAGTGGATAGAGCGTCAGACTGGGATGCGGAAGGACCTAGGTTCGAGACCCCAAGGTCGCCAGCTTGAGCGCGGACTCATCTGGCTTGAGCAAAAAAAAAAAAAAAAAGCTCACCAGTTTGGACCCAAAGTCCCTGGCTCGAGCAAGAGGTTATTCGGTCTGCTGAAGGCCCACGGTCAAGGCACATATGAGAAAGCAATCAATGAACAACTAAGGAGTCCCAAAGAAAAACTGATGATTGATGCTTCTCATCTCTCTTCATTCCTGTCTGTCTGTCCCTATCTATCCCTCTCTCTGACTCTCTCTCTGTCCCTGTAAAATAAATAAAAGCTCTAATCCCCATCCTGAGGGCTCTGCCCTGTGACGTATTCACTCCCAAAGGCTCCACCTCCTCCTCATCACATGGGGGGGGGGTAGGATTTCAATATATTAATTTTGGAGGGACACATTCAGAGCATTGCATTATGATATACAAGCATGTACATGTTATTACACATATGTATGCATAATATAACTGTTTACTTGTCCATTTTATCCACTAAAATGTGAGCTCCTTCGAGGGAGTCTTATTTATTTCTTTTTAAAGATTTTATTTATTTACTTTGAATAAAGGAGAGAGAAAGGTAGGGGTGGGCATCAACTCACAGTTGCTTCTCACATGTACCCTGACCGGGCAAGCCTAGGGTTTTAAACTGGTGACCTCAGCATTCCAGATTGACTCTTTATTCACTGTGCCCCCACTGTCAGGCTTATTTATGTCCCTTTGCCTTGGCCCAAGACCTGGCATAGTCACTCCATAACGGTTTTTGGTAAAACTTATTGAAAAAAAGATATGAGAAACTCTTTGCATTAACAGAAATAATGGATATAGGACAATATGGCTCATATTTTCTTATGGCAGGTACGTAAAGACAGAGCGCTACATAGAACATACTGGAGAATGGACAAGCGTCCTCGCAATGGCATCTCTTTATGTTTTACAAATCATGTCCCAAAAGTGGATACCAGACAATCCTGTCCTCTGCTCAGCATCCCTTCTTCTCTCTTCTCTCTTTTCCACTGTCAGACTCAACCTATCCCCCCCAGAACAGCAAAAACTTCCATTTGATCACAGCCCCCCAAAAATGCTCCCTCAGTTCTAAGACTTGCATTTTCTCATTCTAATGTTTCTGAAATTGAGTTGCATCTTACAGTCACTGCCAAGGAAAACTGCGCCAGGAGAGGTGATGAGGGGGAGGGGCACACATCACCTGGAGGACATGGTGTCTTCACCTCTGTGACCTGTGATGGATTGGTTGCATTGGGAGCACCATGCATAGTTGACTTTTAATTAAAATCTAGAAACATATCTGTCACTTAAGATGTCATAATAAAAATTGAATTCTGATGTAGTAGCAAAATGTAATTAATTTGGCATACAGAAGATTCTACAGAAAGGCTGTCAAAATTAGCCAGATCTGTATGAGGAAACCCTCAGCCTCAAGGAGCAGAAATCACAACTTGAAGTGGCTTGAGCAGTAAGGTCATTTGTCATCTCAGCTAACAGAGAGACCAGAGGGAGGAGGGCTCCAGGGCGGGCTGAGTCAGTGGCAATGTGACAAAGGACCCAGCCTTTCCATTTCTCCTCTGCCATCACCTTCAGACAGAAAACACCCAGAGGAGGCTAGCAAGCACTTAATTTTCTGCAGATGAAAATAATAAAAACAAAGTTTGATTTGGAAGCCTACTTGGCATTATCTAACAATTTTAAAACATAGAAACCATTTCAACCATCAAGTCATGGTCCCAAGTGATAAATTCACCCTATAGATATAATCACACATGTACCACACCAGGCATTCTGTATAAAGACATTTATTGCAGTACTGTTTGCAGTAGCAAATAAAATGGAAACCTCAAAGCCCTTCATTAGGAAACCAGCTAAGTCAATTACATAATGAACTATATGGCCATTAAAAAGAGCGAGAAGGATTTATAACGGCTACAGTGTATTGTGAGGTGAGAAGAGCAGGTGAGTATAGCCTCCCACATGGTGTGAACCAAGGGGGAAGCACACACGCACATGCACTACCCGTGCTGGAATGACACACAGAAGACTGGCGCCATGATTGTTTTGTGAAGGGGAACCCGGGATCTCAAGGGAGAAAACACGTACCCTCTTGCAGGGTTTGAATTTTAAATTATCTGTGTGCATTTCTTAGATCAGCCAAATATTATCGTTTTCAAAAATAGAGCTTGGGATACTTTAAATAGTCTAGACTTTCCACAGTGAAGGGTCATCACTGTTGTCCCCCCACACCAGCGGTGCAGTACCCCAAAGGGGAATGGAAGGGTCAACGTGCAGGTGGAAGACAGGACGGATGTGCATGGATGTCTGTGGACCAGAGGCAGCGGCGGGGAAGTGGGGGGACCCAGCCTGTGAAAACACCGGGGACAGTGTGTGCAAAAAGTGACACTGATATTTCATACAAACACGTGAGAGCATTTGCACCTGACTGTTCTTCCTTCAAAGCAGCCCACTGAGAAGCTGCATTAAGGAAATCTCTGAGCTTAAAAGTGTGTCCAGACCTCCTGCCTGGTTGGACTTTCAGGTTAGTGACATATAACTCATTAGCCTCAAACATTTGTCTACACAGAATGGATCTAACCTTGGAAACAGTCAAATGTCATTTGGCCACAAGTTTGATTAAAGAAGTGATATACCAAGTTAGCAATTAATCTTTTAGTCGGAAAAAAAGAATCAAAGCAGGTTGCTGCTCTGATTTCTCTTAACTGGCTGCAGGCTAAGCCCCAAAAGGATGCTCAAAAGATGACGCGCGCCCAGGCTCAGAGTGTCAGGGGGTTACTTTGAAGAAGTCAACGCTCTCTTGGACGTGCACGTTCTGCTTACTTGCTGGCGACACAGCCCAGGCGCCGGGTGGTGACCGGGGCGCGGGGCGCTCAGCTCTTCTTGCGCAGCTGGCTGTACTGCGCGCGGGCCAGGATGGGCTCCATGACGCTGGGCCGGAAGAAGCTGTCGCTGACCCTGCGCAACGGCTTCTCCCGGGGAGCAGCAGGGAAGGCCGGGCGCTGCGCAGGGGGCGGGTCCCCTCTGTCGTCCAGGCCCGGCCCCCTCGCGCTGCGCAGGCTGCTTCTGTGCAGCGCCGGGCCAGCTGGCGGCGCTCCGGACGCCCTGCGCTCGCTCTCATCCGGCGGGTTGTCGATGTCCCGGAACTCGCTCTCAGGCTCCATCAGTGACAACCTGGGGAGCTGAGGACCCAGCGGCCGCATCAGGGCCTGGTTTGGTTTCGCGTGGCACCTCCTACTCACCCCCTCAGAGTTCCCGCCCCCTAGGAACGCCATTAGGAGGGCACAAGCTGGGTGGTGGGACAAGGGCCTCCGTGCAGCTGAATGGGGTGCGCAGGGCAGACAGCTGAGGTCCTGCCTGCTCTGCCGGCCTCCACGGTCCACACCCCCAAGGCAAGACCCTCTGAAAAAGTTTGTGGACCCCTGGTGCCTCCTTCAGAGGCCTTTTAGTGGGAAGTCAGTGGCTTTTCTGACCCATCCTGGGGCCTGAGCTGTAAGCCACAGCCCACATATGCCCCAGCCAGGGTCAGGGTATCCCAGCCTGGTTCTGTTTCCGGCCCAAGGTAGACGGGCTGGCTGTCAAGAGTCCTGGCACATCTCTGGGTGGGAGTGAGTACCCCACCCTGCATCACTCTAAGGGGGGCTTCTGCCCTGACCAACCCTCCTGGAGCTTGCTCCAGGAAGGGGCCCCGGGACTCCTAAAAAGCTAGTTCTGGCATTCCTTTGAGTTTTTCCATTGGTGACAGGTGAGAGATGGGGGCAGCTGCTGTTACCTGGAACACAGCCCACCCCCAGGACCCCAACAGCCTTCCTCCAATAGCTTCCCAGGGAGCAGCATGCAAACCTGCCAGGCCCTGCAGGTGGGAGCTGAGGGTGAGGGCCAGGCCCCTGGGGACCCCCAGACTGATGGGGAGGAGGGATTTGGGGAGAGGTCTCAGGCCAGGGCCACAGGCCTGCACATTCCTGGGGCTGGGAATGCCCCAGTCACAGCCACGCTGTGTCAGCATGTTTCGGGCGGGGGTGGGGGATGGCGGGACTGCAGCTGACAGGAGGATCACCCCGGAGATTGGCGGACAGAGGGCAGCTGCAGCCCCTCAGGGAAATCTTTCTGTCCTGCCCAGACCCCGAGGGTAGAGAGGGTTAGCAGGGGTGGGACTTACGGGGACGTAGTGCACCACTGTGTCCACCACGTTGTCTGTAACCCCCTTCAGGGCGTCTGACAGGGACATGGCCCTGCTCTTGGTCGAAGAGACAGCAGGGGCCGGTGTGAGGTGCAGCACCCTCCCTGCCGTGCCCAGCACAGCTGCAGGCGCCCAGGTCACGGCCCAGATGGTGCCCTGAATGGCCTTCTGCAGGGTATGCGCCATGCTGCCCAAGAGGCCCTGTGGGCGGGGCGGAGCTGCTACCTGGGAGCCAGAGCAAGGTCAGCACCTCCTGCAGCAACTCCCTGACCCTTCCCCTCCCCACCCCACCATCCCCAGAGCTAGAGGGGAAAGGACATGGACACCTGGCTCTGCCACTAGCTGTGTGGCCTTGGGCAAGTCACTCCCCTCTCTGAACCTGTTTCTTCATCATCAAGTGGAGATGCTAATTTCTGCCCTGCCTATCTGACAGGCTGCTGTGAGGGTCAGCTGGGAGAGGGCACAGGTATCTGTTGGCTGGGCCTCTGGGGCCGGCGGAGAGGGCTGCACCGCATGCCACACCCCTTGGCCTCTGCTTCTCACCCCCGTTGAGGCTGCCATGCCCCTACTCGGCTCCGCTCTAACCTCACTGAGCTTATCTTCCGTCTCTGACTCCGACTCCTCGTCCTTGGTCTCTTCCCCCTCCGTGTCCGTCTGGTCGTCCTGGTCCTCCTCCAGGGCGGTGGTGAGGTTGTGCAGCCAGGGCACCCGCACCTCGCTCTGCCGCCGGGACACCACCTGCATGGCTGCTGACGCGCCCCACTGGGCCAGGCTGTTCTGCGGGAGCAGAGGTGGTGGCCTCTGGCTTCACAGCCCATGCAGCCCAAGTCCCTCCCCGCCAGGGTAAGGGTAGGGAGGTTACAGGGCTGAGCCCCAGCAGACGGTTCTTAAAACTTTTCATCGAGCAATAAGTGACATAAACTGCACACAGGACAAGACAGAGACGATTTTCAACCACCCGGGGGACTTCCTGTGCCCCCTACCTCATCAGTACCCCCTGACGGCGACCACCTTCTGATCTCTGTGCACTTCATATAAATGGTCTCATATACCGAGTATATTTTCACAAATAGATTCTTTTGTTCAACATTAGGCCTTGAGGTTCACCCACAACTTGCATGTCAAGGTAGCCCTTCTTTTGCAGTTCTGTGTAATACTCCACTGTAGGAACAGACCACATTTGCCCATTCTGTTGGAACGTTTGAGTCGTTCTCGGCTCTCAGTTCTCGGCTCTCGGCTAAGGCTAAAGCTGAGAGGGACATTGCTGACCTGTAATTTGGGGAACACTGACTCTCATTTCTTTTCTTTTTTTTCTCATTTCTGATTGGTGGAATTGCTGGGTCACTGGGGATATGTATGTATAACTTTAGTAGGTAGTCCTTGTAGATCTTTAAAGAGTACAAAAATCATTGGGCCAGAGTGTCCCATAGGAGGAAACCAGCAGGCCCCCACTGGAAAGGGGCCCCCATGCAGGGGACACAGGGAACTACTCCTGTGTTCCTACTACAGACACAGAACCCAGTGCACACTAGGCTCGTGGCAAACATTTGCTTGAGTGAACGAGCCAGGCCCAACAATGCTTTTGAACGGATCGCCCAAATGGTGGCTGAAAAGTGCTGACCTTTATGCTTTAATATTGTCTCTTACCGGTATTTGATTCATTTTAGAGGGCAAGGAAGGGAGACAGAGAGAGACAGGAACATCAATCTGTTCCTGTATGTGCCCTGACCGGGTATAGAACCAGCAATCTCTGCGCTTCAGGACGATGCTCTAACCAACTGAGCCATCTGGCCAGGGCTTAATGTTTTTATTTCATTTTTTTTGGCCTTAGTTTTTTGGGGGATTTTTTGTCCCCAAGGACATGCACTGTTCCCAGAGATACTGTAGCACTGGGTCAGTGCACAGAGTGGAGGGACCAAAAATCCATTCAATATGTTGTCCCCGGATAGAGGACATATCAGATGTTAAACTGATGAGAACAGATACCGATGCCTGATCTTAGCCAAAAGGCCAAGAAGTGATAACCTAGGTTTCTTACTTATGTTCCTTATGAAAAAATCCAGGCCCTGGCTGGTTGGCTCAGTGGTAGAGCATCAGCCTGGTGTATAGATGTCCCGGGTTTGATTCCTAGCCAGGACACACAGAAGCACCCATCTGCTGGCACCCCTCCCCTCTCACCCTCCCCCTCTCACTTCACCCCTCCCCCTCTCACCTCTCACTTCACCCCTCCCCCTCTCACCTCTCTCTCTCTCATAGCTCAATTGGAGCGAGGTGGCCCTGGGCACTGAGGATGGCTCCATGGCCTCCACCTCAGGTGCTAAGAAGAGCTCAGTTGCTGAGCAATGGAGCAACAACTCAAGTGGACAGAGCATCGCCCCCTAGTGAGCCTACCAGGTTGATCCCGGTCAGGGCACATGTAGGAGTCTGTCTCTGCCTCCCTACCTCTCACTGAATTAAAAAAAAGAAAAGAAAAAATCCAGCGCATGTCTGCTGAAATACACAGAGAGATGGGGGAGGGGAGAAATTAACCTCTCACTGGGCTGAGGAAAGGCAGCTTTACCTTGGATACAGTGGGATGCAAGATGGAAGCCTCCAGAAGAGAAATGAGAAACCTAGGGCAGTCAGGAACACTACCCAGCTGGGCTCCCTCCCCCGGACAGAGCCACACCCCCTACTGCCTGGACAGCAGACCTGTGAGCAGGTCTCTGCTCCCTCACAGGTGGGAGAGATCACGGCAAGAGGCTCAGTCGGGGGAATGAAGGGAGATGGGACCCAGTGAGAAAATGGGAGAGACAGAAAAGGTGGTGGGGCAGGACCATCCTAGCAAGGCAGGCCTGCTCTCAGCTCGCATCCATGCTTTTCTCTCCCCCTGCAGCCTAGAAGACTGGCTCTCTGCCCCTCTAAGTCCTCTTGTCCTTACACTGGGGGTCAGTCAGGCTTCAGGGCAGACACTCACCAGGGGCGCCACCCCTGGAATCCACATGGCCAGGGCATGGCCTGTCTTCAGCACCCGAGCTGTGGTCTGGAAGGTGTGTTGAGAGAGGGTATTGGCCAGGGTCCCCACCCTGCTCAGGAGGCCTGCTTTGGTCTCGGGAGGCTTCTGGGCCTGTTGGCATCCTGGAGTAGGGGCTGGGTAGGAGATTGTGGGGAGAGAAGGGAGAGCAGGTCAGACGAGCCAGGAAAGCTGGTGTCCTAGCTCCACCTCAGGCTCGAGATTTGGACAACTCCCTTTCCCCACGTAAAAATGGGGAGGGACTAAGTGGGGATGGGTGCATCTGAAAACCCCAGTGGGTCTCCCCTGCTCCAAAATGGTAGTTGGATAATTTGGGAATTGCCAATTTTGCTAATTCCCATGGCAGCAGGGGGCTCAACTCACTCCCCAAGGTGGGTCTGCCAGCTCCTACAGGCAGGTACCTGATTCTCCGTTGGCTGGAGGGAGGAGGCACTCGACCACCTTCTCCACACCGCCCAGGGCCAGGTCGGCTCCTCCAGAAGCCAGCCGGCCGGCTCGGGTGTTGGCAGCGTACTCTGCAGTGTTTTTGGCTGCCCCCCAGGCAAGCTCACAGCCGGCCAAAGCGGCCCCCAGGACCTTGTCGGAAGTGCTGGCGATGGGCACACTGATGCTGTTCCGGGCGCTGCGGAGGCGGGTGGAGATGGTGTCCTTCAGCTCAGAGGCGATCTGGGGGCAGTGGGGAGAAGGGTCAGGCAACCTTACAGGCCCAGGGGACTGGCACCAATATTTGGGCACCTGGATTAAGCCAGGCTTAAAACGGGAAGGGCCCTAACCCTCCCCGTGACCACTGGAATCACCCGGCTTCTTTGCACCATTTCTGTCTAGTGAGCCCATAGCCATCCTGCGAGGACTCCCCTAGGACCACCTCCTGATGACGCCTGTCCCGAGACCCTTGCGCACACAAGGTATCTGTTCTTCGGAACCCCTCTCCTGTCTCTGACCTTCCCTCAGAACGGGTTCACATGCCCGCGTGCGACTACAGCAATTATAGATGTGGTTGATCTTCCTACAAGTTCTGCAATGAAAGAATTTGCCTCTCTCCTATTTGCTTGGGACATCCTTTGTGACAAAGACATTGCCCTTCATCTGGAAAAGAGGAAGGAAGAACGCAGGCCTGGGGGCCAGGGAGACCCGCTCTCATGGGGCCTCCGGCTATGATTGGGTGATCGGTGGGAAGTCTCGAGTTTTCTCAACTGTAAAATGGGGACAACCACCCCATTCCACAGGGTTGACAAAAGGATTACATGGGACAGCTCTAGAAATCACGCATTATGGCCCCTGGCATAGGGTGGGGCTCAGTAACTGGGATAGACAGTTGGTCAGTGAGGTGGATGAGGTCAGAGGCTTATTCGCCAAAAACACCTCACGTGACTGTTACCATAGCCAGTAACCCAATGAACATGTATCCAGGTCAAGTGGCTTTTCAGTCTCATGGCCCATAAAAGGTTGGATTTTGAGGACAAGGGACTGCAATCCTGGGATCTATGAATGTGACCCATGGTCTCAGGTGGCTGTCATCACCACTTGGTCCAATGCAGGCCTACAGGGTATCTCAGGGAGGGAGGTGGTGTCAGGAACAGGGGGACCTCTCCTCACACCCACTGGTGCCAGAAAGCCTACATTCACCTGGCTTCGTGGGGAGAGAAAGAAGCACATTGTGTGGCCTGAGGGGCAGGCAGCTGCCCCCAGCCTTGGAGGGTGCTTGCCGCAGAAACAAGACTCCCAGTCCCGGCGGCGTCATCGGCTCGTACCCTCCCTACCCCGAGAAGCAGTGAGGACAGAGCATGGGGCACATTAGAGAAGAGAGAAGGCCTCACCTTTTCAGGAGGGTACTGGAGGGCCGGGATCTTCTCCTCCAGGTGGTCCAGGCCTCGGCAGGCCAGCTCATTGGCAGCTACGACTGGAAGCAAAGGGCTGTGGTGGGGTGAGCCCTTCCCGCACCGTGAGAACCTAGCAGTGGCCTTTGTGCCGAGGAAGGCACCTGGAGCCCTCAGACAACACCCCCTCCAGCCCTGCTCTACCCAGCGTGTCATGGAGCCTGGGGCCCTCTGCCACCTCCAGCCCCCATCTACTGTGACTCCCGGAGACTGGCTGGTTTCTGCCATCCGCATGAGGGCGCTGGAGTCAGGCAGACCTGTGCTCAGCCCAGCTCTGTATCTGCGGTGTGTGGCTTCACGCAAGTCCCAACCTGCCTGAACTCCAGCTCCCTCATCATCAAATGTGCCTTAATGGGGCCCACATTGTAGGGTAGGGAGGAGAAAGTGATGGAAACCATGTGAGTTAGCAACAAACAATGGGCTGGAGCCGAGGGGGCGGGGAGGGCAGCGGGGCCCTGGGGTGGGCCTTTGGAGGGTCCAAAGCAGCTCGGTGCTACTTAGTTCCAGAGGTGACAAACTCCCAGTTACAGCCCGTGCCGGCCTCAGACTGCCCGTGACCCTTCCTTACAACCTCTAGGAGTGAGATGGGCAATAATGGGAAGAGGGCCACAGGGCAGAGGAGTGACCCTAGGGAGAGGGAGCAGTGCCGAAGGAGGCCCATGCCTCCCGGAGACACTGCCCAATGGCCTCCGAGGACCAAGCTCTGCAGTCACAACCATGGAGATCACTTTGAAAGGCTATTTATATAGACTCTTTCATATGTTCTTCCTCCAGAAATCTTATTTTTCTTCACAAAATTCTTAGGAGAGCCCAGATGACTTGGCCGTCTTCAGATCTGGGAAAATGTGACCCAGGGAAATGATCTGAGGAGCACGTGGCAGGAAGGCTGGCCGGGGGCCTGGATCTTGCTTGCACCTGCCCTCTCCTGTTGGTAGTGCAGATTCCTCAGGCACCTGTAATGCTCTCACCAGGATACTGGAAAGTTCTAGACTTCTTGGTGCTGCTGGAATGTCCTTCAGCCCTGTCAGGAGCTGGGTCTTGGAGACCATGTTTTCGAATGGGCGCAGAACAATTTGAACAGGGGCATCTGGGAAGGCCAGCGTGGAGAGCTTGTCCTGCCCCTCCCGGGCTTTGGCTGGTAGCTCTCTGCTGCCCCCACCTGTCAGAAGCTGGTACCATCAACTGCTGGGGCCAAAGGGCTTCCCTGGACCTCCACTCCCCCAACCCTTGGCAGGCCAGCCCTGCTGCCCACTGCCCCTGCCTCTGTGCCACACTCTGCTAGTTCCTGCTGCTACATTTGGAGCTGAAGGGGGTGTCTGGTCTGCCATGGGCTCCACTCCCCACCGCCCACACAGCTATGCCATCCCTCCTACCGATTCTTTGGCCCATCACTGTTACCCTAGGAAAATGCCAGCTGGGCACCTATGGATGAGAAGAGAGCTACCTACCTCCATATCATCTAGACGTATACCTGTGTCTACATCATCTATAGAGCTTTATCACCTGTAGCTACAGATGAGAAGACTGTGTAATGAGTCAGACAGACATAGAAGCTGACAGACAAGCAAGCTATCAGATGGTCAGACAGACTGACAGCCAGGCAGCGAGCAGGAGGAGAGAGGCGGGCAGCCTCCGAGTGCGGCGAGGACTCACACTGGGTGGACAGCCTGCGGACCACGGGCTCCATGCTCCAGGCGGCCAGGCTGCTGGCGCCCTGCACGCCCTTCTCGTAGGCATTGCACACAGAGGCCACCAAGGGGTGGGCTTCCTTGGTGCTGTTGTAGGTCTTCTGGACGCACTCACAGGTGCCACTCACCACGGGCAGCTGCAGGACCCGCTGCAGCACGTTCTCCTGCTCCTGGAAGGAAGGAAGGAGTTCAAGTTGTCCCACCTCCGGGGAAGGCAGCCCCGGGACCAAAGAGCCCATTGGTCAGGCCAGTCTGGGTCCGAGGAACCCAGGCCACAGAGGGCTCTGGAGAGCCAGCCTGCCATGCTCCTTTGGTCACAACCCAGCCCTGGAGAGGCTGCTGAGGCCATTGCCACCCGGCAGGGGTCTTCCAGCCCGCCCCTCCTGCACCTGTGGGTACAGAGCTGAATGTCGGCATACCTGCCTAGTTTCTGTCCATCTTTTTTTTTTTTTTTTTTTTGTATTTTCTGAAGTTGGAAATGGGGAGGCAGTCAGACAGACTCCCACATGCACCCGACCGGGATCCACCCGGCATGCCCACCAGGGGGTGATGCTCTGCCCATCTGGGGCTTCGCCCTGCCGCAATCAGAGCCATTCTAGCGCCTGAGGCAGAGGCCACAGAACCATCCTCAGTGCCTGGGCAAACTGCTCCAATGGAGCCTCGGCTGCAGGAGGGGAAGAGAGAGACAGAGAGGAAGGAGAGGGGGAGGGATGGAGAAGCAAATGGGCACTTCTCCTGTGTGCCCTGGCCGGGAATCAAACCTGGGACTCCTGCATGCCAGGCCAACACTCTACCACTGAGCCAACCGGCCAGGGTCTTCTGTCCATCTTGTTTTGGGGGCTTCATCTAAACCAGTGGTAGTCAACCTGGTCCCTACCGCCCTCTAGTGGGTGTTCCAGCTTTCATGGTGGGCAGTAGCAGAGCAAGAAAATTATAAATAAATAGATTTAGCCCTGGTCGGTTGGCTCAGTGGTAGAGCGTCGGCCTGGCGTGCAGAAGTCCCGGGTTCGATTCCCGGCCAGGGCACACAGGAGAAGCGCCCATCTGCTTCTCCACCCCTCCCCCTCTCCTTCCTCTCTGTCTCTCTCTTCCCCTCCTGCAGCCGAGGCTCCACTGGAGCAAAGATGGCCTGGGCGCTGGGGATGGCTCCTCGGCCTCTGCCCCAGGCGCTAGAGTGGCTCTGGTCGCAACAGAGCGACACCCCGGAGGGGCAGAGCATCACCCTCTGGTGGGCAGAGCATCGCCCCCTGGTGGGCGCGCCGGGTGGATCCCGGTCGGGCGCATGCGGGAGTCTGTCTGACTGTCTCTCCCTGTTTCCGGCTTCAGAAAAATACAGGAAAAAAAAAAAAAGATAGATTTAACTGTAGTAAGTTGTTTTATAAAGATTTATTCTGCCAAACTTAGCGAAAACCTGACATAAAGTACTTGATAAGTAATTATTATTATATGCTTTAACTTGCTGTAACTCTGCTTTATAAATTTTATAAAGTAAAGTTACTTCCCTACTTCATAAATCACCATTACTGTGGAACCGGTGGGTGGTTAGAAAATTTTACTAATAGAGATACAAAAGTGGGCGGTAGGTATAAAAAGGTTGACTACTCCTGATCTAAACATTTCTCTGGTCTTTCCGGACACAGCCAGCCTGCCTGTGCATGCTGGTCCCACCGCCTGGCCCGCTCCCCATGTCCCTTCTGTCAGGTGAAATGCTACTCCTGAGAGACAGTACCAGAGCACCACCTCTGTGAAGCTTCCTAATTCTCCTCTCGCATCAGAAGTCACTGCTTATGCCTGGCCTGTGGTGGCGCAGTGGATAAAGCATCAACCTGAAAATGCTGAGGTTGCTGGTTCAAAACCCTGGGCTTGCCTGGTCAAGGCACATATGGGAGTTGATGCTTCCAGCTCCTCCCCCTTCTCTCTCTCTTTCTCTTTTCTCTCTAAAATGAATAAATATAGTCTTTTTTAAAAAAAGCCACTGCTGCCTGGGCTGTCTCCATATCCCTCACATGAGTATCACATGAGGCTGTGACCGTGTGCACCTGTCTGTCCCTTAGTAGACTGTCATCTCTGTCCTCGGTGCCTCCCTAAAGCCTGCACAGCCGTGTTAGTTGACTAAACAAGTCAGTCAAGGCTGTACCTATAGGTGTCAACTTAGATCCACCCAGCTGCACAGAATCCCACCACCAGGCCTCCGGGGGCCTCTGCAGCAAGGGTGCTCCCACTGCCTGGATGAGCAGGTCTCTCCCCTGATGGCTCGTGCCACTTGTTGGACGGTGTTGCTGCACTGACATCTGCTTCCACCCGCTGCCCACCCCATGCCCTCTGGAACAGCACAGAGCAAATCTATTTCCTCAACCACGGGCTGGCCCTTGTTTAAGTTCGCAGGTAGACGTGCCTCCCCTCAGCGGTCCCTGCCCTGTGCTCAGCAGCGCCAGCTCCTGACTTAGTTTCCAGATGGCCCACGCGGCCTGGCGAGCCTCCTCCAGCCTCTGCAGTTAGCCCCTGCCCTTCCCACAGATACAGCGCTCAAGCTGAAGGCAGCGTTTCAGGCATGGCCTAGATCTGGGGGGCACAGGGAAATTGTCACTTCTCACTGTTGAGGTGCTGTGCTCTCATTAATGTATTTTCACTCTTTGGCAGCAGTCACAGCATTAGACTTCAGGTCACCAAGGAATCTCAGTAGGAAGACGCTGGTCTTTGAGTCAAAGAATGTGTATTTTAGTCACACAGAGGGAAGCGTTTACTCAGTACCACAAGGCTCCAGGCACAGGCCCGGGTGCTTTGGTGACACAACCTCACTTAATTCTAGCAGTGACCCTCTGAGGTCAGCGTTATCACCACTGTGGTGCTGATGGGGAGACAAAGAATCAGAGATGTGAAGTGACTTACCCAAGAGCACACAGGTAGTAAGCAGCAGAAGCAGGATTCTTTTTTCTTGTTGTTATTTTTAAGTGAGAGGAGTGAAGACAGAGAGACAGACTCCCACATGCGCCCTGACTGAGACCCACTTGGCAAACCCTATCTGGGGTTGATGCTTGGACCAACTGAGCTATCCTCAGTGCAAGGGGTTGACGCTTGGACCAATCAAGCCACTGGCTGTGGGAGGGGAAGAGGGAGAGAAGGGAGAGAAGGAGGAGAAGAGAAGCAGATGGTCGCTTCTCATGTATCCTGACTGGGACCAAAAAACCCAGGACATCCACATGCCGGGCCAGTGTTCTATCTACTGAGCCAACTGGCTAGGGCCAGAGGCGGGATTCTGACTCAGACCTAAAATGGCATATCTGGGGTCTGCTTCAAAATAATGCAAGATGGGCCCTGGCCGGTTGGCTCAGCGGTAGAGCGTCGGCCTAGCGTGCGGAGGACCCGGGTTCGATTCCCGGCCAGGGCACACAGGAGAAGCGCCCATTTGCTTCTCCACCCCTCCGCCGCGCTTTCCTCTCTGTCTCTCTCTTCCCCTCTCGCAGCCAAGGCTCCATTGGAGCAAAGATGGCCCGGGCGCTGGGGATGGCTCTGTGGCCTCTGCCCCAGGCGCTAGAGTGGCTCTGGTCGCAACATGGCGACGCCCAGGATGGGCAGAGCATCGCCCCCTGGTGGGCAGAGCGTCGCCCCATGGTGGGCGTGCCGGGTGGATCCTGGTCAGGCGCATGCGGGAGTCTGTCTGACTGTCTCTCCGTTTCCAGCTTCAGAAAAATGAAAAAAAAATAAATAAATAATGCAAGATGGGAGAGTAGAGGGGGTGAGGATGGATCAGGACTTGCTATGGATTAATGTCTGTTGGGGAGAGTGGAGGGTAGAATGTTAAAAATTCTCTACATAAAAAATAAAAAAAGTCCCTAGATCTGACTTGGACGTGTGAGCTCTCTCTGTAATTCTAAGTTTGCCACTGTTACATGGTTCTGCTCAGGAGGCACTTCAGTTGGTAGGAGGCTGAGCGAGAATACCCCTCGCGAAGGTGAGTATGTACACTGACTAGACGACAAGCTACAGTGTTTTAGCTTTTTGTCTGGCAGGGGAGTTTGAAATCTGAGCCAGAAAAGACTATGACTAGAAGCAGAAAACATTTTCTTTGTTTTGGACAGAGTTTTCAGGGGTTGTTTTAGGTAAAGCCAAAGGGGAGAGAGGTCCTGGGAAGAAAATAAACCACCACCTGTTAGGATGGTCTCACTGTGCACTTGATCATTTTATGCCTCTTGTTCAATGATTCAATACAAACCTTAACACGGAGATTCCCCGTGTTGTCTACGGCCATACCTCCATGAAGGTGCCCGATCTCGTCCGATCTTAGAGGCTAAGCAGGCTCGGGCTTGGTTAGTATCAATACTTGGATGGGGGATTCCCAGTACAAAGGTTAGTTAAAGCTAGCTTGGGACACGGTGAGTATTGTATACACTCACAATTATTTAGTTTCACTTTTTGAGCTACGCCTAAATCAGAGAGGCTTGCCAGGAAGCTATCAGGTACACCTACATCTAAACATGTCACACCATTGCAAGTCACACTGGACACTAGGCTAGCCACATGACACTAGTCATGCTGCCCCTCTAACCCTGCCCACACACAGCTGCGCAGGCTATGCACAGTGTGGCTCCACCATGAACAAGGCCCCGGATGGCAGAGCACAGGGGCTTGGCACTGAAGGGGTGTTCTGCCGGGGCGGACAAAGCCGGGGCCTCTGCGTCAGGGTTTAGCATACAGCAGTTTCCTTCTCCTGTCCCTCCCAGCCAGTATTGGTCCTTTTTCTCCCAAGTCCTTGGTTTTTAATAGGCATCTTTCTCACCCTAGACCCTCTAAGTGTCCCTGCAAAATGCAGTGAGGGAAAGAATGACTAAGACATGACCGTCAATGAACTTCAATCTCATCTAGAAATACCCAAGTCCCTGGAGTCTCCCCTCCTGCTTCTTCCTCCCCTGTTGTCCACCCCTGCCTCATACAAGCCCTAGTTACTTACAGGGAGGTCTCCATCCAGCAAGGTTGGGCCCTTGTTGACTGCCATCGTAGCTCTTCAAGCTGCAAAGCAGAGGGCCCCAGGTCCATGAGCAAACTCTCCGTTTCAGATCCACAGGGTCAGTCCCTACCTCTTGTGGCCACCAACTGGGCACAGGATGCCTGGGAACTCAAGTTCCCTGAACAGGAGGTATTATGTTGGAGGGTGAATGTCACAGACAGACAGCCACTCCTTGGAGGCCCCTAAGGATGAGGTGCCCACAGCCTGCTTGTCAAGACTGATGTTTCTTCCAAGGGTTCAGGGTAAGAAGTGAACAATGAAGGTAGCTTTAGGAATTAAGAGGTTTTAGGTGAAGTTTAGGGGCTCTTAGATGAGGGACCAAAACAGACTAAAAGAATAGGTTTCATGTTTAGCCTTTTCTTCTTTTTTTAATGAAGAAGTTCAACATTACTTCCCCTCTTTTTAAGCAAACATATCCGTCAGTCCTTCCCTCTATGCTCAATGGGCGAGAAAGCATTCACCTTAAAACCAACTATTTCAGCTGCATTTTGGAAAGGCTTGCAGCCCCAGACTACTGACTCTACATTCCAGGTCATTCACCTTGCAGGCCTCTCCATCCTCAGTAAAATTCCCAGGAGACCCTGACCCTCAACTTCTTTAACTCTCACAGACCAACCAGGTAAGGCAGGTGTCCCGGAACGCCCACTCACCGTCGCCGACACGGCCTCAGTCCCAGAGCCCAGGCTGCAGAGTGTCTGCTCCAGCAGAAACAATTCCAGTTGCTCCAAGGAGTCTTGGGCAATGCTGCTAACACCTCCCAGCTAGAGGAGGGCAGAGAAGAGAAAGCTTGGTTGTCATGGTTATTTGACCCAGGGTCCCCTGGGCAATAGCCTAGCTTCTGCAAGATTTAGCTAACTAGGAGAAAGGCAGATCTCAGAGCTGAAGGAGACCCAGCCTCAAAGGAGTTATTATTCCAGAGTCATGAAATATCAGCTCTGTAACATGTTTCTGGGCCCCCAGTTCTCAAAAAACTGTCTTCCAGACAGGTGTTGGGATAGGTCCTTTTAACCTCAAGTTCTGAAGCTCTGTATTCTTTGGTTCCTTTTCCACAAAGGGTCCTGTGGGACCATTTTCAACCCATTTCCCCACCCCTTATTTACTCTCCTGTGTGAATTCTGAACAGCAAGAGTTGAAGTCAAACAGGAACCTGAACATACCACTCTGGTTATGAAGAGAGATTGCCAGTCTCAATGAAGAGAACCAGAGCTGGGGTGTGACTCCCTGTCTAGCCTTTGAGGGAGCAATTGCAACCTCTGTAAATTCCTAGATTTCAAGGGAGTTTATTGAACTTTACCTGGATATGCGCAGCTGGAAAGCAAACTGGGTTTTGTCAAGTCTGGAAAATTGAGTACAGACCAAGATTCTGCTACTGGTCAACAGCCAAGAGCTAACACCTTGTATCCCTGCATCCGTTCTTTTTTTTTTTTTTAATTTTTCTGAAGTTGGAAACAGGGAGGCAGTCAGAGACTCCTGCATGTGCCCGACCGGGATCCACCTGGCATGCCCACCAGGGGGCGATGCTCTGCCCATCTGGGGCGTTGTTCTGTTGCAACCAGAGCCATTCATTCTAGCGCCTGAGGCAGAGGCCATGGAGCCATCCCCAGCGCCCGGGCCAACTTTGCTCCAATGGAGCCTTGGCTGCGGGAGGGGAAGAGAGAGACAGAGAGGAAGGAGAGGGGGAGGGGTGGAGAAGCAGATGGGCGCTTCTCCTGTGTGCCCTCGCAGGGAATCGAACCCAGGACTCCTGCATGCCAGGCCGATGCTCTACCACTGAGCCAACCGGCCAGGGCCCCGTTCCTTAGCAACAACAGGTCAAGCTGAGCCCACGTTCTACTTCCTGGCTTCAAATGATGGAGGATTATGGTGTAAACCATAGTTTTTAGACTGTCTGAGAAGCCTCTTTTAATAAAAATCAGAACAACAGATTTCCCTGTTGTTGATAGAATTACATCTATTGTTGACTCCCTAAGTTGTACACTGTGAGCAATGGGGAAAGGCAGAGGGTGGGGGAAATAGAGCTTAACCACAGATCCAGGTAATCAATTCTATATCTGTGATAAAATAAACAGAGAATGAGAAGCCAGGAAAGGGAGAGTCCAGCTGGGAGCTTCCGAAGGAAGGAGTGTCTGATACACTCAATACTTATGGATCCAACCTGGACTTCAAAAATTTAAGACAGTAAAGGAGAGGAAGGCAAGTATCCTAAGAAGTGGCCTCTGCCTTTGCTTCAAGGTTCAGGACAACTATCCACAAGGCTGTGTCCAGTGAGCAAACATGGGCCAAAGGGCAGTTTTCAGCCTTTGGAGAAGTGGCTGTGTGCCAGTGGGAGTAGAGGGCTCAATGCCCGAAAGCTCTGCTGACAAAGCTGGTCCTTTGGCCTCTGCAGCTGGGAGCCAAGTGTGGGTGAGAGGTGAGGTGGTGAAAGGGCCCAGGAGAGCCCCCTGGGGAGGGTCTGTGTTCCAGCAGCAGCTTCAAGGACACACTTACCTTCTTTCCTTCCTCACCCCATCTGCCTGCCACCCTCACTGCACGAGCACAGGGACTTTGTCATCTGGTGCACAGTGGGTCCCAAAACTAAGCAGGGCACTCAAACACTCATTATTGGACAAGTTCTCAGGCAACAAGTTCTGTGGTGAAAATGCTAGCTTATACAATGTCTTTGGTTTTTGAATCACTCGTGAATGTGGAGGCTCAGAGGTGGGGAGGTGTTCATTAAAGAGAAAGATGCACAGGGAGGTACCAGGGCACACAATTTCTAGGTTTCACAAATTCTACAAGGGGTGCATTCCCCAAACTCCCCACTATCCACCCTAACTTGGGAGAGGAGGAAAGTACCACCATGGATACCACCGTCACATGCCTCCAGGCAGAAGCCAAAACCCCACCGGCAGGGCTGATACAAAGGACACGGCCCTGGGCAGCAGTCTGAATGAGATCATCCCAGGGGCCTCTTTCAACCCAAAGGTTCTACAGCTAATTCCTTCATCCTCCTCCACAACATGGGTCCTCTGGGGGGGCAGCTCCTTTTACCAGCTCACTCGACCCACCGTGCACACGCTAACTCTTCTGTCTCCAGAACACATTCACAGATACAAGAGTCAATTTGGTATAAACATTTCATCAGCCTGACCAGGCAGTGGCGCAGTGGATAGAGCATCAGACTGGGATGCAGAGGATCCAAGTTCAAAACCCTAAGGTCGCTGGCTTGAGTGCGGGTTCATCTGGTTTGAGCAAGGCTCAACACCTTGAGCCCCAGGTCGCTGGCTTGAGCAAGGGGTCACTTGGTCTGCTGTAGTCCCCCAGTCAAGGCACATATGAGAAAGCAATTAATGAACTAAGGTGCCACAACAAAGAATTGATGCTTCTCATCTCTCTCCCTTCCTGTCTGTTCCTATCTGTCCCTCTCTCTCAGTCTCTGTCACAAAAAAACCCCAAACAAACAAACAAAATTTAATCAGGCCCTGGCCGGTTGGCTCAGCGGTAGAGCGTCAGCCTGGCGTGCAGGGGACCAGGGTTCAATTCCCGGCCAGGGCACATAGGAGAGGCGCCCATTTGCTTCTCCACCCCCCCCTCCTTCCTCTCTGTCTCTCTCTTCCCCTCCCGCAGCCGAGGCTCCATTGGAGCAAGGATGGCCCGGGTGCTGGGGATGGCTCCTTGGCCTCTGCCCCAGGTGCTGGAGTGGCTCTGGTCGCAGCAGGGTGACGCCCCAGAGGGGCAGAGCATCGCCCCCTGGTGGGCAGAGCCTCGCCCCTGGTGGGCGTGCCGGGTGGATCCCGGTCGGGCGCATGCGGGAGTCTGTCTGTCTCTCCCAGTTTCCAGCTTCAGGAAAACAAACAAACAAACAAACAAACAAAAAAAACATTTAATCAGACATAATTAACCTAGTACAGTAGAGGATCTGGACAAAGTAAAAATACACTGCTCACAAAAATTAGGGGATCAGGGAACGTGCAGATACTCCAGTACTTTCAGCCTTTTGAATAGAGCATTTTCACCAATGAAATAAGTTGATTTTGCATAATCAAACAACTTTCTTTGACTTGTTTGCTTTTCTGATGTTCTTGTTTAATAAAAAGCCAAATGCTTTATCACTTCATATACATTTTGAAATATCCCCTAATATTTGTGAGCAATACAGTTCTTCAAAGTTTTTATTTGCCCTGATTTTGCTTTATTTTCTCTTCAAATTTCCAAAATGTTTTTAAATTTTTAAAATTGATTTCAGAGAGAGGAAAAGTGAGGGAGAAGGGGGAAGAGGAGGAGAGAGGGGGAGGGTGGAAAGGAGAAAGAGAGAGAGAGAAACATCATTCAGTGGTTAATTCTTGTATGCGCCCTGACCACAGATTGAATCCACAACCTTGGCATATTGGGACGATGATCTAACCAATTGAGCTATCTGGCCAGGGCCAAAATATTCTTTCTCAAATCCTGCATCTTGGTTGATCACTTTAAAATTAAAGAACCATGGACCTAAGTACTTTTTAAGCTCAATCACATTTATGGGAAATTTATTTAGTGCACAACTTTTCTCATTTCTGCTCAGATAAATGAGGTGGTGTTACTGGTGGGTCTGACCTTGGCCACCTACTTCTCTACCTCACTTACTTCAAACTAGAGCAGTGGTTCTCAACCTTTCTAATGCCATGACCCCGCAATACAGTTCCTCATGTTGCGGTGACTCCAAACCAAAAAATAATTTTGGTGGCTACTTCATAACTGTAATTTTGCTGCAGTTATGATTTGGAATGTAAATACCTGATATGCATTATGTATTTTCCGATGGCTTTAGGTGACCCCGCTGGGGTCGCGACCCACAGGTTGAGAATCGCTGAACTAGAGGATCTGTAGTGACAAGTAAGAACCCAACACCCAAGATGAGTAGTGGCCCCTTTTCAATATTCAAATGTCCCATTCACTAGCTTCTCTGGTTCTTTCTGCCTCTCCAACCACCCTACACATATGAACTCTGACTTATCATAGAAAATTACAACCCTCCTACACTGAGCATTCATAAAACTTAATTGCACTAATTATGATGAAAATTAATATGGTCATGCCCAAACTGTCATGTGGCTTTAAATAAAACAATCTAGCTGAAAAGTCTAAATATAGTTTTAATTTTTGTAGACAATGGAAACCAATGACCAACACAGGCTCTCAAAAAGCCTCTTGCACAGAATTCTGGAGAATATCCCACTCCCACTCCACTAGTGAGGTGGTAAACATCACTGAAGGAACGCGGGACTGAGAATCACACGAAGGAGGTCCTGCTCCGTTTCCTTATCTGTCATGGGCTACTAACAGGTACTTCTTTGACCTTCCACATTTTTTTTTTTTACCTCAAGTTCTTTCCATCTGCTTCTGATTTTTTGCTTAGTTACTGCACTACCTGAAGACAAAATTTATACCTTGAAGGTGCCTGATGCATTTCTTTTGTTTTATTTACTTATTTATTCTGCCTGATGCGTTTCTGACTGTACTTCCGGGCAGAGTGCAATATTTATTTATTCTGCCTGATGTGTTTCGGACTCTACTTTCGGGCAGAGTGCAGTGACATCAGGACAAGCAATTTAAGAGGCTCTCTGCCCAACTCCCTCCCCCACCTTGGCACTGGCCTCTGCGGAGGAAGGGGCCTTTGCATTGGAGAGGGCTGTGTATCAGACCCGCTGTAGTCATGCAAAAGCGGGGAGGCCCACAGCCCAAAAGTTCCTGTACATTAGTGTTTACTTGTTAGTTTGGGTCTTTAAAATTTTTTTCTTTCAATTTTTATTCATTCTGCAAACATTAGATCCTATGATGTGCATAAGAGATGTTCAGTCAATGTTAGATGAAGGGAAAATACTCAGAAATTCAGAAGTCACCTAAGCACTCCAAAAAACACATATAAATCTTAATGCTTTCCCCTCCTCCACTCTTGGCCCGACCTCTCCTCACATGCCAGGCCGCTAAGTGCTCTCGTGAACAAGTCTTTAAACACATGACAGTCTGTAAGAATGGGAATGTCCGCTCCACTAGGGGGTACAGGTCATCAGCCTGAAACCACCTCAGTGGGTCTTCAGCTTCATGTGAGGCCATGCCACAGTGACAATGCCTACTAGAGAGGACACGAGACCTCCAAGTCCAATGATGCCAGCATTGGACTTATAGATCCCCAACTGGGCCAGCGGGTTCAAGATGTCACAGAGGTTCTTCACCGTGTCCAGGAGCAAGGGCGGATGCTTCCTCAGAGAGCGGAACAAGAGCAGAAGAAAGGACTGGAGCCACTCTGTCTCCTCATCAGCCACGCTGTAGCCCAGAGGATCCTGGGACGGTGACTGCTCCCTGTTTGCCCTGTCCCGGGCGACCTGCTCCATCTGCAGGGAGAGTTCGTACAGATCCCTGACCAGGTTCAGCAGGAGAAAATAGTAATAGTGGCGTGCGGCCCACGTCCGCCATTTCTCTTTGTTAATGCCGGAGGCGAGCCCTACGCTCCTCACCCAGAGGACAGTGTCACAGATGAAATAAACCACACGGTTCAGGTTGGCAAGCGTCAGGCATAAGCGGGGCACCAGGTCCGTGGTGTGAATGCTCTGCTCAGTGGCCTGTACCGCGTGCACCACATTGCCTAGTCTGAACCCTGCAAGAAGAACCCACAATAGTAAATGGTTAAATAATGTGCAACAGGAAGGCAGGGTCCCTGTATCAGGGTGAGAGGCCAACACTGGTCTTTTAACAACGAACTGTCACTTGAGGCTTAGTCCTTGCTCAGGAAAGGAGACAGACCTTACAATGTGTTTCGGACAGCTAAAATGATCCTGGAAGGCACAAAGACAGTGGCTCTTCAACTCTACTGCCTTACAACATACATTAAGCAAGGTCCATCATGAGTGTGCATTGTCACATTTGATTATTACCAGCTTCTACTTCTTTAGAAGGAAGGTGCTATGATTACATGAACTCCAGATGCAACATTCTTTTGGAAAATCTAATGCCTTACATTTTATTTACTTTCCAGACAAAAGATTGCTTAAAAAAATGCACCATTATCAACTTGCCATTTTTCTGGTCCTAATCCCCTTTGGCTCCCTACTATCAAGAAGACAAAGTAAAAAAGTAAAGACAGTAGGACAGGACAACTGATAATATTGTCATATGTAACTCCCAGGTGAATTAACCAATGCAAGGCATGCCCTTATCTGAGTGTGTAATTCAATTAATCAGGAATGTAGCAATCAAATATTTATGCATCAATCAAATACTCAGAATGAGTTAGTCTTTATTTTTTTAGTATACATTCTTTTAGAGAAGGGGGAGAGAGAGAGAGAGAGGAAAAAAGAGAGAGAGAAGGGAGGAGCAGGGAACATCAACTCTCATTTGTGCCTTGACCGGGCAAGCCCAAGGTTTGGAACTGGCGATCTCAGCATTCCAGATCGATGCTTTATCAACTGTGCTACTCACAGGTCAGGCAAGTTACAGTTTTAAACATTAGGGAAGATACAAAAGAAGTACTTTCCCTAAAGGACTGTATCTTAGACTCAGCAAATGCTCTCAAGTAGCTACAGTCAGGAAGTTTATATTGGTATTATTTTATCAAAAATAAAACAAGCCCTGGCAAGGCTACTCAGTGGATAGAGTGTCATCCTGGTGTGCAGAGGTCACAGGTTTGGTTGCAGGTCAGGGGACATATGAGAAACAATCAATGAGTGCACAACTGAATGGAACTAAGTGGAACGAGTTGATGCATCTATGTCTCTGTCTCTGTCTCTGTCTCTCTCTTCTCTCACTCCCGCCCCCTCCCCAGTCAAAGCAATGGAAAAATTAAAATAATAATAATAACACAAAACAAAACATGTAATGAATACTCCTAGGTTCCAGTCTGGCTCTTGCACTTACTGAGTGACCCTGGGTAAGTCCTTTCTGGACTTCCCAGACTGGTGACCTTTAAAGGACTTTTGAGCTCCAACATTCTACAGGAATCTGAGAATTTCTATTCTTGGTCTTCAAAGCCATCCAGAAAAGCTCACCCTACCCTTCCAATCCTGCTTGACAACTTAAGTCTTCTCTTGTCCAACCAGTTTTCTCACCGATCCTCCAATCCAAATGTTTATTCACAACAGCTCCGAGCCTTCACTAGGAAACCACCCTTCAAGAGCACTCTCCTTCCTTCTCCCGCTAGCCACACCTCAAGTTCCACCTCCTCCAGAACACCTTTCTTTTCTTCTACCAACATATCTGGCACTAAAGTTAATATTATTTATCCATGTGATCGTAGTTCTCCCACAAGGCTCAGGACTGTGTCCGCATGAAGCAGGTGCTCACAAATAACTGCTCAGCACCTGATTTCTACATTCTACCTAACGCCCCTGCTTACCCACTGTGGCAACCTCTGCTTTCCTCACCTAGGAGCCAGCACGCAACTGTTACTGAAAGTACAGGATTTCCCAGTCTGCTTTATTAATCAAGTGAACTAAATGAGCATAAAATACTGACTTCACTTTTTGCCTTTAACATGAAACCACGTCACAAGTGGTCTAAGAACATGTATCCGTCCATTTCCTCTAGCAATCCCTCAGGAGAAGGGGAAAGGCAGGGGAGCCAGGATACAGGTATTTAGTTTTTCTAGAAAATACAAAAGGCCCCTAGGAGCCGGGAACTCATGTCAGTGATTGCCAAAACATTTTGTGATTCTAAGAACTAAAGGTGAATTAACACAATGCATGTCCCACAGGTTATGATTAACCAGAAAGATATGGTGTAGCACCAAATGTGAACTTAGCAGGGTATTTATGAATGTTCTGCAGCAAAACATTCAACTTTTTTGGACTGTCGTTCCCTGAAGGCAGACTGACTGGTCGACTTCATCAACAAACCTGACTGACTAGAAATTAATGATCTAAAAGGATGTTGTGCATTACAGAGTCTGAGGATCGAGACCAGGAGCCACTGTCCCTCAGGAGACAGGGTACTTACATTTACGGCCAGTGCTCACACTAGACTCCAGTTTCTTGAGCTTCATTACCACCTTCTCTTTGTCAGCTTTAGGCTCTAACAAATATCTAAGCAACATGCATGTGTATTGAGTGGCTCTGAAATGGAAAAAAAGATGAAGAGAATGATTTACAAAACAAATAAAACTTGATTCATGAAGTAAGGCAGTGGTTCTCAACCTTTCTAATGCGGTGACCCCACAATACAGTTCCTCATGTTGCGGTGACCCCAAACCAAAAGATAATTTTGGTGGCTACTTCATAACTGTAATTTTGCTACAGTTATGATTCGGAATGTAAATGCCTGATATGCATTATGTATTTTCCAATGGCTTTAGGCGACCCCGCCGGGGTCGCGACCCACAGGTTGAGAACCGCTAAAGTAAGGGAAGGAGAAACACGTCTTGGTAAGGCAAGGTTTCCAAGGCAATTCCTCATGCAAGCAGCTCTTACAAGAGCAATGTTCTGCAACAGGCACTCCACAAGGCCAAAGGGTAGGACACAGGATGGAAATGCAACACAAAGGTAACGAAGGAGAACTCGGCGACAAGGCAGAGTACAGCCCCTTGGAGGGCCTTTTGCTGGCACAGAGAAGTGGGTATAGTCAAAGTGGTAAACTGCACAAAAACCTCCCTCGTGTAAAGTCTGCAAAGTCTTTATTTTCTCAAGTGCAGCATGATTTTGCATATTTCTAAAATGAACTTTTTTTGCCATAGAGTTAACCAAGTACTTATGTAACAGCAGACACAAACTAGAATGGAATGACAAGTCCAGTTTGAACAGTGCTTAATTTTTTTACAAGGACCGAATACACACCAATACATAACTAAGTTTAGATATCTGTCTTTCAAAACTATTAGTATTTTATATAAATTACAGGCAGACTCCTGTTTCGTTACACTAAAATGTTCAATAAAGTAACTGCTGTCATGACTACAAATAACAATGCCTTACAGAAGTATAAGATGAGAAATTTTATACCCAATAATCAAACACCTAAATGTATTTGGCAGTCTATTTATAAAGTAGGTGCCTGTTTCCTATTGTTCTGCAACTGCATTTGAATCCCTTTATGCTATAAATATTACTCTTGTGGGGAGGAAGAAACCTTTTTCTACCCACAGTTCTTTAGACTGGTCTCATAATTAAATCTATACAAGACAGATTAATAAGAGAAAATTACCAAGCTTAATTGCATATGTTCGCATGGGAACCCCCCACACAAGAGGTTCAGACACAGAAAGGGGAACTGAGATGTATCAGACATTCTGAACTAAGGAAGAGGAAAGCGCGTTGGTGCTTCAGAGGGGGGGAAGGTCATTAGCAAAACAGTAAGACACACAGATGTTCAATAGTTAGAAGTTCACCCTGCCCAGAGATAGGTCATAAAAAGTTATTTCTAGTGACAACTCTTTTTTTTTTTTTCTTATTATTATTATTATTTTTTCTGAAGCTGGAAACGGGGAGAGACAGTCAGACAGACTCCCGCATGCGGCCGACCGGGATCCACCCGGCATGCCCACCAGGGGCAACACTCTGCCCACTAGGGGGCGATGCTCTGCCCCTCCGGGGCATCGCTCTGCGGCGACCAGAGCCACTCTAGCGCCTGGGGCAGAGGCCAAGGAGCCATCCCCAGCGCCCGGGCCATCTTTGCTCCAATGGAGCCTTGGCTGCGGGAGGGGAAGAGAGAGACAGAGAGGAAGGAGGGGGGGTGGAGAAGCAAATGGGCGCTTCTCCTATGTGCCCTGGCCGGGAATTGAACCCGGGTCCCCCGCACGCCAGGCCGATGCTCTACCGCTGAGCCAACCGGCCAGGGCCTCTAGTGACAGCTCTTAATATGGGCAAGGGCCCTAATTTAAATTCTTCTAGGTAGTTAAGGGGGGTGAGGCAGAAATTTCTCTTGAGCCTTGGGGTCTTGGTTGCCTATAGCTCAAAAAAGGCACATCTTGGGGTGACTCATTCTAAATTCCCAAACTCTCAATTAAAATGTAGCACATTTTCCAAACCGGTGAACTTGTGATTGGGGATGAAGTAAGAATCAATCACACTCTCCTCTCCCCTCTTAAATTATGCTTCCTGGCTAGAGGGCTCAAGCTGGTCCCATTGTCAGCTTTAATCTAGTAATAGGAAAGTGTTCAAAAACAAAGCATTGCTTTAGGAATGCCAGTTTGCTCGTAGAAGCCTTAGATCACCAAGAGGACCAGGAAATAAATACAAGAGATTTCAGATCTTACTGAGTCAGTATATGATAAACAATTACTTTATTAACCAAACCCGTTGATAACTTTGCAGGATCGTCTGAGTCCACTGGAATTGAAAGCTTCTATTTGATTGAAGCTTGTAATATATGATGCAACCATTTTTTAAATCTTTCAAATTAATGAGAAAGGTAAGTTTGGCTTGATAGTTAAAGAGGTGGGCACCGGAGTCAACTGTGAAAATTTAAATCCCTGGGCTCTGCCATTGAATCCTTCTGCTTCAGGTTCTCCCTCTGTGAAATGGGGGTGGTCAGAGCATCTGTGCCATAGGCTGTGATGGGCGTAAATGAGTTGTGATCCATTGAGAACAGTAGCTGGCACAGCCTCGCTCCCCAAGTCTCCTTACTGGGGCTGTTCTCACTGGCCTGTTTGCATTAGCACTTGACACGCAGAAGAGGAGGAAAAACTGTTAAACCAAACTGCAACTCTACTGCTTTTTAATTATTAAGCAAGAATCAACCAAATATCTAAAAGATCATGAACTGATCAGTATTAAAGCCACCATGTCTAGGTAACATTTTGGCGGCATTGCGTGTGCGTCAGGGGTGCTGTTAGCTTGTTCCAGGCTCTCACACCGCGTTTTGTTTTCTAGTTCATAAAATTTCCACCGAGGCACACAGGACGATAACGCAAGACAAAGAAAATAACTACGGTTTCTGTCACTCCGTTTGTAAATTTCATGTGCTATTAGAAGCCACAGCCAAGAGGTTGGTTCCCTAGCTACAAATGCCAACCCAAAGTTTCCTTTTAACATCAGCTGCTCGCCGCACGCTGGGCGGAGAACCCAGTGTCTCCAGGTTCAGAGAAAGGGACCCGTCGACTGGTGTGACAGGCGGCGGGCTCACGGCGGTGCGGGGCTCCGGCCCACGCCCTCCGAATTCAGGGTGCGCGGCCGGCTCCTCCCCCCTTCCGGGGGTGCGGTCGGCGGAGGGGGGAGCGGTGGAGGCGGAGTGGTGGAGGCCGCTGGCACCGGCTCACCTGAAAAGCCGTTCCCGGCCCTGGGTCTGGTTGGTGAAGCGGATGAAGGCCTCCATGGCGCCCAGTCCACGGCACAGCGTCGCGCCGGGCTCCGTCGCGAGTCCTCAGGGGCGCCGCCGGATCTCCGCGGGAGGGCGAAGGGACTGTGTCGCTCGGCTCCAAAGGGCGACTTCGCGGGCTTCCGGTCAGGGCCGGAAGTTGTTACCAAGGCGACGCCAAGCCGTGAGCCCGGTGGGCGATACAAGGTGCGTCCGCTTCCCACGTGACCTTGGACTTTTCCCTACATCCAGGGTTTCGTTAGGGGAGCTCCGAGGAGGTTCTTCTCCCGGTCTCAGGTGTTCCCGGACGCCCCGCGCCTCCTCGCGGATCCAGGGTCCCAGGAACCCCAGATAGGATCCCGAATGTTGCTTCCCCTGAGCTTCTGCTTGGGAACTACAGATCCTAATCTTTCCCAGATCTGTGCCTCCGTCTCCCTCAGCAACACCAGCTCAAGGTATGGGGAAGCCCATGGTTAAAGGAGAGATAAGCCAACCAGAGGTGTGTATTTCTAGCATGAGGGCCGGGTCAAGTGGGCGAGTTTTCTGTTAGGATTAGAAAACAGATAGAAGATTGCTATTTGAGGAAATCTTAAAACAGTTAACATAAACGAAGTGGTGGCAAAATAGATTACGATGAAACTGCACCACTGAACGTTCCTCCTTTGGGGCTTGAAGACATGGAACCCCATCCATTTTTGTAATCTTTAGTCCCTTGTTCAGGCCTGCCCCTAACACTTGCAGGCCCCCAGGGTCGGGTGGGGGGATATCAGTACAAATAGAGACCCACCTACCATATATTTAAGTCAAAGTAACACACTGTCAAAGTATGTTCTGTTTTCCTACCTGATAAATATACTTTCATAATGATCTAGAAATCGTTTCACATTCAGAATTCTTAGGCTTTTGGAGATACCTGGAAAAACAGCCAGAATACTGTACTGCTGGGAGAGTTGGCCCAGTCCTTTCCCACCCCCCTTCTCTTCCTATTTCTAGCTCCCACCTATGTCACTGATACGGGCCTTGCATACAGTGTGTGAATACTCTGAGCCACATCCAAGCTCTGCCCATACCCCTGCAAACAGCCATCCCTGGGTCACCTTTCAGGTCTAGGGGTACATGCACGCACTAGCAGCTAGGAGAAAAGCTGGGAAGGAGACTCCTGCAGGGATCATTTGGTCAGTAAATTTCAGGAGTATAGTTTGCCTGAACATGATCTAGACTCCAGAAGGAGGCCTCTCGACTTTGAGGTAGTATATCCTCTTGGCCCCACAAATT
The DNA here is from genome assembly GCF_036850995.1 of Saccopteryx leptura. NCBI lineage: Eukaryota > Metazoa > Chordata > Mammalia > Chiroptera > Emballonuridae > Saccopteryx > Saccopteryx leptura. The sequence goes on along the minus strand of NC_089515.1, from coordinate 44,851,241 downwards.
TACTCATCCTTGCCTGACCTGTGGTGGCACAGTGGATAAAGCATCAACCTGGAACGCTGAGCTAGCTGGTTTGAAACCCCGGGCTTGCCCAGTCAAGGCACATACGTGAAGCAACTACTACAAGTTGATGCTTCCTGCTCCTCCCCACCATCTCTCTCCCCTCTCTCTAAAATTAGTAAATTAAAAATTTTTTAAATTTACTCATTTTTTGCACAGAAAAGTGCCTGTAAGAGAGCCAGAAGTATTCTCCAAGTTCATATCCCGGGGCAGGACAATACTGCAAGAAAATAAGAATTTGTTGAATGCTGGCCATGACTGTGCTAAGCTCTGGGCCTCAGGTATTAGGTTAATGAGGGACACAAGTAAATAGGTAAGCTCAACACAAACTAGACAGCAATGATCAGAAGTGCTAGAAATGTCTCTGGTTGGCAGTGAGGGAAAGAAAGGAAAAAAGCCATGGCTCACTACCCAGCTGACTTGAGCACAGCCATTTGCAGAAATGGAAGAACCAGGAGAAGACATGAGTTGTGGGAGAGAGGGCGAATTCACTTTGGGACAGAAAGACAGCCTCTCCCTATCAGGAGATGAAGAACGACAACGAGGCTGCCAGATTCCTTTGTTTCCAGCCTAGCACACTTCGTATTGGGCTGGTTTGGAAGATGTGACTAGTCAACACCTGTCTCTGCTCTTGTCCTTCTAACATGAAGTGTATCTTAGTAATTAGGAACAATCCCATAATAAATACAGAAAATGCCAGTCTCTAGAATAGATAGTTGGAATGCTGAGGTGGCCGTTCGAAATCCCCGGCTTGACTAGGCAAGCAAGGTACATGCGAGAAGCAACTATGAGTTGATGATTCCTGCTCCTCCCCCCCTTTATCTAACTCTCTCTCTCCTGTCCTAAAAAAATAAAATCAATAGACTAAATAGTCCCCATAGACTATTGTGCTAGAGAAGATACACTGTTATAACTTTCCCGTTTTCTCAAAGTACCAATGCTTACTTCCTTTATCAGCTCCTCAGTTTCATAGCTGTTCCCAGTGCTGCCTCTGTGATGTCATCCCCAACAGGAAGTCGAGGCCAGAAGATGAGGCTGCCCATTTTTACACAAAAGGGACTGCTGGAGGTGCAGTCCCCAACAGAGAAGGACTGGTCGAAGGATGACGAAGAGAATTATGTCTTCAAGGATCCAGCTCAGGAGCTAGATTCCCTGCCTCAGCCATATCGAATGATCAACAAGCTGGTGAGCCTTCTGTTTGACCGGTCGTGGGACATTATTCAGGAGAGGAACAGGCAGAGGGAAGCTGAACTCAGCCGGATCCAGCCCACCATCTACTCTCCAGTTTTTAAAAGCGAGGTATGGAGCAGCTAACTGGGGATCCCTGTTTCTCAGATGAGTGTTCATAAATGAAAACACCTAATCTAGGGAAAAATTTCCTACCAGGAACCTTCATTCAATAAGACAGCTGCATTTTTTGAAAGATTCTAGGCACGCTGATGTGGACTGAAATGGATCAATCAAAAGCCATTGTCTGGGCCCTGGCCGGTTGGCTCAGCGGTAGAGCTTCAGCCTGGCGTGCGGGGGACCCGGGTTCGATTCCCGGCCAGGGCACATAGGAGAGGTGCCCATTTGCTTCTCCACCCCCACCCCCTCCTTCCTCTCTGTCTCTCTCTTCCCCTCCCGCAGCCGAGGCTCCATTGGAGCAAAGATGGCCCGGGCGCTGGGGATGGCTCCTTGGCCTCTGCCCCAGGAGCTGGAGTGGCTCTGGTCGCGGCGGGGCGACGCCCCGGAGGGGCAGAGCATCGCCCCCTGGTGGGCAGAGTGTCGCCCCTGGTGGGCGTGCCGGGTGGATCCCGGTCGGGTGCATGCGGGAGTCTGACTGTCTCACTGTCTCTCCTCGTTTCCAGCTTCAGAAAAGTACAAAAAAGGGGGGGAAAAAAAAAAGCCATTGTCTGGGGAAATGATGTTCTGGCTAATTGAAGGTCACACAGGTCTTTTATATTCAGCTGTTGTTATTTTTAAATCTAATTGAAGTAATCACTCTCTTGCTTCATGGCTGATAATTTGCCAGTGCCTTGGCTATAGCTTTTTTCCACACTGGTACCAATGAATGAAGTACAGGAACAGGGCCATGTGTCCACCACGTAGTGTAGTGAATATACCAGGGGTCAGGAACTTATGGCTCATGAGCCAGATGTGGCTTTTTTGATGGCTGCATCTGTCTCACAGACAAATCTTTAATTAAAAATATAATAATCTTAAAAATATAAAACATTCTCATGTATTACAATCCATTCATTTCCTACCGCTCATGTTCATGGTTGTGGGTGGCTAGAGCCAATCACAGCTGACCTCTGGACAACACCAAATTTTTATTGGATAATGTGTAACACACATGGGTCGTTGTGAGGTCAGGAAGTAAACTTCACTCCTTTTAATCAAGTAGTCTGCTAGCTAATTGCAGAAACCCTTTTGACAAAGAAGATGGCTAAAAGAAAAAAAGATGAGGAGTATCGTACTTTTCAGCGGAATGGACAGAGGAATTCGCCTTTGTGGAAAGAGCAGGTTCTGCAGTGTGTTTAATATGCAGTGATAAAATTGCATCAATGAAACGGTCAAATATAAAGCGGCACTTCGACACACGCCATACTACATTTGCATCGAAATATCCAGCGGGGGACAGCAGGAAGAAAGCATGTCAAGAGCTACTGTGCAAAGTGCAAGCTAGTCAGCAGCAACTCCATGTTTGGACCCAACAAGGTGACTGGAATTCGGCTAGCTATGCTGGTGCTTTAGCAATTGTGAGAAATGGAAAGCCATTCACAGATGGGGAGTATGCCAAAACATTCATGCTTGATGTTGCCAATGAACTTTTTGACGACTTTTTGGATAAAGACAAGATAATCAAACAAATAAAAGACATGCCTCTGTTGGCAAGAACTGTTCACGATCGTACCATCATGATGGCAAATCAAATTGAGGCAACACAAGTGAAGGACATAAATGCAGCACCATTTTTTTCTCTCACTTTGGATGAGTCAACAGATGTAAGCCATTTATCCCAGTTCAGTGTGATTGCAAGGTATGCTGTCGGTGACACACTACGTGAGGAAAGTCTTTCTGTTTTGCCTATGAAAGAGACAACAAGAGGGGAGGGTTTATTTAAGTCTTTCACTGAGTTTGCTAAAGAAAAAATTTACCGATGGATAAACTTATTTCAGTGTGTACTGATGGTGCTCTGTGCATGGTGGGGAAAAACAGAGGATTCGTAGCGCTTCTTCATGAACATGAAAAGAGACCCATCCTAAGTTTTCACTGCATCCTACATCAGGAGGTGCTTTGTGCTCAGATGTGTGGCGAGCAACTTGGTGAGGTGATGTCGCTGGTCATTCGGGTGATCAACTTTATCGTTGCCCGAGCTTTAAATGGTCACCAGTTTAAAACACTGCTGGGTGAAGTTGGGAATAATTATCCTGGTCTGCTTCTGCATAGCAGTGTGCGTTGGTTGTCAAGAGGGAAGGTGCTCAGCTGTTTTGCGGCTTGTCTGAGTAAAATCCGGACTTTTTTTTTTTTTTTAGATTTTTATTTATTTTTATTCATTATATAGAGGGAAGAGAGAGAGAGAAGGGGGGAGGAGCAGAAAGCATCAACTCCCATATGTGCCTTGACCAGGCAAGCCCAGGGTTTTGAACCAGCAACCTCAGCGTTTCCAGGTTGACGCTTTATCCACTGCACCACCACAGGTCAGGCCACGGACTTTTCTTGAAATGAAAAACGTCGAGCATCCTGAGTTAGCTAACACTGAGTGGCTCCTGAAGTTCTACTATCTCGTGGACATGACTGAACATCTGAACCAGCTCAATGTGAAAATGCAAGGCGTTGGAAATACAGTCTTATCCCTTCAACAAGCCGTGCTTGCATTTGAAAACAAGCTGGAACTCTTCATTGCCAACATTGAAACAGGTCATTTACTACACTTTGAAAAACTGGGAGAGTTTAAAGATGCATGCACAGCAAGTGACTCTGCTTAACATCTTGATTTCCAGCAGCTAGTGGGCTTCACATCTAATCTCCTGCAGTCATTCAGAGTGCACTTTGGAGAATTTCGTGAGCGCACTCATCTTTTTAAGTTCATCACCCATCCACATGAGTATGCAGTGGACAACGCTGACCTGAGTTACATCCCCGGTGTCTCCGTCAGAGATTTTGAGCTACAAGCTGCTGACCTGAAGGCCTCAGACATGTGGGTGAATAAGTTCAAGTCACCGAATGAAGATTTGGAAAGACTCGCACGACAGCAAGCAGAGTTAGCGAGCAAACACAAGTGGGGAGAAATGAAAAAACTTCAACCCGCGGACCAGGTGATTGTCAAAACTTGGAATGCACTGCCTGTCACATACTACACACTGCAGCATGTGAGTATTGCTGTACTGACAATGTTTGGCTCTACATATGCATGTGAGCAGTCTTTCTCACATCTAAAGAACGTTAAGACCAACCTATGATCATGTTTAATGGATGGAAGTCTCAACGCCTGCATGAAGCTTAACCTCACCACGTATCAACCAGACTACAAAGCCATCAGCAAAACCATGCAGCACCAGAAGTCACATTAATTGTAGGAAATACTTTATTCATCATTGATTAGCAACAGCATAACAACGTTATTAAAAAGAATTCAGAGACTTATTGTACTTTAAAAGTATTGGTCTTACATAAAATGCACACATTTACTTTTTTTTTTAACAAGATTTTTTTTTTTTTTTTTTTTACATTTTATTCATTTTTTTAGAGAGAGGAGACACAGAGAGAGAAAAGAGATAGAAAGAACAGAGGGAGGAGCAGGAAGCATCAACTCCCATATGTGCCTTGACCAGGCAAGCCCAGGGTTTCGAACTGGTGACCTCAGCGTTCCAGGTCGACGCTTTTACCCACTGCGCCACCACAGGTCAGGCCACACATTTACTTTTATTTAGTGTTAAACATATTGTATGGCTCTCACAGAATTACATTTTAAAATATGTGGCGTTCAGGCTCTCTCAGCCGAAAAGGTTCCTGACTCCTGGAATATACATTAATTCTTCACTTCTTCGTTTTCTCTGGCCCCTTTCCCCTAAAAGTGGAGTGCTATGACTTCTTGATACATGGGCAAGATATTTAGAAAAGTTCTATGTTTGGGGATGATATTATATCTATGAAGGGACCACATTCCTCTGAAATGTTAGCTTATGTTACTTGCAGACGGTAACAGCTGAAAATCATTCCTTTTCTCTCTTTTTATTTTTTTTTCCAGTTCAGCAAAACACCAAACTGCATGGCTATTGCCCAAGACTATGTGTTTATTGGAGGAGCCAAAGGATTCTCCATCTATAGTCTGTACGATGCTAAACGAATATATGTTTGGGATAAACTTAAGGTTGATGTCACGTCCATATGGGCCACAGATTTGGGAAGTGAAATACTTATTGCTCCTGTGGATGAAATGGGTACTTGTTCTTCATCTTCCTTTTAGCCTAATTTACATGTACCTGTAGATTGCTGTTCAATATAATTTCCTTCTCAGGTGTGGGCAGGGCTGGACATGGCAAGTTCTCCCCAGTCATGTCATCATAATAAACACCTACAGAATAGTATGGTGTGCCAGGAACTCTTCCAACATTTCACATATTTGGCCCATTGAAGCCTCACAACAGGAGGTAGGGTTAATTTAATATTTCCTGTTTCTCAGAAGAGGCAACGGAGGCATGGAGGTTAAATAACGACTTGAGGTAACATGTGGAGTATAGCACAGGCAGGATTAGAACCATGCAGTGTGGCCCCGAGGTTCACACCCTGCGGGCACTCAGCAATCCTGCTGCTCACACACACCAGGGCTGCTTTTCCCTTTCAGCCTGAGGACAAACGAGGCCCTCCTGGGGACAACAGTATAGAGCAGTAATTTTCTACCTTTTTATACTTGGGGATCAGTGAAAATAGAAGAATTATTTCAGGGACCGCTAAGGCAGAAATCACCCTGAGCATAAGCAAATCTGACTAAGATCATTGGGTCTATAATCTTCCTACAACATCAGGGTGGTTAACTCTTTCATGGACTGGCACGCAATTTCTGGTGGACCCAGTTCGCAGACCAGTGGTTGAAAACACCGGTCTAGAGAATTTAGACAGTTTTCTGGAGGACACTGTCTCTGCAGTGGGCGGGACCCGACCTGATTGATATTTTAGGAAGGGCACACCAGTGGGAGTTCACAAAAGTCAAACAAGAGGCAGAGAGACTAGGAAGAACCACTGTATTCACTGAGGACAGAATCTGTGAAGGTCTAGACCAAGGCAGGGGCCATTCGAAGGACAAGAAAAACAGTACTGTGGTTATGTAAAATGTTAACATCAGAGGAGGAGAGGTAAGGGATATAAGGGAATTCTTGTACTCTTTGTGCACATTTTCTCTGAGTCTGATATTAGTTCAAGATAAAAAGCTTTAGCCTGACCTGTGGTGGCGCAGTGGATAAAGCATCAACCTGGAAACGCTGAGGTTGCTGGTTCAAAACCCTGGCTTCCTGGGTCAAGGCACATATGGGAGTTGATGCTTCCTGCTCCTCCCCTTCTCTCTCTCTCTCTCTCTCTCCCTCTCTCTCTCTCTCTCACTCTCTCTCTCTCTCTCTGTCTTCCCTCTCTATAATAAATAAATAAAATCTTTAAAAAAAAAAAGATAAAAAGCTTTAAAAAGGAAAAGGAAAATGTAATGGAAAAACTTGGTGAGTGATGGAGTATGGAGTGGGGCGGTGAGTGAGGAGGAAGAGAAGAAAATTACTCCTTTCTGCCTTAGATAATAGGGTCAATGACACACTCTTCCCTCCATAGCCATTGTAGGAGAATACGTCTTCAGGGCTCTGTGAGGTGACGAATTCCATTTACATGTGCCCAGCTTTGAAGCACCTGGAGTGGGGACATTGATACTGGGGGGGGGGGTCTGAGTGTATCTGGTCAGTTTCATGCCTGTGTGACCCTCAGTGTGATGAATTTGAAGGAGAGGCTAACTGGGTCGTCCTCAGCACATTTGTGGTCGTACAGCAAGTATCCCATGGATTTTTATTGGGCTGAGTGGGCTGGTTGCCTTTGCAAGGCAAAACGACTTGAACGAGGCAGAATGACTTGAATGTTTCAAGTGTGTGGAGGAAGGCGGGGAGACTAAGGCCATCACCAGCGTTATTATGAGTGGAGGGATAGGTTTATGAGTGTCTGGGAAGCACCTAAAGAAAGAGACAAGAAGTCATGGTGGATGATGATCCTGCACTGGAGCCCATAGGTTAAACAGGAATTAGAATGACAGATTACTTACTAAATCAACAAAATCAACGGCATGCGGAGCTTGTTGGAGGATGAGAGGTGAGGCACATAGAAGAGTGAGATACAGCCTTTCCCTCAGAGAATCGATGAACTTGCTAGAGGAATAAAACACCCACAGGAAACAGATGGATAACAATGTGAGGCAGTATGGGGTGGTGAACAAAACAGGGGACAGAAGTTGGAGGGGGCTGGTGTGGCCGAAGGGCTCCCAGGAGGCTCCCAGAAGAAGAAGATAGGGCCAGGGTGGGCAGAGAGGACACAGAAGGCAGACCCACGTGGACATTTCAAGCGCAGGGTGGAGGAAGGCAGGGAGAGCAAAGCCATCACAGGCAGTGGAGAGCCAGGGAGAAGGCCTGAGAATGCATGAGCTTATGATGACAACTTTAGGAAGTCCAAGAGAAGATTCCAGTTCTACTTGTCTGTCTTACATCCCTACTTATTTCTCCGTTTCAGGTATCGTTAGATTGTTTTATCTTTGTAAGGATGGTCTTTTCTTCATCAAAACTATCAATGAAATGGTAAGTTCCTCTAGCTGGGCCACAAGCTATAGCAAATCAAGTTTACTTTTTTATTTTTAAGGGGAGATAGTGAAGCAGATTCCCGCATGTACCCCAACTGCGATCCACCCAGCAACCCCCATCTAGGGCTGATGCTCAAACGCATTAAGCCACTGGCTGTGGGAGGGGAAGAGGGAAATAAGGAAAGAGGGAAGGGGAGAGAAGCAGATGGAGGCTTCTCCTGTGTGTCTTGACCAGGGATCAAACCTGGGATGTTCACATGCCGGGCCGATGCTCTATCCACCGAGAAAACCGGCCAGGGCTTCACGTTTTCTTTTAATATGGATGCAACGACAGCTGTCCTAGAATAGTGAGAATTAAGACACCTCCCTGGTCAGAGAGCCTTCTCTGAAATATTTAAAACCTGACCATCAGAGGGTAGGTGCTGAATTGCTTGGATTTATTTACCCTGTGGTTGAAAGAAGAAAATTACTATGGAGTTCCCATCCAGGTTGAGCACCAGACTAACATCTTATATCTACTTACAAGTGCCTAAAATTTTCAGGCTGCCTCACATCCTGTTCGCTGGCCCATGCTGTTCCCTATGCTTGGAGTGATCTCCCTGCCTCCCTACCTACTACTTGTGCCTCTGAAATTTCTCCCAGGCCTCAAGACCTGCTCAGATATCTCCTTCTCTGACATACTTTCCCTGATGTACCCAAGAGAAGCTGATCTTCCCTCCTCTGTGCCACCACCATACAGAACAGAATTTCTATGCCATGTCTACCCTCATCCCTATTTGTTTATGAGACTGCTTCTTCTGGATGTATGTTCCCTGAGAGCAGAGGCAGATCTGATGTGTGTAGCCCTTGTTCCTAGCATATTGCTTGTGTATTACTGTAAGTTCTCAGAATGTAGGGGTTTGTTGTTGTTATTATTATTATTATTATTATTAATAATAATAATGAATCCAAAAAAAGAGAGGGTATTGCTCAGGGTAGATTTCTAATTGCAGTTTGTCTTATAAAAGACATTATTGAGGCCCTGGCTGGTTTGCTCAGTGGTAGAGCATTGGCCCAGTGTGTGGATATCCTGGGTTCAATTCCTGGTCAGGGCACACAGGAGAAGCACCCATCTGATTCTCCATCCCTCCCCCTTCTCTCTCACTCTTTTCTCCTCCTGGAGCCATGGCTTGATTGGAGCAAGTTGGCCCTGGGGCACTGAGGATGGCTCCATGGCCTCTGCCTTCTGCACTAAGAAGAGCTTGGTTGATGATCAATGGAGCAACACCCCAGATGGGTACAGCATCAACCCCTAGTGGGCTTGCCAGTGGATCCCAGTCTGGGCGTATGTGGGAGTCTGTCTCTGCTACCCCTCCTCTTGCTGGAAAAAAAAAAAGACATTATTGATGGTACCCAAAGCAGTTCAGTGGGGGAAAAGATGGTATTTTCAATAAATAACGCTGAATAAAGAAATGAGGGAAATGAACCTCAACTCTGTTTCACACCATATGTAAAAATTAATTTGAGATGGATTATCAACCTAAATGTAAAGGCTAAAAACATTATCCTCTTGAAGAAAACATGAGAAAATATTTTCTGCAACCTTGGGGCAGGCAAAGATCACATAGAACATAAAAGCACTAACCATAGGGGAAAAAAACCAAAATGAATATTGGACTTCATCAAAATTAAAAACCCATTCCTCACACCATATATAAAAATGAACTCAAATGGATCACATACCTATATGTAAAATCTAAAGCTATAAAACTTCTAGAAAACACAGAAGGAAGTCTTTGTGACCTTGGGCTAGGGCGATTTTTTTAGTAAAAACACCAAAAGCAAGATCCATACAAGAAAAAAGTTGATAAATTGGACTTCATTAAAATAAAAAATTTCTGGGCCCTGGCCGGTTGGCTCAGCGGTAGAGCGTCGGCCTGGCGTGCGGGGGACACGGGTTCAATTCCCGGCCAGGGCACATAGGAGAAGCACCCATTTGCTTCTCTACCCCCGCCCCCCTCCTTCCTCTCTGTCTCTCTCTTCCCCTCCCGCAGCCAAGGCTCCATTGGAGCAGAGATGGCCCAGGCGCTGGGGATGGCTCCTTGGCCTCTGCCCCAGGCGCTAGAGTGGCTCTGGTCGCGGCAGAGCGACGCCCCATGGTGGGCAGAGCGTTGCCCCTGGTGGGCGTGCCGGGTAGATCCCGGTCGGGCGCATGCGGGAGTCTGTCTGACTGTCTCTCCCCGTTTCCAGCTTCAGAAAAATACAAAAAAAAAAAAAAAAAAGAATTTCTGTTCAAATAAATACAAACAAAAAAAATACTTCTGTTTTGCAAAAGGCACTGTAAAAGAGTAAAAAGACAAGCCATAGATGGGGAGAGAATTTTTTTTTTTTTTACAGAGACAGAGAGAGAGCCAGATAGAGGGATAGATAGGGACAGACAGACAGGAACGGAGAGAGATGAGAAGCAGCAATCATCAGCCCTTTGCTGCGACACCGTAGTTGTTCATTGATTGCTCTCTCATATGTGCCATGACCGCGGGCCTTCAGCAGACCGAGCAACCCCCCGCTCGAGCCAGCGACTCTAGGTCCATGCTAGTGAGCCCCTCGCCCAAGCCAGATGAGCCTGCACTCAAGCTGGCAACCCCGGGGTCTCGAACCTGGTTCCTGCCGCATCCCAGTCCGACGCTCTATCCACTGCGCCACTGCCTGGTCAGGCGGGGAGAAAATAATTTCAAGTCACATCACATATCTGATACAGGACTTGTGTCCAGAAATATAAAGAACTCGCAAAACTCAAAAACAAGGAAACAACCCAATTTTTAAAAATGATCAGAGGGCTTGAAAAGAAAGGACAATTTCCAAAGAATATATGTGCGAGGCAAATAAACTGTCAACCTCACAGTCATTAAGGAAATCAAAATCAAAATTACAACCTATCATTGAACGGGTATTAGAAGGCCTAAAATTCAAAAGACTGGCCATCCCAAGTGTTGACAGGTATGGAACTCCTAGAACTCCCACACATTGTCCCAAAGCACAGGGGTTGCTGGTTCAATACCCAGTCAGGACACATACAGGAACAGATGTCCCTGGCTCCTTCCTGCTTTCTCCCTTCCTCTCTCTAAAATCAATAAAATAAACAAAAAATAAATAAATAAAAATTGAGCCTGGCCTGTGGTGGCAAAGTGTGTATAGCCTTGACCTAGAGCACTGAGGTAGCCAGTTCGAAACCCTGGGCTTGCCTGGTCAAGGCTCATATGACAAGCAAGCAATGAACAACTAAAGTGACGCAACTATGAGTTGATGCTTCATTTTTTTCCCTTCTTTTCCAAGTGAGAGGAGGAGAGAGAGACAGACTCCCTCATGTGCCCCAACTGGTATCCACCTGGCAACCCCCATTTGGGGCCAATGCTCTGGCCATCTGGGGCCATGCTCACAACCAAGCTATTTTTAGCGCATGAGGCAGAGGCTCCATGAGCCATCCTCAGTGTCCAAGGCTAATGCGCTCAAACCAACGGCTGCAGGAGGGGAAGAGAAAGGTAAAGAGAGAGAAGTGGGGGTAGGGGTGGAGAAGCAGATGGGTGCTTTTCCTGTGTGCCCTGAGCGGGAATCAAACCCGGGACATCTACACACTGGGCTCAAGATCTACCACTAAGCCAGCCAGCCAGGGCCAGGTTGATACTTCTTGACCCCCACCCTCCTCTCTCTGTAAAATCAGTTTTAAAAATAACAACAAAAAACCCTCTCACACACTGCTGATGGTAAAGTGCAATGGTACAACCACTTGGCAGTTCTTTAAAAAGTTAAACATACAGCCACCATATGATCCAGCCATTCTGCCCCCAGTTACCCAGAAGAAATAAAAGCCTATCTCCTTACAAAGCTTGCACATGAATATTCATAGCAACTTTGACTGAGATCACCAAAAGCCAGAAACCACTCAATGTCTATCAATGGGTGAATAGATAAGCACATCGTGGTGTATTTATACAAGACGAGCACCCACCTCAACACTGCATCCCATGACTGATGCAGACATACAGAAAACCTAAGCCACAGATGGCCAGGGGACAAGAGCAGCCAAGTATTCAGCTGAGGCATGAGCTCTGGAGGCTGAGGAAGGGTGGGCTTACCCCCTGAACATCACCTGGTTCTGTCGTCCAACAGGAAATGAATGTAAAATTGCAGTAATAAGTGAACAAAGAATGGAGCAGAGGCGCTTGAGTGTCTGTGTTCTGACCATTTTCCAGATAACTAGAACTACAAGCATTATCTACACAGTGTCTGGTTTTTATTTTTATCTAAAGTCTTTTCTTTTTGGCCATACCAAAAAGGTCTTTTATTCTCAATTTGTTTTTTAAAAAATGTTTATATTATTTATTTTAGAGGAAGGATAACATGGGGAGAGAGAGAGAGACAGGAATATTGATCTGTTCCTGTATGTGCCCTGATTGGGGATTGAACCGGCAACCTCTGCACTTCAGGATGATGCTCTAACCAACCAAGCTATTTGGCCAGGGCCAAGTTGAGACTTTTAAGAACCTAAATTTTTTTGATTAATTTTAATGGGGTGACATTGATAAATCAGGGTACATATGTTCAGAGAAAACATTTCTAGGTTATTTTGACATTTGATTATGCTGCATTCCCATCACCCAAAGTCCAATTGTCTTCCCTCACCTTCTAACTGGTTTTCTTTGTGCCTCTCCCCTCCCCTAACCCCCTTCCTCTCCTCCCCCCCACCCTGTAACCCCCACACTCTTGTCCATGTCTCAGAGTCTCATTTTTATGTCCCACCTATGTATGGAATCATATAGTTCTTAGTTTTTTCTGATTTACTTATTTCTCTCAGTATTATGTTATCAAGGCCCATCCATGTTGTTGTAAAAGATCCAATGTCATCATTTATGGCTGAGTAGTATTCCATAGTATATATGCACCAAAGCTTTTTAATCCACTCGTCCACTGACGGACACTTGGGCTGTTTCCAGATCTTCACTATTGTGAACAATGCAGCCATAAACATGGGGGTGCATTTCTTCTTTTCAAACAGTGCTATGGAGTTCTTGGGGTATATTCCTAACTGGTATAGCTGGGTCAAAAGGCAGTTCGATTTTTAATTTCTTGAGGAATCTCCATACTGTTTTCCACAGTGGCTGCACCAGTCTGCATTCCCACCAGCAGTGCAGGAGGGTTCCCTTTTCTCCACATCCTGGCCAGCACTTATTCTGTGTTGTTTTGTTGATGAGCGCCATTCTGACTGGTGTGAGGTGATATCTCATTGTGGTTTTAATTTGCATTTCTCTAATGATTAGGGATGTTGAGCATTTTTCCATATGCCTATTGGCCATCTGTGTGTCCTCTTTGGAGAAGTGTCTATACATTTCTTTTTCCCATTTTTGGATTGGATTGTTTGTCTTCCTGGTATTAAGTTTTACAAGTTCTTTATAAATTTTGGTTATTAACCCCTTATCAGACGCATTGTCAAATATGTTCTCCCATTGTCTTTTTATTCTGTTCTTATTGGCTTTAGCTGTGCAGAAGCTTTTTAGTTTGATAAAGTCCCATTTGTTTGTCCTGTCTTTTATTTCACTTGCCTATGGAGACAAATCGGCAAATATATTGCTGCGAGAGATGTCAGAGAGCTTACTGCCTACGTTTTCTTCCGTCACCTTCTAACTGGTTTTCTTTGTGGCCCTCCCCTCCCCTAACCCCCTCCCTCTCCTCCCCACCACCCTGTAACCCCCACACGTAAAACCATAAGATGCTTTGGTTACATACATGGTCAGGGTACATACAGGAAGCAAGTACTGACTGCACAACTAAGTAGAACAGGGGGCGGGAACCTTTTTGGCTGAGAGAGCCATGAACACCACATATTTTAAAATGTAATTCCGTGAGAGCCATACAACGACCCGTGTACCTTACGCATTATCCAATAAAAATTTGGTGTTGTCCCGGAGGACAGCTGTGATTGGCTCCAGCCACCCGCAACCATAAACATGAGCGGTAGGAAATGAATGGATTGTAATACATGAGAATGTTTTATATTTTTAACATTATTTTTTTTATTAAAGATTTGTCTGCGAGCCAGATGCAGCCATCAAAAGAGCCACATCTGGCTTGCGAGCCATAGGTTCCCGACCCCTGAAGTAGAACAACAAATGAATGATCCTCTCCTTCCCTCCAACCCTCCCTTTTTTCTCTGTCCTTCCCTTCTTCTCTCTGTCTCTCTAAAAATCAATCAATAAAAAAAGGTATTATAAAGAACACTAAATCAATAATGAAAAGATAACCCAACAAAAAATAGGCAGAAGGCCTGACCTGTGGTGGCGCAGTGGATAAAGCGTCCACCTGGAATGCCAAGGTCACTGGTTCGAAACCCTGGGCTTGCCCTGGCAAGGCACATACAAGAAGCATCTCCTACAAGTTGATGGTTGATGCTTCCTGCGCTTCCCCCTTTTCTCTTCTTTCCTCTCTCTAAAAATAAAATATAAGCAAAAGACTTAAACTGACACTTTACAAAAGAAGATATCAAATAACTAATGTTTAAAAGTACCAAATACTATTAGTTAACAGAAACATGCAAAATAAAATCACAATGAGATACTACTGCCCTCCCATTACAATGCTTAAACAATGAAAAAGAGTACGCCAAATGCCGATGGAGATGTGGAGCACCACGAACTTTCCCGTTGCTGGTAAGAGTGTGAAGTGATCCACCTACACTGAAAAACTGATAGTTTTCTGATAAAATTAAACTGATCACTCATCAATTGCACTCCTAGGTATTTACCCCAGAGAAATAAAAACACCCACAAAAGGGCATCTCTTCAAGCCTCTAGCTTAAAGGGTTTATGTTCCCTGGTGAGAACCACACCAGTCCTGACATGCACCCTTCTCTGTCACCAGGCAACCTCACTCTAGCAGCCTCTCTCTTCTTTACAGGATGACACCAACAGGCAGACCACCCTTGTAAAGATGGAGATCTCTCACGGAGGGGACTTTGCAGCCTTCCTCCTCCAAGGCAAGATTAACTAGAGGCTGTTAAGAAAGTCCAGATTTGCAGTCTCTCCCAGATAAGCACTTTTTCCTGCAAGCCTCTTATTTAGAAGTAATTTACAGAAGAATTGCAAAGACAGCCGAGAGTTCCCCTATACTTTTCACCCAGCTTCTCCAGTACCAACATTTAACATAACCATGGTGCATTTGTCAACTGAAACAAATAACATTGGTGTAATACTATTAACTACATTTTTTTTTTCAAATTTCACCAGTTTTCCACTAATTTTTTTTCTCCAAAGTTCCATCCAGAATTACCATATTGCATTTAGTCATCACATCTCCTTTTTTAATTGTTTCTTTTTATTAAGTGAGAGGTGGGAGGCAGGGAGGCAGAGACAGACTCCCACAGGCACCCCAACCAGGATCCACTTGGCAAGCTCCCTACAGGGCAATGCTCTGCCCATCTGGGACCACTGCTCCATTGCTTAGCAACTGAGCTATATCAGTGCCTGAGGCAAGGCCACAGAGCCATCCTAAGTGTCTGGGGCCCAGGGCCAAAATTCAAGCCATGGCTGCAGGAGGGGATGAGAGGGGCACAGGGGGGAGGGGGGAGAAGCAGATGGTTGCTGCTCCTTTGTGCTCTGACTGGGAATTGAACCCAGGACTTCCACGCACCGGGCTGATGCTCTACCACTGAACCAACTAGCCAAGGCCATCATCACATCTCCTTAGTCTACTCCTATCTGTGACAGTGTCTTGGTCTTTCCTTGTTTTTCATGACCTTGACACTTCTGGAGTACAGGTCAGAAACTTTGTGCAATGTCCCTCAGTTTCAGTTTGTCTGAATTTTTCTCATGATTCAACTGGGGTTAAGGATTTGGGGGGAAGATACACAGAGGTGAAGGGCTCTTTTCATTGCATCATATCAGGGCGGGGGGGAACATGGTAGCAACATGACTCCCTCCTGCTGATGTTAACCTTGACCCTTAAAGTGGCGTCGGCTGGCTTCCTGCACTGTTGAGCCCATTTTTCCCTGTCCAGACCTAGAAACAAGTCACTAAGTTAGAAACAACCACACTGAAGGAGAGAGGATTTAAACACCACTCCCTGGGGGTAGGAGGATCAAAGAAGTTTTGAATGAATGTTGAAACCACCACAGTGATTAATAAACACTTTGGGTAGGGGGGACACTTTGCGACTCTGCAAATATCCTGTTTCTCCTGAAAGTTTCCGCCCACCAATTTCGGCATTCATCATTGGATCTTGCCTGCTGCAATTACTACTATGGTGATAGAACATATTTTTCTCAAATGGATTGTTGGCTTGATTTTTAACTTTTAAATAATTAGACATATGGTTTATGGTCCTCTATTTATATTCTTGCCCAGGTCCCTCAAATGTTGAATGCTTGAGGAAGAGATATATTTCATGGTGCTTTATGCATCAAAGGAAACTTTCATTCTGTAGTAGTTTCCTAGGGCTGCCACAGCAGGGTGGCTTAACACAGCAGTTACTTATTTTTGTCTCAGTGCTGAAGGCCCGAAATCTGAAGTCAGGGTGTCCAGATGATCACTTTTTAAAGGAAAATTTCAGCCAGGAACCCATCCTATGGGAAAGCACCCCTCCCCAGGTTGGCGGGTATTTGGTATAGAAGCTGAGCATATTTCTATGACAAGATCAAGTCCCACAACCCCCCATGTGTTGCCATCAACTCAAATATTAGAAGAATTCTCTGGAGGCATTTCTCCCAGGTATGGCCTTCTCAGCCATGCCCCTGTCAGTTACTGATTCTATATATGCCACCTTCCTCCCCAGACAGGGATCACTGTGAGACAAAATGTCAGTGGAATTGACCATTTGGAACCTGGAACACATGGGGACCGGTGCAGCAGAGCTTGGTTAGAAGCTGTTAGGTCAGTGCAGGGTGGTGGCTTTAGGACAGTTCAGCTATCTGGTGTGAGGACCCTGCTGTTCAGAGACGTCTGCTGGGCTCCGTGTCAGGGGTTCTGGAAGACTCTCAGAGGACACTTGGTGCCTGCCTGCCATTGCTCAATGGCCCCTTGGTTTCCCAATACAGGAGCTGGAGAGACTTGGCTGGATGTGTACAAATTGCCCAAGGAGTCTTGGCTCAAGGAAGTGGAGAACCCCCAACTCACTACGAATCCAAAGAAAAAAGTCAGACAGCCGCAACCGGTAGGAAACATCTGTTTTTTTTTTGTTTGTTTGTTTGTTTTGTTTTGTTGTATGAAGTGAGAAGCAGAGAGGCAGGGAGACAGACTCCTGCATGCGCCTGACCGGGATCCACCAGGCAAGCCCACTAGGGGGCAATGCTCTGCCCATCTGGGGCGTTGCTGCATTACAACAGGAGCCATTCTAGCACCTGAGGTGGAGGCCATGGAGCCATCCACAGCACCTGGGCCAACTTTGCTCCAATGGAGCCTTGCCTGCAGGAGGGGAAGAGAGAGAGAGAGTAAGAGAAGAGGGGGAAGAGTGGAGAAGCAGATGGGTGCTTCTCCTGTGTGCCCTGACTGGGAATTGAACCAGGGACTTCCACACACCGGCTCTACTGCCGAGCCAACTGGCCAGGGCCAGGAAACATCTGTTTTTAACTGCTCTGTTTCTCCCTACCCTGGTCCCACATCTAGCCTAAACCCTCCTTGAAATTTCAAGATGAACGGGGCCTTCTGGAGGTTGTGAGAGAGGACAACTGCACACTGGCCCATGTCTCCCTGCTTTGGTTAAAATCAGATGTTAAAAAGCAGAGGGTCCTCTGTAATGGGACCTTCAGTTTCTCCCTTGTCTGGGAGTCATCTGTGCACCAAGAACAACTCCCAGGCCACTTCTCTGAGGGGAGGGCCTTGCATCCTCACTCCGGCCTCCCAGATAATTTCTCTTCCTTTCTGGGCTAAAATAACCCTTTCATGCCTTGCATCCCACTGAATTTCCCAGACTTTGGTATAAACAGGTTGTTCTCAATGTACAGAAATGCATGTATTTTTCATGTGATTCTTAGACGTTAGGACTGCTACCATTTCAGTTTAATTTTTTGGGTTCCCTGGGCCTCGTGCTGTGTCTTTAAAATATAGTTTAAAATATAGTTCCTCAGTAAATATTAAGACAATCTGCTTTACTATCCTATGTGCCCTTATTGTTTTTAACAACTAATATGAACGAGTCTGCCTTTAAAGCCTATTGTACTAGGCACTCAAGGCTCAGGGGGGTGATGGGCGGAGGAGACCGAGACAGCCTCACGTGCACTCTGAGCTCGCGGAGTGCCTGGGAAGGAAGCCCTCTCGTCCAGGATGTCTCTCCAGGGGTGGTCCTGTATCTCTGGGAGCGCTACCAGCCTGGAAAGCGTGCCTCTCTGAGCTTTTACAGAAATTATTCTTTGTACCTTTTTTAGACACCTCCCACATGCTACCTTTTCAGCTATTGTGTTATGCATGAAAGCCCTTCTTTTCTTAACTAGATGATACATTTCTGGATTAAGAGCATACCTTCTGCTTCTTTTTATCAACTAGCCCCAGTGTATCATATTCAGTGCCCAACACATATCTTTTTGGAGGGATTCACTTATTACCCACCTGAGGAGAGCCCCGTGGGGTGGGGGTGGTGTCTCACTGTAATTCAGTTTCCACACGCGCTGAGGAGCAGCCAGGCGGCGGCAGCTCTCACACTGTGGGCTACATTTGAAGTTAAATAAAATTGCTAAACCTTACCAGTATATTTTGCCAATCAGAAATAAACTTACCTCTCTGTTCATTTTCTGTTTCCTGTTTCCCCAACTATCCCTTAAGATCCTGGAGAATAGGGATCATGTATTAAAATCCTGC
The DNA here is from genome assembly GCF_036850995.1 of Saccopteryx leptura. Taxonomy (NCBI): domain Eukaryota; kingdom Metazoa; phylum Chordata; class Mammalia; order Chiroptera; family Emballonuridae; genus Saccopteryx; species Saccopteryx leptura. Next base: position 44,832,560 of record NC_089515.1, on the reverse strand, counting down.
AGGCGGGGGACCACATAAATACCAGTCCTCCATTTCTACTGATGAGTTCGGTACTTACAAGAGTAATTGGGAGGAAGAAAGAGCACCTCAGAAGGTTAAAGGCCACACATCACGCCCATTGTAAATTAATTCCTCATTTTCCTCCTCAGAATACTCTTGATCCTGTGACTTTGGATAATTTAGAAACGGTAAGAAACTTTTTTTTTTTTAAGCGAGGGTAGAGGAGATACAGAGACAGACCCCTGCATGCGCCCCGACTGGGATCCACCCGGCAACCTCCATCTGGGGCCAATGCTCTGCCCATCTAGGGCCATGCTTGCAGCCAACCTATTTTTAGCACCTGAGGCCAGAAGCTCCAGTAAGCCAGCCTCAGCGCCTGTGGCCAATGCACACCAATAGATTGGGCTATGGCTGCAAGATGAGAAAAGAGTGAGAGAGAGGGAGGGAGGGAGGGATGGAGAGAGAGAGAGAGAGAGAGAAAGGGGGGGAGGGGGGAGAAACAGATGGTTGCTTCTCCTGTGCCCTGACCAGGAATCGAACCTGGGACTTCCAGAAATGGTAAGAAACTTTAAAGAAAATCTCCAGAGAGATTTAAGTTACATGTTAGAGATTTTTTACTTGAAATTGACCTTAAATATCAAATATGCAAGTAAAATGTCCCAACAGGACACTGTTTTCAGATTCTCTGGGACTAAATCTTATGCGTGTCCCTTGAACATGGCCCCCTGTCCTTGAAGATAACTGACCCAAGTCATTTGTCCAGAAGTGGTCTCACTGGAGGGAGGTTAGATTTCACAATCCCTCCTTGTCTGCCCCATTCCAAAGCCTTGAGAAGAGCCTAGTAATGTGCTCACATGGCCCCATATTTCTGTAAAATTGGCAAAAGGAACATTTTGGGCCAAAGCCTCACTGTGTCTTTTCATTCATACTTCCCCTCTGTCATGGGTATTTTGTGTTCTTTTTCTTCCAGAGGTCTCCAAATTGTTGGTATGTCACACCCCATGAAACCCAATTTGCTCCTGCTCAAAGAGCCCAATCTAGCAAACTGAGTTATTTGAAGGGGGATTAGGGTGGTGTATGTGTGTGTGAATTGGTTTAGGCTTTGTGTTGCAATCAGGGTGAGAATCTGAGTTTAAATGTTTCATAAAGAAATTTTCAACCAGTCCTCTTGTTGCTTATTCCACGGACACTTCAACTTCCAGAGACCCATGGAGCTACCGTTTCATGGGTAGCTCCCCGAGGGGTTTGTGGTGTAAGTCAGTGGGCACCTAGGCTCTCTCTCTTACTGGGTTCAGACCTAACTTTCTTGAGTCTGCTCAATCATTTAGCCATTGGCTTTCCAGCTTCAAAATTTCTTGCTTTTGTCTCTTTTATTTAGCTATTCCTTATGAATGTATTCCATAAAAAAAAACCCCACCTTTTTGTCATTTTAATAGAGGTTCAGGAGAGGAGTTAAATGCATGTGTTCATTCTATGACCTATATTTTCCAACTAGTTATTGCTCGTGCACAGCTATATGGGTATTAACTGCGTCCTTAGTTGCAGCAAAGAAACTAGAAGGACACTGAGTTTCAGAAAACTAGAAGGAAGCAAGGGAGGGCAGGTAGTGAAAATACAGTAGCCAGCACTTTACCACAATGGCCACTGAACATCTCCGTCCCCAGGAGCCACAGCCACCAAAGTGATGCTGGACTCCCCTCAATGGCTCTGCCACTGGGCTATGACATGGCCGCCTCCACTGTGAATGATTCCTCTACTATTTTTGGATCTCCATGTCACTCCCTCAAGATTCACAGTGCCGGGCAGGAGCATGCAACTGGTAGAGCCTACGTCATGTGCCAACACTCTAATCTCCAAAGGACAGGAAAAAGTATCTGGCCCTTTTGGCTCCTTGGAGGGACACAGATTATTCCAGATTCACACAACAGGGGAGTCCCCTTAAAATAGGAAAGGCGTTTCGGCCTGTGTAGCCAGAAAGATGACATATGTCCACAACAATGGTGCATAGAAAACTATTGATTTTGGGATGTTGATCTCATATCTGACCTCCAAGGCCAAGACTAGGTGAAGTCAGTGAGGTCCTTAAGGTGGAAAACTAAAAAAGACATTCTTAGGGTCTCCTTAAACTCCATACCCTGGTTGCCTGCTTCCTATAGGAGTCTCAGCTCTGTCACCCTCTCTACTGAACTTTGTTCTTTTTTTTTCTTTTTATTAATTTTAATGGGTGACATTGATAAATCAGGGTACAGATGTTCAGAGAGAACATCTCCAGGTTATTTTGACATTTGATTATGCTGCATTCCCATCACCCAAAGTCAAATTGTCTTCCGTTACCTTCTAACTGGTTTTCTTTGTGCCCCTCCCCTCCCCCAACACCCTCCCTCTCCTCCGCACCACCCCATAACCCCCACATTCTTGTCCATATCTCTGAGTCTCATTTTTATGTCCCACCTATGTATGGAATCATATAGTTCTTAGTTTTTTCTGATTTACTTATTTTGCTCAGTATAATGTTATCAAGGTCCATCCATGTTGTTGTAAATGATCCGATGTCATCATTTCTTATGGCTGAGTATTCCATAGTATATATGTACTAAAACTTTTTAATCCACTCATTCACTGACGGACACTTGGGCTATTTCCAGATCTTCGCTATTGTGAACAATGCAGCCATAAACATGGGGGTGCATTTCTTCTTTTCAAACAGTGCTATGGTGTTCTTGGGGTATATTCCTAACTGGTATAGCTGGGTCAAAAGGCAGTTCGATTTTTAATTTCTTGAGGAATCTCCATACTGTTTTCCATAGTGGCTGTACCAGTCTGCATTCCCACCAGCAGTGCAGGAGGGTTCCCTTTTCTCCATATCCTGGCCAGCACTTATTCTGTGTTGTTTTGTTGATGAGCGCCATTCTGACTGGTGTGAGGTGATATCTCATTGTGGTTTTCATTTGCATTTCTCTAATGATTAGTGATGTTGAGCATTTTTTCATATGCCTATTGGCCATCTGTATGTCCTCTTTGGAGAAGTGTCTATTCATTTCTTTCACCCATTTTTTTTTTTTTTGTATTTTCTGAAGTTGGAAACGGGGAGGCAGTCAGACAGACTCCCGCATGCGCCCAACTGGGATCCACCCGGCATGCCCACCAGGGGGCGATGCTCTGCCCATCTGGGGCGTTGCTCTGTTGCAACCAGAACCATTCTAGTTCCTGAGGCAGAGGCCATGGAGCCATCCTCAGCGCCCGGGCCAACTTTGCTCCAATGGAGCCTTGGCTGCAGGAGGGGAAGAGAGAGACAGAGAGGAAGGAGAGGGGGAGGGGTGGAGAAGCAGATGGGTGCTTCTCCTATGTGCCCTGGCCAGGAATCGAACCCGGGACTCCTGCACGCCGGGCCGATGCTCTACCACTGAGCCAACCGGCCAGGGCCTCACCCATTTTTTGATTGGATTGTTTGTCTTCCTGGTATTGAGTTTTACAAGTTCTTTATAAATTTTGGTTATTAACCCCTTGTCAGATGCATTGTCAAATATGTTCTCCCATTGTGTAGTTTGTCTTTTTATTCTGTTCTTATTGTCTTTAGCTGTGCAAAAGCTTTTTAGTTTGATATAGTCCCATTTGTTTATCCTGTCTTTTATTTCACTTGCCTGTGGAGACAAATTGGCAAATATATTGCTGCGAGAGATGTCAGAGAGCTTACTGCCGATGTTTTCTTCTAAGATGCTTATGGTTTTACAGCTTACATTTAAGTCTTTTATCCATTTTGAGTTTATTTTTGTGTATGGTGTAAGTTGGTGGTCTAGTTTTATTGTTTTTGCAGGTAGCTGTCCAATTTTCCCAACACCATTTGTTGAAGAGACTGTCTTCACTCCATTGTATGCTCTTACCTCCTTTGTCAAATATCAGTTGTCCATAAAAGTGTGGGTTTATTTCTGGGTTCTCTGTTCTGTTCCATTGATCTATATGCCTGTTCTTATGCCAGTACCAGGCTGTTTTGAGTACAATGACCTTGTAGTATACCTTGATATCAGGAAGTGTGATTCTTCCCACTTTATTCTTCCTTTTCAAGATTGCTGAGGCTATTCGTGTTCTCTTTTGGTTCCATATAAATTTTTGGAATATGTGTTCTATATCTTTGAAGTAAGACATTGGTATTTTAATCGGTATTGCATTGAATTTATAAATTGCTTTGGGTAATATAAGCATTTTAATGATGTTTATTCTTCCTAACCATGAGCACGGTATATTCTTCCACTTGTTTGTATCTTCCCTGATTTCTTTTATCAATGTTTTATAATTTTCCGAGTATAAGTCTTTAATCTCCCTGGTTAAATTTATTCCTGGGTACTTTATTTTTTTGGTTGCAATGGTAAAGGGGATTGCTTCCTTAATTTCTCTTTCTGGGCCTTGGCTGGTTGGCTCAGCGGTAGAGCGTCGGCTTGGCGTGTGGGGGATCCGGGTTTGTTTCCCGGCCAGGGCACATAGGAGAAGCGCCCATTTGCTTCTCCAACCCCCCCCTTCCTCTCTGTCTCTCTCTTCCCCTCCCGCAGCCAAGGCTCCATTGGGACGGGGATGGCCCGGGCGCTGGGGATGGCTCCTTGGCTTCTGCCTCGGGTGCTAGGGTGGCTCTGGTCGCGGCGGAGCAGAGCCCTGGGATGGGGGTGGGGGCAGAGCATCGCCCCCTGCTGGGCGGAGCGTCTCCTCTGGTGGGCATGCCGGGTGGATCCCCATCGGGTGCATGCGGGAGTCTGTCTGGCTGTCTCTCCCCATTTCCAGCTTCGGAGAAATACAAAAAAAAAAAAATTTCTCTTTCTGACAGTTCATTGTTAGTATATAAAAATGCCTCTGATTTCTGGGTATTAATTTTATATCCTGCTACCTTGCTGAATTCATTTAACAGGTCCATCCAATAGTTTTTTGACTGAGACTTTAAGGTTTTCTATATACAATATCATATCATCTGCAAATAATGATAGTTTTACTTTTTCTTTTCCAATTTGGATGCCTTTTATTTCTTTTTCTTGTCTGATTGCTGTGGCTAGGACTTCCAGAACTACGTTGAATAAGAGTGGTGAAAGGGGGCACCCCTGCCTTGTTCCTGATCTTAAGGGGATTGCTTTTAACTTTTGCCCATTGATCTACTGAACTTTGTTATCAGTGCTAATGGTTTGCCAGCTGTTACTCTTGGACTTTCTAGATACATACATGATCATAATTGATATAACTGCCACATCTTTTAAAATTTGATGTTGTGTTCTCATTTTTAAAAATATTTTTAAATGCTTCCTAATTTGCTTTTTAATTTTTTTGATTAATGGATTACATAGAAGCATGTTATGAAGTTTCCAAATATTGGCGATGCTCTAGATAAGTCTGGTGGGTTGCTTTTTATTTGTTTATAATTCCATTGAAACCAGATTTTGGTTTCATTTATTTTCTCTATGGTTTTTTGTTTTCTATCTCACTAATTCCCAGTTTTATTTTTTTTCATTTCCTTTCTTTGGCTTACTTTGGGTTTAATTATTTCCTTGTCTTCTAGTTTCTTTTCCTTTGTGTGTGTGTGTGTGTGTGTGTGTGTGTGTGTGTGTGTGCGCGCGCGCGCACGCGTGCATGTGCATGAGAGGGAGAGAGAGATGAGAGCATCAACTCTAGTTGTGCCACCTTAGTTGTTCATTGATTGCTTCTCATATGTGCCTTGACCAGGGGGCTGTAGCCAAGCCAGTGACCCCTTGCTTAAGCCAGCAACCTTAGGCCCAAGCTAGCAACCCAGGGCTTTAAGCCAGCGACCTTCGGTCTCAAGCCAGCGACCTATGGACTCAAGCCAGCAACCATGGGATCAATTGATGATCCCACACTCAAGCTGGCAACCCTGCACTCAAGCTAATGAGCCTATGCTCAAGCCAGATGAGCTGGTTTTCAAGCCAGTGACCTCAGGACTTCGAACCTGGGCCCTCAGTGTCCTGGTAGATGCTTTATCCACTGCGCCACCATGGGTCAGGCTTATCCTCTAGTTTCTTAAGATAGGAGGTTATTTCATTGATTTAAGATCTTCCTTCTTTTCTGATATAGGCAGTTAGTGCTATCAACTTACATCTAAGCACTGCTTTAGCAGCATCCTTTAAATTTTGTTGTGTTCTCATTTTCAAAAATATTTCAAAATGCTTCCTAATTTGCTTTTTAACTTCATTTTTGACCAATGGATTACTTAGAAGCATGTTATGTAGTATACAAATATTGGTGATGTTCCAGATAAGTCTGGTGGGGTTTTTTTGGGGGGGTTATAATTTAATTCCATTGTAATCAGGGAACATACATATTTCATATGATATGAAGCCTTTTAAATTTATTAAGACTTGTTGTGTGCCCAGAATGTGGTTTATCCTGGGTGCACATGAAAAGAATATGTATTCTGCTGTTTTTGATTAAGTTATTCAAGTCTTCTGTATCCTTACTGCTTTTCCTTCCCTATCCTTACATATTCACACTGATTTTCTGTCTACTTATTCTATCAGTTATTGAAACATGAGTGTTTAAATCTCTAAGGCTGTCCATTTATCTATTTCTTTCACTTCTTTGAGTTTTTGCTTCTTGTATTTTGAAGTTCTGTTATTAGGTGCTTAAACAAAAAGAACATTATGTCCCCTTGATGCATTAAATATTTTATCATTATTCAATGACCGTTTGATCCCTGATAATATTCTTTGCTCTGAATATATAATGTCAGATATTAATATAGCCACTTCAGCTTTCTTCTAATTAGTTTTACAAGATGTATTTTTTTCCTATCCTTTTAATATATTGGTGTCTTTACATTTCAAATGAGTTTCTTTTTGATAGCATATACTTGGACCTTGCCTTTTTATGCACTCTGACAAACTCTGTCTTTTAACTGGGGTGGTTAGGCTATTTATATTTAATGTATTATTGATATGTTTGGGATTAAATCTGCCACTTTGTTATTTACTCTCTATTGTACCACCTGTTTTTCTTCCTTTTCTTTCTATTTCTGCCTTCTTGGGAATGAATGTTTTGAATGATTCTGTTTAATCTCCTTTGTTGTTTTATAATTGTGCCTTTTCCTTATTGTAGGACATAAACATTTGTTTTAAAGGGGATATTAAGTTGAGTCTTCCAATTTACATAATGAAGATCAAACCACCCAAACCAATCACAGGTAAATAGTGACTCAAATAATACTCTCTTTCTTTTTGTCATTGGTTTCTCAGTTTTTTCTTTCTTTGCCTTTCCTCACATTTCCTATCTTTTCTATTTATTAGCAGTCATATCTAAATTATAAGTATAGTTCTGAAGAGGAAACTTTTTTGAAGCCATAAACTCTGGGACCTAAAGACAAAAATTATAAATGTTACAAGGATACAGTTAACAGAATTGGGAGATCAGGAAAGAGAGCCATCATTCCTGAGTGCTAGTTGGAGTTCATGTATTCCTACATTCCCATGTTAGTTCATTCATCAGTACAATAAGTCTTCACTTTGCAAGCAAAGCAATGTATAATGAAACCAGTTTTACCATACACTAATTCAGTGGTCCCCAACCTTTTTTGGGCCACGGACCGGTTTAATGTCAGAAAATATTTTCACGGACCGGCCTTTAGGGTGGGATGGATAAATGCACAAAATAAAATTATGCAACTGGCGTAAAAACTGTGGTATTTTTAAATAATTGTCGAACTTACGAGATAAGTGTCAAGAGTGAGTCTTAGACGGATGTAACAGAGGGAATCTGGTCATTTTTAAAAAATAAGACATCGTTCAGACTTAAATATAAATAAAACGAAAATAATATAAGTTATTTATTCTTTCTCTGCGGACCGGTACCAAATGGCCCATGGACCGGTACTTGTCTGCGGCCCGGGGGTTGGGGACCACTGCACTAATTGATAATAAAAAAGAATTAAATTCCCACAGCATGTCGTCAACATTGTAAGGAAATGACATTTAATAAAATGTTATTTAAGGACCTGCTGTATTTTCTGAATGCTGATAATGCACCAAGCACGAAGACAAGTAAAAAACCCTGTGCCCTAAAAGCTGCTGGTCTATTGAGAGAGACTAAGAGGAAACCACCATAGCAGGATGTGATCAGTGCAGCAATGAGGAACATCCAGAACCGTGAAAATCATAGAGGAAGCAGTGACCAACTCTGCCCTGGGAGTAGGCAAAGGCTTTATCAGAGGGAGGGACATTTGGGAAGGTATTGATGAGTAAATGGGAGTTTGTCAAGAAGAGCAGAGGGGAAATCCATTGTAGGCAGAGGATACAGAGTGCATCCTCTCAGTACTCGCACATGACCTCATAGAGGTATCTGTAAGAATGTTCACTGCAGTGTTATTTATGGAGACAAGACTCCCATATGTGCCCCGACCAGGATCCACCTAGCAACACCCATCTGGGGGTGATGACTGAATTAACCGACCTATTTTTAGTGCCTGAGGCTGATGCACTCGAACCAACCAAGCTATCTTCTGCACCTGAGGCCAATGCTTGAACCAAACAGCCACTGGTTGTGGGAACGGAAAAGAGAGAAGGGGGGCGGAGAAGCAGATGGCTACTTCTCCTGTGTCCCCTGACCAGGGATCAAACCTGGGATATCCACACACCAAGCTGAACCTTGATTCACTGAGACAACCCGCCAGGGCCGAGACTGGATTTCCGAGGAGGAGGGATTCTTCAGGAAGCTAGGAAGCACAGAGGAAGGAGGGGAAAATCGGGAAGGGATAGCCAGATGGTTTGACCAATTCCGGAATATTTCCAACCTAGGTACCACATTTAAAAGTCCCCTGGAAGTCTTTGCAAAGATAGAGGGCTGCTACGGGCTGGGCTCGGGGCAGAACCACTTCATCAAGGACAGCCAGTGGGAGCAGCAGGCCACTATCTTCAATGCCACCTATAAGAAGTACCTGGATGGGGAGTGGGAGGAGGAGCCACTCAGGTGAGCCAACCCCCTGTGCCCCAGAAATCAACCTAAGGGCCTGAATTTATTTGGTATCTAAAAGCTATTTCTAGTTTGGGGCATTTTTCTGAGAACTCCAGCAGAGCTTTTGAGAAGTTGTATGGAGATTATTTAAACAGAACAAAGACTGAGAAGAAGGATTTCAAGGCCTGACCTGAGTGGCGCAGTGGATAAAGCGTTGACCTGGGATGCTGAGGTCGCCGGTTTGAAACCCTGGGCTTGCTTGGTCAAAGTACATATGGGAGTTGATGCTTCCTGCTCCTCCCTCTCTTCCCTCTCTCTCCCCCACTCTCTAAAAAATGAATAAATAAAAAACAGAATAAAAAAAAAAGGATTTCAAGAAGAAAGAGGTATGGAGATGACCAACAGAGCTTATACTATTTTGTGATACCACCTCCTAAAGTGTTTTCCCTGATTTTCTAAACAACACAGAAGATCCTAGGCTTAGAACTATAAGTTACCACTATTAACCTCTGTCTCCACTTCCACCCAGTCTTCCTAAATATGATATGTTCATATGTAATTAGTAAAGCTATATCACTTTCTAAGCCTAGTCAGCAATCAGCAGGTGTACCTCACCCCACATTGTGACAATGAAAACCGAGCCCCAGCCTTTGAAGTGTCTGAGCTGGTTTCAGGCACCGGCTCTCCTTGCAGCTTCTTAGGGACCGTCTTGCTTCAAGTGGAAGTGAAACCTCCTCTTGCTCTCAAGTGGGCCGAACCTGCTCACTTCAGGACACTGAGTCCTGGAGCTGAGCGCTGGCAGCACCAGCTGCGGCCTGAACTGGAACCAGTCCAGCTCAGTGGTGTGCTGCCTAGCGAGGCACTTGGGAATTCTGCAAGCCAGCTGTAAAACCACTGGTAATTGTCCATCTTGAGAGTGCTTATACCACAAAAAACTACAAACCCTATAAATCAGGAAATTGGGGCTTTAAAAAAAGAGAGAAAGAGAAAATGCGCCGATTTTTTTCAGCGCACTGCTGGTTGTATCGCCGCCAAAATAAGAGAGCATTTGTGCACATCACCCAAATCTAGCCATTAAGGGGTCTTCCCCAAGGACAGAGGTGGCTCTGTCCAGTGCTGGGTGCTGCCCCTGGCTTGGGAGAGACTCCTGCAGCTCCACCTGCCCTGCTCTCACTGACTTCCAAGGTCTGACCCCCCCAGGACCAGCACATAGACTGCGATTTGCCCCAAGGGAGGTCCATCCTAACTACCCATTTCTGGTCCTAGTACCAAGACTGCCAGCAACACTCCTCGCCCGGGAGTCGGCCAGAGCTCTGACTACTATCTCTTTCTCTCCCAGTGTGGCCACGTTCCATTTCCTCCTTCCTAGCTGCATAACTACAATGCCAGCAGAGGCCAAGATCCCCTCAGGTAAATGAACATGAAGCAGGTGGCCATCCTGGGCACATGGCCAGTCACCTTGGGGGAATGCCTCAGCAAGCCCTCCTAGATGCGTTCCCCACAGCAGGCCCTGTGTGGGGGAGGGGACAAGGTGGAAGTAGGGGCCAGCTGTAGTTGAACAGTTCCTGGTGGGACCCGTGGCCCAGATTCCCTGGTCATGGGGGCTGGCTCTGTCTTCAGGGAGTGACCTGCCACAAAGCAGGGGATGAGCACACATCCCTCCAGGCTGCTTCTGGGTAAGAATTTATCTTGTAGGAAATGTTATTTAAAACACTGACAGTAAAGTGGATATGAATAATCTAGAAGCTGTGAAAACAGCTGAGGGCAGTTGCAGCCGCTGTCCCTTCCCAGGGAGGTGAGCTGGCCCTAGGAATAGACCCCCTGGGGGCCAGCCCCGCCTCCCCAGAGAGCTCTACTGTGTTGGGTGTTGCCCACTGGAACAAAACACTTCTGATTTCAAACCAACTTCCTTTGGGAAAACACCATCCACACAAACCAAAGGCCACCAGACTGTTTATATGGTGCTCCTTTCCTCTCTTCTTTCCCAGGGGTTGCCTGTGTCCTTGGCATACACTGGACGGGACGTCACAACTTCTTCCTCTATTCACTGAACAGAACCTCGAAGGATAAAGTTGGTACTTTGCTGCCTCAGCTCAGGGCCCTCACAACATGTCCACCTTCAGCCTAGCCAAGAGCACGTGGCTGACACCTCAGTGTGGCTTTAGGGGACCAGAGCTGTGCAGGCAGGAGTGGGTGGTATGATGGCAATGGTGTAACCCAAAGCTCTGTCTCTGAACTGCCGTGCTTCTTTGACAGAGGTCAATAGGGACAAAGCTCGGTCAGGTCCACGGGGCTCCTTAGGCAGCTAAGATCAAAAGAAGGTGGGCTTGGCCAGTTCCAGCCCAGCTGTCTGTGAACTTGGTTGTCTCAGGCCCATCACTTGACACCGCTTACCCTCCAATTTCTCTCAAACACACAACTAGTTAATTATACCACCCTGTCTACTGCACACACACACACACACACACACACACACACACACAGCTCCTGTATGTGAAAGCTCTGTGAAGTTCAAAGGCACTTGGGAAATATGTGTGGTTGGTTGTTTTTTTATACAAATTTATGGAGGCAGTTACATGAGCAAGTTCACTTTGTGCCAGTTCCGTGAGCTGTATACTTATGTTATACTTTAGAATTATACTTCTTAAGTAATATTTACATATTTACAAAGGAAGAGTTTCTCTCCTTCCAAGGCAGCCTGTCTGCTAATCTGAACTTTGGTACTGATTGCCGATGGGACCATGGGCAAATCGGTCACTTCTCTGCATCAGTCTCCTCATCTGTAAAATGGGGAGTAACAGGACCCACCTCACAGGACTCTGTGGGAATGAAATGAGTTGGTGCACGAAAGTCCTCACACATCGCCAGCACTCACTAACGTAAGCTGTAGGCTAGCAGCAGTGTGACTCGTTCTCTTATCCTGAGGAAGGAGAGAGCGTTGCATGGACAGGAGATAGATGATGAGTCCAGACAGTTGCTCCTGCCTGTGTCCTGGACAGGCAGACTAGTCTGGGTCTCAGCTTCTGTAGGTGGAGGTGATGGCAGGGTCTGGGGCCCGGGGTCCAGGGGAGCAGCCTGGTGAGTGGTGTCTTCACTGCTAGACCCCGAGGGCGTGTGGCCCTGTGCCGCGCCCATCGCTGCGTCGCAGCTCAGCCCCTGCTGCTCCTACCTGGCGCTGGCCTGCGAGGACGGTGTGCTCACGCTGTGGGACCTGGCCGAAGGTAAGCTCCCACCTCTGCCCGGCACCTGGATGGACCTCCAGGTCCCAAGACTCCAGGATCTTTGAATTCCTACAGGCTCTGGGTCTCCTGTTAGTTACTCTGTTCCTAAAGGCCCCTTAGGGGGCTGGTCCTGCTTTCCCCTCATTCATTCGTTCATTCAACAGACGTGTATTCAACATAACATGTGCTGATACTTCCCCATGTGGTTACCCAGTGCTTGCTCTGTGCCCGGCCCTGTGCCAAGTCCCAGAAGTCCAACCATTACCTTCACCATCACCTTCCAGCACGGCCTGTTAGATCATGGTGGCCTCGGCCCTCCTCCTCGGCCCCCCGTGCTCTCAAAACAAGCGTCTTCCTTCCTGCTCTTCCAACCTCCCTGACAGCAGGAATCCCACTGCTATGGAAGCTAAGAGACCTATAAAGTGATCAAAGTGAGGCCAGCAGCTATTCTGGGTGGGTGGCACCACGGTGGGGTCCTGGGGTCCTTGGTCCGGCTTTGTAGGTGTCGAAAAATCAATGGTATCTATTTACCCTGATTTGATTAGCCTCTAAGGGAATGTCTCCCTCTAACCAAACTTTTAAAAAAGTGATGAATGAATCAGTGGTTTGTTTTTCAACCAGTTTTACTGCTCATATGTGTTTCATTTGAGAGCAGGGGTGGCTTCTTCCCTGGTAGCCCTCCAAGCAGGTGAGGTGCTGAGGAGAAGCAGAGGCGGCGCCCTGTTTACTTGAGAGTTCGTGATCAGAGGGCGGAGTTGGTGTCTCTCAGGGAGGCTCTATCAAGTCAGGGACGTGCCTTCCTCACTTGGGCTATTTCCATGTGAAAAATTCAATGGTTGTTTCATATAGGGGGACAGTCTTCCCACATGCTGGAGGCCCTCCTGAATTTTACTGATCGTACCCACAGCATTAATATAATAGTGAAAGCTATTTCAAGGGCAGAAGAACGGTCATACTTTCATAATCCCTTGCCTAATAGCTTGATTTCATTTTTCTGGAAACAAGGGGTCCTTGAGTTACGACAGTCTCAACATACAATGTTTTGAGTTTATGATGCTCACTCCCATAAAAACTTTCAAAAATTGAGACATGAGTGTTTTGACTTACGCCGTTAGCATCGCACTTGCGCGTGGCGGAAGAATATGCAGTAACGTGTGTATGAGGGAGGGAGTTGGCGTCCCCCAGCACGCTTATCGACGCCCTTTCGGATTGTCAAAAAGAGCAAGTGTTCCTTTTGTGTTAGGCTAGAGTATGTTTCAACTTACACCAAAATTCGGGTTATGTCACTGTCGTAGGAATGGAACTGTGTCGTAACCCAAGGACACCCTGTATAGATAAATTCTTGACTCTGCCCCTCTAGGGGGTTGGTTCTCCCCACCCAGCTCCTCTTCATGCTTATGCAGGGGGCGCTCATTGCTGGACTTTGCCCTCACATTCCTCATGTGCTTGACTGGCCCCGCACCAGGGCTGCATTGCTTTGTCCCCTTTCTGACCTGCCTGTGTGGTTGGTCTCTCCAGGATTCCCTCTCGGGGTCGTAGCTCTTCCTGATGGGTGTTTCTGCCAAAGCATTCACTTCCTAAAATACTTCGTAGTCCACAAAGGACGAAACTTGTATCCAGAGGGTCTGGTGAAATCCCAAATGACATGTGTGGTGCTGTGCACAGATGCTTCTCTCCATTTGGTGGCAGCCAAGGGGACCCAAGGACCCACCATCAGCGTGCTTGTTGAGAGGTCAGTGGCTCTGAGAGGAAGACGGGAAAAGTGACCTGCCAGTGATGGGGGTGAAACACTGACCATCCATCCAACTGGAGGCCACTCTCCCAATGAGCTTCTCAAGGTCGCCAGTCTTTTATGTGGGGGCGGGATATACATAGGAAAACGTCATATACATATATGTATGACGGCACAAATGACACCTTTCATATCCCACATGGCCAAGAAGAGGGTCATTTCTACCAAAAGAGCCTATTGGCAGTTTCCCCAAGGATCTCTCTCTCTCTCTTTAAACTGTGAAATATTTTGAGCATGCAAATGACCTATACGATATGTGTGTAAGGAGAAAGAGAGAGAGAGATACTACTGTGTGACCATCACCAAGCTTAAGAAGTAGATCATCTTCACCTGACCAGGCGGTGGCACAGTGGCTAGAGCATCAGCCTGGGATGCTGAGGACCCAGGTTTGAAACCCCGAGTTTGTCGGCTTGAGCCCAAGGTCACTGGCTTGAGCAAGGGGTCACTAGCTTGGCTGGAGCCCCCTGGTCAAAGCACAAATGAGAAGCAATCAATGAACAAGTAAGGTGCTGTAACTATGAGTTGATGCTTCTCATCTCCCTACCTGTCTGTCTGTCCCTCTCTCTCTCTCTCTCTCTCTCACTAAAAGTAGATCATCTCCAATTTACCTAAAGCTATGTATGTCTCCCTGATCACACCCTTCTCTGCTCAAAGGTAAACCATTTTGTTCACAATCTGTTGCTGTATACAGCAAACCACCCCACACTAAATGGCTTAAGAGAACCATCATTGTGCAGCCCCTGATTCTGTAGGTCAGCAACGTGGCCCAGGCTCAGCTGGGTAGTTCTGTTGATCTTGCTTAGGCTCTCACACATGCCTGCAGCAGTGGGTAGCTCGGGCAGGGGCTGGCCTCACTCACATACTTGGCGGCTGGCAGGATGTTGGCCAGGGCACTTGGTGCTCCTCCTGGCGGCCTCTCCTGCTGGCGATCTCAGTCTTCATCACCTGGCAGATGAAGGGTCCCTAGCAGCGAGGACAACCACCACACACAAATGTTTTCCAAGCCTCTGCTGGTGTTATCTTGGACAAATAGCGCTACATAGCCTCACCTGTACTCAAGCAGTAGAAAGACAGACTCCATTTTTGATGGGAGTTGTTCCCAAACATTATGTCCAATTTTCTTTTTCAACCCACCACCTCGTTTCCCTAAACTCTTTCCTTTTCTTTCCATAGGCCTGTGTCTCTAAGCAGCACAGTGTTTAGCTATGCGTAATGAGAGAGCACGTAAACAGCACTGCAGTCTATTCTACAACTTATTATTTTTTTAAGTGGGAGGTGGGGAGATAGAGAGACAGACTCCTGCATGTGCCCTGACCAGAAGCCACCTGGTAACCCCCATCTGGGGCCAATGCTTGAATCAATCAAGCTATCCTCAGTGCCTGAGGCTGACACTCAGACCAACCAGGTTATCCTCAATGCCTGGGGCCAACGCTTGAACCAATTGAGCCACTGGCTGTGGAAAGGAACAAGGGAGAGAGAAAAGGGGGAGAGGGAAGGAGAGAGAAGCAGATGGTTGCTCCTCATGTGTGCCCTGACCAGGGATTGAACTCGGAACGTCTGCACACCAGGCTGACGCTCTATCCACTGAGCCAACTGGCCAGGGCCCAACTTACTTTTTAATGCCCTTCATTCTGTAACTTGCTTTACAACATTGCTCATGAGATTCGCTGTGACAGTGTCCTCGGCTCCGGTTCTCATTCTCACTGCTGCGTTGTGTTCCATCGCATATATTTTATACCACAATTATTTATGCATTCTATCAGTGGAGATTTGGCTTGCTCCCAGTTTTTTGCTGCCGTGAGCAGTCTCCAACATATCTCCTGATGCTCATATACAAGGGTTTATCCAGGATATATGTCCAGGAGAGGATAGCAAAAACTTTTAAACTCTTCGCGGATGAATATCTGTGTGTTTTATTTCCTACAGGCCTGTAAAGCACCCAGACGAAGCTATCTGTGCAGTGGCCCCGGTGCCAGCCTTGCCTGGCACGGTAGGTTCCTCACGCCCCTCATTCCCTGCAGTAACTGTGTGCACGTTTCCTTCGCAACATTCTGTTGTGGGCCTATCACGTGCTAGGCGGTCCACAGATAGGAAAGAGAAAGTCCCTGCCCTCACAGAGCTCACAATTCAGTGGGGAAGAGAGACGTGTCACCAGGCAGCTGCCCTAGAATGTGAAAAAGGCTGTGATCCACGATGTAGCAATCTGCAGAAGTAGGTGGGGACGGGGTGCTTTCTGGAGGTAACAGGACAGCTGAGCTGAACATGGGAGCTAAGAAGACGGCACCGTGGTGGTGAGAGAACACTAGGGGTCCAGGCACCACAGGAAGTTCAAGCAGCTACAGGATCAGGTCCTCGGGCTGTGGAGATGGAGGAGCTGGGGTGGGGAGGGTACCGATGGGCCCTTGTATGGGACAAGGCTTGAAGGACAGAGGGAGTTGAGCAGGGGGCAGCATACTCAGAGAAGACGGAGAGGGAGAGATGTTGATGACAATGGACTCACATCCTATCACACTGCTGGGCTGCCTGGGCTGCGGCCAAAGGGGGGGCACTGAGCGGATCCTGGCTGGTAGAGCTGACGCCCTAATCCTCACAGGGCCCACAGGAGGGAGCACAGCTCTAGAGGGAAGTGTGATTGCATGGTGGCCCTGCCAAAGGGGAGGGGCCTGCAGGACCCCCAGATGAGGCCAGGCTCTCAGCCCAGGGCTGAAAGTGCAGGTTCTGGGCCAACCCTGGTTAGTGGTGGTTAAAGCCACGGGGATCAGCAGGTTCCCCTGGACAGAGAAAAGAGGCTCCCTGGGGGTCCTGCCATCGCTGACAGGATGAGGGGAATGAGCTCAGGTTGTGACTGAGGGACACCCCAGGGGAAAAGGAGGGGGCTCCTGGAAGCTCAGGGAGGAGACTGTGAAGAAGGCGAAGGCATAGTGTCCTGTGCTAAAGAGAAACCAGTACCTGGTGGAGACAGATGGTGAGCAGGGAGGTGGAAGCAGGGGGACGCTGAGGATGTTTGAAAGTGGGGGAAGGAGAATGGAGGGCAGCTGGAGGAGGAGGCAGGGTCAAGGAGGGCGTTTTAAAGATTGGGCTGATGGCCCTGGCTGGGTAGTTCAGGTGGTTAGAGCATTGTCCTGACATGCCAAGGTTGTGGGTTTGATCCCCGGTCAGAGCACATATAAGAATAAACCAATGGCCTGACCAGTGGTGGCACAGTGGATAGAGAGTCAACCTGGAATGCTGAGATCACTGGTTCAAAACCCTGGGCTTGCCTGGTCAAGGCACATATGGGAGTTGATGCTTCCTGCTCCTTCCCCCTTCTCTCTCCCTTTCTCCTCTCTAAAATGAATAAAATCTTAAAAAAAAAAAAAAAAAGAATTGCTACAAGATATTTAAAAATATATCAACCAATGAATGCATAAATAAGTGGAACAACAAATTGATCTCTCTCTCTCTCTTCCTTCCTTTCTAAGAATCAATTAAAAAAAGAGATTGGGGCTAGTTTCATATGTTCATCTCCAGAGAGGAGGAGCCGGGTAGGAGAGGCCCGTTTCAGACGGCAGGCGAGGAGGGGCCGCTGGATTGAGCAGGGACCCGGAGAAGGTGGGAGGAAGAGCGTGCGCCCAGATGTAGAACCAAACCCTGGCCATGTGGAGGGGCCAGCTCTGCAGCAGAGAAGCTGGGGAGACTGGACGAAGCCAGGGCAGATGAGGAACAGACACAGCGGCCAGACGAGGGCCGCTGCTGCTGGTGGCACCGCCTTGCTGCCCCTGTCCTGAGCAGGGTCCGGAGGCTGCATGCCCAAGAGCACACAGCTGTTTTCATTGTTTATGTCCAGCTGCTTCTCTCATTCTGTCTGGGGTGAGTGACGCCACAGAGAGGTCCCCATTCCTGTCCCTCTGTTCCCCAGGTGCTGCTCTTCTCCAGTAATGGCTCTATGCACCTGCTGGACGTGGCCAAGTCTCAGGTCATCTGTGCCTTTGCTCCCCCCAGACCTCAGCACCTGGTGGCCGCCTGGAAGCCAGTGTTTGCCGTGTCTTCACACCACCCATATTTCCTGCTCCGAGGTATGGAAGTGGGGCCATAAGGGCAGGGCGCCCCACAGGCCTGTGGCCTGCTGACTGTGTCCCTGACTTTCTCAGTCCCCTCACAAAGTCTAGGGTGACTCCACCCAACCTGCTCTCCACTCTTGGTCCCCTGCCACAGCCCAAAAGTCCTCGCTGGACACTTAGATGAAACGCCAGGCAGGCCTCTCTGGACTCCTTCGCGTCCAATCCAGTGAGCCCCTCACAGCTCAGCCCTGATGGCCCAGACCAGACGAGCAGAGCGCGGATCCCTGACCCACCTGGGCCACATCACAAAGAAGTCCTTCCACTTTTGTCTCTCATCCAGATGAAACGAAGGCCACCACAAAGGCCAGTGACACCCCAAATTCTGTCTTCTATTTTCATTTCGACGCCTACCCACTCCTGGAGAACATCTCCAGAAACTGCACCATTTCTCAAGCCGACCTGACGGAAGCCACGGCCTCCGCCCACATGCTGCCCTTGGAGAAAAGATGCGAGAACTTCCTCCGGAAGAGGTAGAGTCCTGGGTCTCTCCCACCCCTGCCCCGGGCAGGGCCCCGGTGAGGAACAGTGGAGTTGGTTTGGTGGTAAGACCCTTCCAGCATTTAAATTCTCCCCTCACACTTCGATGCCCGCTCCAGTTGGTAGAAAAGGAGGAATGAGTTCAGGCTAATGGAGGAGGGCCTCCCGTTGGCACTTTCTTCCTGTTGAGGCTGTCTTTTCTGTCTGCTTTCTCAATTGTTCAAAGCACATTCGGGTTATTAGACGCAATCGTCCAAAGCAGGGCTGGCACGTGAGAGCCTGCAGGCCGGATTCAGCCCACAGCCCATCTGTGTGAAGGAAGCTTCCCTGGGAGTCAGGCCGCCGGTTCGCAGAGCTTTGCTGGCTGCTCATGTGCTCAGCGGCAGAATGAACAGTCGCACCAGAGACCGTAGGGCCCCAGAAACCAAGGCCCAGGACCCCTTCCCTTTACCCACCATCTGGGAGCCATAAATTGGGAGACACTATGATTTAAAGAAGGCTTTCCTGTTCTGCTTGCTCTGAGGTTGGTAATCTAGGGTTTTCCTACCCCATTTTATTAGGGAAAAATTCACACTCAGCAGCTTTGAAAAGAAACTTCAGGGAACACCCACATACTCACAAGCTCGATCTCTCATAAACATTTTACTATTTATCACTCATATCCGTGTGTACCCCAGAGATTTTAATCCTATCTTATTTTTTCCTATTTATAGCTCATGTGAAAGTTTCCATTGGCCCTAAAACTTGGTGAAACTTGAAGGCAGTGGGTTCATGTGGCAATAGAGTCAAAGTTTTAGGCCTGCAATCGTCCATCCAAGTTGCTTTTACAAAATCTTCCCTGGGACTTTCATAAACAGCAGTGTGAAAGGCTTTGAAAGGCGGCCAGTTAGGGCCAAATGTGCCAACACCCTCCTGCTGCCCCCCAGCCTGGCTTCTGCCCCCACAGTCTGGGCCCCCGGGGCACCATCGCCATCTGGTTCCGCTCCGTCTTAGTGTCTGCTACCTACAGCTGGGTCAGACTTTGGACCACAGGGGAGAAATTTCAGACGCCAGGAGGCAGGCAGACAGAAACAGAATCAATCTCTCTCTCTCTCTCTCTCCCTCTTCCCCTCCCTTCATTCCCTGTGGAACACAAGGCCAAGCACAGTCCAGGTTCGACCAACCCAACTTCCTGCTATAATTGGGCTTGTGGGGTGACCCAACAGTCCCAGGGCCCACAGGGCACATGGCTCCCTAGGCGAGGGACTGGGCAGCCCCTGTATGGACACCAGGTGACATTTCCCTTGAGGCTGCAGGAACAGGGTAAGGATGCTGTCCCAACCTCCTTCGTTACTACCCTAATGATAGAGGAAATGGTGGGCCCCCTAACTGTCCTTGGCCTGCCTTGAGAAACAGAAGGATGAGTCCTTGGAAAATTATCTATAGAGGCACAGACCCAGATGTGCCAACAGTCAGGCTCCTGAAGTCAAAGGCTTTGTGCAGGCCTGCAGGTGTCCCATGCATTTGAAATGCATGTGAACATGTATTCATTTATTACTTAAACAAACAAATGAAAACCCTCTTATTTTTTAAAAGACCCAGCTCAAAGTCTATCTCCTGCAGCACTCCCCAGGTGGTTGGGCTCTTCCTCCTTGCTGCATTTGACCTCTGTGGACTTAGACGCCTCCTGTACGAGTGCTCTATCACTGTGTCGCCCTCATTCACTGGGGACAAGGACAGGCTGTTGTGGTCACTTTGGCCTTCCTAACTTTGGCCTTTGCACCAGTGTCTGTCACTGCCAGATGCTCAAGAAATGCTTATGAGACGGCATGTTGGCATCACGACGGGTTTCACGTCTGCTGTGCGGCCTATCACTGTCCACCTTGTGGTTTGGAATGCTACTCCGCATTCATTCAGTAAAGGCATTTCGGATGCCTGCTGTGCACCAGGCTGAGTCCTGAGGACACAGAGATGACGCAGACATGTGTCATTTGGAGAGTCCCTGATATCAGCACAGGGTGGTCAAGGCCCTGTGGGGACCTGGGGCCAGGGTGGGGTGGGGACACTGCACAAAGCTGGCTCTTCCCATCTCCAACCATGTGCCCGCAGGTTGCAGGAGGTGGAGACCAAGGTGCGAGAGCAGGAGCACCGGGCCCGGCTGCGGAGGTACTCCCTGCTTCTGCAGAGAGAGAACCGGAAGTGATGGGCCGCCCTGGGCGCCCGGGAGAGGGGCAGCTTCACCCAGGAGGCTGTGCAGCACAGAGACACGGCGACAAAGGGCTGCGGCTCGGGAGGTTCAAGGGACTGGCACTTGCAGACTTGCAGTCTGGTACCTCCACAGAGCCGGTACAGGCAGAGGGTCTATTTGGGGGGGATTTCAACCACTGTGCCCTTGTCAGAGCCCTCAGGCAGACAGATGTGTCACCCTGAATAAACAGACATATTGTTTCCAGAGTGGTTGTGATGTGTAACCCTTTGGTCCGACCCCTGCAGGGCCCAGCAGTGCATTCCACCAGCATCCCAGGCCTTGTGAGGACCACCTGCCTGATGGGCCCGGGAAGGCCACTTTGCTTAAACGAGCAAGACACCCAGCCCACCGCAGCTCCTATGTGACCCCCTTTCACCTCCATCCACTTCTTTTCCCTCTCAATGTGGTGCATAACCTTTATGGAGTCACTATGGAGAGGCTGAAGCTCAGAGTGGCTGAGGGACTGCCTCAGGTTACACAGGTGTGAGAGGCAAAGGTACCAGGCGAGGTAGCAGACGGGAACCACGCCACTACTGTCCCCTACCTAATAGCCAGGAACCCTAGAGAAGACTGGAGGGCCTGGGGGGCACAGGAGAGGGGCAGAGAGGTACATTTTTCTTCTCTAGAAACTGCCCTTTCCAGGAAAACTGGATGGAGGTTCCTAGCAGCTCAAGGGGTATGCCTGCCTCTCTGAGGACACCATGTGGTGCCTTTGGGAACTGTAGGCGGTCTGAATGGTAGAGCATGACCCAGAAAGCTGAGGTTCCAGGTTCAAAGCTCCGAGGTTGCTGGCTTAAGCACAGGCTCCTCAGGCTTGAGCACAGGGTCGCCGGCTTGAGCGTGGGATCATCAACATAATCCCAAGGTCACTGACTCAGTTTGAGACCCACCAGTCAAGGCACATATGAGAGCACAATCGATGAATAACCAATTAAAGTGAAGCAACTACGAGCTGATGCTTCTCACATGCTCTCTCTCAAAATCAATTTTTAAAGAGAGCGAGAACCGCAGGGGGTTCATATGTCCCAGGCTCCATAACAACCTGCCCACTGACTGCACACAGCATCTGTGACGACAGCTTCTTTTGTGTCCCCACTCACCTCCTCTGGGTCACGCACTTGCTCCTTGTTGGTGGGACGCCTCTCTCACAGCACTGGTACTAACTAGCTGAATGTCCTCTGAATGGAGCGGTCTCCTACTGAGATGTTCCCCTTCTGCACACATCCCAGGTCTCTAGTGTGACCCTGGCATGTCATTGAATACAATCAGCCTAGCTGCCCCTCCTTAAAACTCTGGCCCACCCGCACCAGCATCTACAAAACACAGCTGTCTCAGCCAGGACATGTATGGTCAACACGCAGAAGTATGTTTCCCGCCCATGTAGATGAAGAATTTTATGTTACAGCCAAGATACATGCACACACATACACTTGCCCACCAGGGCTGTTCCAGTGACCGGATGTGCCACCTGCCACCCACAGTTCTCCCCAACTAGCCACATACTAGTTTCATGAAAAATTACTCAACCTTCCACATCCCGATCTGTGAATGGTACACACCCATCCACCCCGCCCCAGCACTGAGGCTAAAATGACTAGATCGTGAATTTAATGTCCTAAGCGCAGAGCCTGGCCCATGGTCACTGCTCTAGAAATGTCTGTTTCTCCATCATGTGAGTCTGAACTCATCAGGCCGCTCAAGCACTGTTGACTGGTGGTGACCAGAGTCAGCAGACTGGACAGGCAGGTGCCCGGTGCTGATGCTGTGCCTTACTCCCACCTTCCAGACCGCTCCAGACCTGGGCGCCCTGCCAGGGCCCCAAGTGAGGTGAGTCCCAGCCAGTAGCCTCTGTCCTTGACATGGGCCGGGGTTCAGCTGTCACAGAGGCAGAGCACCCGTGAGTAGGCACACAGGCTCGGGAGTCGAATCTGGGGCCCAATCTCAAGGCTGCCCCTGAACGTTGGTACTAACGTGTTACCAGTTACTCTCTTCCTTACTTCACTTTGCCATCCCTAAGATGGCTGCGTTAGCTGCGGCATACCTCACAGGTTAGCTGGGAAATAAGAGAGAGAGAACGCCCCCACAGCTCACCTGCCTGGACACGGGTGACTGTCCTGTCCCTCTGAATGGGCCTGCAGGACTGCTGCCAGGTACGGTGCAGTGGGCCTGGCCCAGGAAGGGGCGGGGACGAGGAGCGGTGGGAGGAGACCCTTCTCATCTGGTCCTCCGTCTCATTAGCAGAGACCTGTTAATGAAAATCACACCCGGGTGCTAATAAACGGTGGGAGGCCCCGCTCTGAGAGGGAGGAGAGGCCCTCTGCAGGGGAAGGGCTGGCCAACAAGCCCCACTTATCTGTGAAAAGACTTGCTAATAACTTTAATTCCCCCTTCTAAACTGCAGAGCCTTTGCCATGCAAATAGATTTTCTAAACCGGGGCGGTTCCTGGAGAAAACATCCCAATTACCCGGCTTAGGGTCCTGGGAGGGGAGAGTGGCAAGGGGGTTGAGGCACAGGAAAGTGGAGCGATAACCGAAGGTGTGAGGTCCCACCCCTACTGCCTCTGCTCCGGGTTCCCATTCTCTGAAGCCAAATGCGGCCAGCGTGCGCCCGAAGTGCAGGGCAGTGACCCCCACCCCACTATGATTACTGTCCCTCCTGGCCTGGGCAGAAGCCCTGGAAACAATCCCTGAGGTGGGTTCAAAACACACCCATCAACATCAACGGATAAATAAGCTGTGGTCTATAAATGCAAAGGTATACTACTGGGTAACAGAAAGAAACCAAAGGACTTCTACACAGACGTGTGAAGCAACCTTGAAAACATTATGCTCAGGGGAAAATGCTAGACGCAAATGGTAACATATCCTGTGATCCACTCATATGAAATGTTCAGGACAAATCTATAGACAGAAAGTAGAGTAGTGGGCTGGGGGTGGAGGAGCAGGAGTAGGGCAGTGGGGAGTGACTGCTAATAGAAATCGGGTTTCCTTTTGGGGAGGTGACAAAAATGTTCTAAAATTAGTGGTGATGGTTACATAAATATGAAAACCATTCAAATATACATTAAAGGTTTGAACTTTATGGTATACAAATTATATCTCAATAAAGTTCTTGTAAAAAAAAAAACCAAGGTCTGTGTTTCAAAGAAGCTTGAGGGGGGTGGATGGGGAGCTAAGTGTCCATAGGGGGCTGAGGGATGTCCATGCTTGGACAGAGAGGATATGTCCCGTTGACCACCTCACCCCAAACTCCCTGACCCAAGCCACGCTCCCAGGCCCAAGGCTTCCCTTACCCCACACATCTCCTCCCTAATCTGAATCCAGCCAATGTAGACAGGAGTGTAGCACCCTGGCCTGGTTCTGGGTCAGCTGTGTGGCCTTGGATGCAGCCCGATGGGCCTGTCATCTCACATAGGCCTCTGGGAGGTCACAGTTCCATAAAATCAGGATTGGTTCACCAACGTTATTGTATATTCCTAAACCACATGGGAGGGACACCTGAGTGAGGGAAGGTGGGAAAACCCCCCGAGTCCCAGCCAGGAAGCTCCAACAAGGGGAATAAGGACTTGGGACATGTGAAATGGCCCCTTTGAGCTGGTGTCCCCTCAGTCCCCAGAATAAATGGAGCTGACAAAATCCTACCAGGGCCAGAATGTTAATCCTTCTGCAAAATGGTTATTTGGGTATAAAATGTGCAAAGGACCCAATACAACAAGTACTCACTAATGGAGATGTATTTTCTAGATACATTGGTTTTCTCCAGCTCCTCACCAAGTTCAAAGAAAAGATGGATAGACTCCATTTCCTGCTACTTTCCCATATAAAGTGCTTCTTCCTTCCTTCCAGACCTACCCCTCTGAACAGGAGGTGCTGGGGACAAGGAGGAAGGGGTCTGGGCCTGTGTACCCTGGGGGCTAAAGCTTGCAAGGAATCCTCCCAACTAACTCCCCTATGTTCTCAGGAGGAGAGAGAGGGAGCTTTGCATCTACCCAAAGAAGAAATTGCCAATTGACACCAGCACAGTTTATTCACAAATAAATAAATACATAATAAGCAGGGCCTCCTGCCTTCCTCAAAGTGTGTACTCTATGGGTCTCACCATGGGAGGGGCTGGGGAAGGTCGTCCTGGTGGGGACAGGCTCTCACCCGTAGGAATGCCCTTGCCAGCTTCGCCGGTGCCCTCGGTCAGGAGAAAGAGTCTGGAAAGGGACCCCTTCGAAGGTGCTCAAGCCAAAAAAGGCGACAGTGCTCACAGACAGGCGCCAGTTGTTCTTCGTCAGTTCAATACTTAGGCAGGTGGCCACTCCGGGGAGGAGAGGGACATCCAGGTCTCCAGCTGGGGCAGCACGTGGCCGGGAAAAAGCTGGGGGGGGGTGAGAGTGGAGAGAATAGTGTGGCCTTCAGCGCTCACAGGCTCCACTGTCAGGGACCCTGTCCCCTGCGCGTCCCCTCCCTCCCCTCGCTACGTGGGCGCCCAAGGTACATCAGCTGGGACGCTCTGGAGGGCGCGCCGGGAGGTCGGGTTGCCCGCCTTGGGCGCGGACAGTGGGTGGCGCCCCCACGACGGCGGGGTTGGGTGCAGGAGATACTAACCGGAGAGGAGGCGCCCGACCCTGTCGCCAGCCCTTCCGGGCACGCTGCCTCATCACAGAGGGCTGGAGGGGGCACCGCTGCACCTTCGGGATAGGAGTGCAAGGACCCCCAGAACCCCGTGGCGGGGACCACGGAGGACAGGCCCAAACCACGCGCCTGAGTCTGCGCCTGCGCGGGGCCGCCGTCTGGGCAGAGCAGGCTGCCTCGAGAGAGCGTCGCGTCGGTGCGGCGCTGGTGCGGGCGCCTCAGGCTCTCCTCGCTGAGGCCCAGTACGGCTGACAGGTGGCCGATGTAGCGGATAGCCAGGCGCAGCGTCTCGATCTTGGTCAGGTTCTGGCCGGCGGGCGCCACGGACGGCGGCAGAAAGCGGCGCAGCTCGTGCAGGGCGCGGGCGAGCGTGCGCATGCGCAGCTTCTCGCGCTCGCTGGCGCTCTGCCGCTGCCCGCTTCCCAGACGGCTGCTCCCGGCGCCGCGTCTCCCGACGCGCGGGCCGCCAGGGGCCGCAGGGGCGCCAGGCCTCCTGGAGCTCAGCACGGGGTTGCCGGCCGGGGCGCTGCCCCAGGAGTTCGGGGACGAGGCGGGGGAGCAGCCGCAGCCCCTGTTGGAGGGCAGAGGCGGCTGCGCTTCGCCCCAGCCCGAGGGTAGCATCCAGGGTTCGGAGAGCGGCGGGCACAGGGACTGGGCCATGGCAGCAGCGTCGGCGTGTCTCCGGACCTGCGGCCTGCGACCGCTTTATCCCGAGTCCGAGGTGTGAAGTGGCCCCTTCCAGGCCACATCAGCACTTCAAAGCGGGCTCTGGGCCTGGAGGGGGCGGGGCTTGACCCTTTGAATCAACGGGGCGAAAGGTGCTGGCGGGTGGACTGCAGCGGTTGGCCCCACCTGAGCCATCGCACGGACACCTGACCCAGGCACCCTGGCCTCCTCCCCGCGCCCAGCCCTGGGTGTTGGGCCAGCTCAGCAGGTTAAAGAAAGCAGAATCACAGGCCTCGAAGTCCAGTAGGTGTGGGGCTGCCTTCACCTGTTGGGGACCTTAGACAAATAATGAATTTTTCTTGCACCTTTGTTTCCAACTTGTATGATGGGTTTCTAGAGGCACATGGTACCCAAATCTGTAGGATCGGCTAGGGACCAGGAGTGAGGCCCTGATTCCCGCTACAGGAGAGAGGAACAGTAATCCATATCTCCTCTGAGGCAGGCTGGTCCTGGATGCACCTTTACCTAGTGGTGGTGAGTTGGGGCAGAACCACTGTGAGGAAGCTATCCCAGGTCCCTCCAACAAGCTTGCGGAATCTGGTCAGGCTGCGGGGCCATCTGAGTGGAAGGAGGGGTGAGCCTGCTGCCTGCCAGGCCACCCGTGGGCTGGCAGCATCAGGGGCTTGGCTTTTGCCACCACTGGCCTCTAGCTGGTATCTGTAACACCTGGGGTACGTATAAGAAGTTTTGCCAATGAAGTGAGTGGAAGTGACACAGAAAAAGCATTTGACAAAATTCAACATCCATTCATGAGAAAAATTCTCAGCCAACAAGGAATAGAGGGGAATTTTCTCAACCTGATAAATGGCATCTACAAAAAACATACATTTTCAAAACTAAAAAAAAACCCAAAAAACATACAGCTGACAAAGCTTTCCCCCAACATTGAGAAAAGGGCAGGAATGTCCACTCCTACCCACGCCTATTCAGCATTGTCCTGGAGGATCTAGCTTGTGCATTAAGGAAAAAAAAAAGGCATACAGATTGGAAAGGAAGAAGTTAAATGGTCTCTTATGTGCAGACAGCATGACTGTCACAAAGGAAACCTCACAGGGAATTTATATTGTCTACCTAACCCCTCGGTTGGAGTTTGCACCCTGTCATAACAGCTACTTCATGCATGACGCCCCTCCAGCGGGACTGTGAAGTCCCTCATGTCTGGCTTCATATCTTCAGGAGAAGTGCCTAATGTTTTGAATTATTAGGCTTCCAGCCCCATAAGACTGACGGATGAGTTGGTAGGTAAGAAAGCAAAGCAGCTTGGTATCTTCTCCCCTGGCATCTCTGCCCGCCACTGCCCCTCCCCTTTCTCTTTCATCTTCTATGCACTTGACCTCTTCTAACTCTTTCTATACCCTTTGGCAGGCTGTCCTAGCAGCCCCAGAATGTTCATGCCCACAGTAACACCCAGAAGAGGCAGTGCCAACCCACCACCCACCCTGGGCACAGAGCATAGGACCCTTCTTTTCCTAAGGAAAACCTGGCCCCCTGAGCCTAAAGCTGTCAGTAGGGTCTGCCTCTTCTGGACCCTGGCTGATGGATACCTTTTTGGGACTCCAGATTCAAGCCAAGAACCTGGTATTGGAGCCCGGTGACTGGGCCCCTTTGATCCTGCTGGACCCGAGGGAACAAGTGGTTGGGACTTGACAGAGTGTGCTGTGCAAAGGATGGGAGGGGTGCAGGGTAAAGGTTGGACAGGCAAGAGGGTGGGATCTCACAGGGCCTGGGCACCCTGTTGCCAGCCTTCTAATATCAAAAAATCCCTCCAATTCCCACATGGTTGTGATCTTCACTGGTTTCTTGGCAACAATGCTCCGAAGTGAATTTGTATTTCATTAAGTACAAAATCAACTAGACATACTTGGTAAGACTATCTTGAAAACACAGCTTTGGTCCCTGAGGATTCTCAGATCTGAGACCAAATAGTTAACATTCTTTGAGCACTTACATAGGAGTCACCAAGAGATCTGGAGCAGTATCGGGCACCCTAAGTGGTGTGTGACAAGAGGGTCTCTGGTGTCAGCACTGAGGAGGGTTAAAAAGACCCAGGGTTGGCGTGGTTGGATAGCTCAGTTGGTTAGAGCGTTGTCCTGATATGCCAAGGTTGTGAGTTCAGTCCCCAGTCAGGGAAGATACAAGAATAAACCAGCCCTTCCTGGCTAGATAGCTTGGTGAGTCAGAGCGTCACCCTAATGTGCCAGGGTTTGAGTTTGATCCCCAGTCAGGGCACATACAGGGACAGATGATGTTTCTGTCTCTCTAAAATCAATTAATAAATTTTAAAACTATATGATTTATAGCACAGAAAAAAAAATTAAATTTTACCAGAAACCAAAGGGGGGAGGGAGAGTAAACCAGTAAATGCAGAAATCAGAACAACAAATCGAACTCTTCCCCTCGTTCTTCTCTATCTAAAATCAGTAACAAAATTTTTGTCTCAGTTGTAAAAAGAAAAAGAAAAGAGCCCAAATGTGAGTGTGGAGACAAAGAGCCCACAAAAATGGCATGAAACAGGTGGGGTCTTCAGTCCTAACGGCTGACAAATTCGGGGTGCCATGTGGAAGTCCCTGCCTCTCTTGCTGGCCCTGGAGTCTCTGGCCTCAGATTGCATAAAGGCTATGGTCAGTGGGCCTGATGGAGCCAGGTGGGGTCAGAGGAGGGACCCCAATCTGGGGCCTTCCACCTCCTGCCAGCCAGCTTCTCTCTGCCCTTTCCCCATGCCTTGTGACCTTTGATCTCCTTATCACCAGCCTCTCTGGTGGGTTCATTTGGGAGCTGCCCGAGTTAATGAGTTCTCCGGGCCAGGGCCCACACGCCCTCCTGCTGGGGTGAGGACTTCACACCTTGGGGGTCTGTGTTTTGACAAGTGCCGGAGCCAGTGGCTCCTGCTCCCCTGCCCGAGCCTGCCTTCGCCTGCCAAAGTGTAAGGCTGGGAAATGAGGCCTGGGCGCAGCCCCGCTGAGCAGAAGGGAGCGTTCAGTGGGGTCCTTGGCTGGGATTGGGGGCAGGCAGGACAGGGCAGCACCCCCTGTAGGCTGGGGAACGAGCCTCAGCCTTCCTGCTAGGAACGGGCAGGCCTCCTCAGGCCAAGCCTTGATCCTGGGTGCTGCTCCCTCCCGCCTCCCAGCCTCAGTGCCCTCATTTCCCGGCTAGCCCCTCTGACATAGGAGTGCTAATCAAAGGTGCTATGTCAGTATGTTCCTGCAGCCCTTAATCCCTGTCCCCACTGGAGCCAGAGCCCCCAGGGGAAGGAAGCACTCCTGTACTACCAGCCTGCTTAGCATCAGCGGGCACATCCCCTGAGGAGCTCTGAATTTGGGGGTCCCCTACAGCCAGGGGTCTTTCTGCCACACCTCACACAAGCCCAAGAGGCAAGCACTTTTGAGGGAATGGTTGTTATTTCCTAAGTTCCCACCTTCAGACAGCCTAGGACACTGCTCTGGCGTATGGCTAATGTGGGTTGGAATCCCTGTCCTGCCATGTCCTATCTGTGTCACCCACTCCGTCTCTGGGCCCCAGCTTCTGCTTCTGTGCCTCGGGGTGTGACACTGACCGTGTTGATGTGGCAAGGATCAAATCCCACCCCACAGAAAAGCTTCGTGCAGCACCCACGACGGTTTGTGACTGTCACTTGGGGCCTGGAACTGTGCTGGGGCTTGGCCGGGTCACAACTCGCAACCATGCTGTGATATGTATATTACTAACTCACTGTGTAGACGAGGAAACCGAGTGGAGAGAGGTTGTCCCATGTCAGATGGCAGGAAGGGCAGAGCCGGGGTCTGTTTGGCTGTCTGGGCCCACAGCCTGTGTTGCCTCCTGCCACCTCTGAGTCTGGGGGGACTCGAGTGGCTCCTTTCATCCAGGAGGGCTACCCTGAGAGTGAGGTGCTGGGTGGGGGTGATGCCCTGGAGTCTTCAAGCCCCCATGGAACCTCGTTCCATGTCAAAGGGACCTGTGGAGATGAAAAAAGAAAACGGTTTGAGGTCCACCCTGGACTTGCTGAACTGGAATCCCCGAGGATGGAGTCAGCGAGTCCAGATATGAAAAGTAAAATCTCTCTAGTGTTAGGAGACTCAGAGAGTGGAAAAGGCCCTGAGAAGTGATCCCCCCCCCTTCCTAAGCACCCCCTGGGTCACAGCTAGATGAAGATGTGCTTAGGCTGGAGAGGAGACTGAGGCGGCCTGGAGCCCAAAGCAGTCAGAGGGCCCAGCACTGAGACTCTCAACTCCTCTACCTCCTGCCTTCCCCAGCAGCCTCCCAGCTACAGTCTGAAGCTCCCAGAGAGCCCCTTCTAACTGGGATCACCCCCTCTCCTCACACCTCTGGCTCCCGGAGCCATTGAGTTGGCAAGCCATATGG
Source organism: Saccopteryx leptura (assembly GCF_036850995.1). Classification (NCBI taxonomy): domain Eukaryota; kingdom Metazoa; phylum Chordata; class Mammalia; order Chiroptera; family Emballonuridae; genus Saccopteryx; species Saccopteryx leptura. The sequence goes on along the minus strand of NC_089515.1, from coordinate 44,802,107 downwards.
AATAGATTATTCTGGAACCACGATAATCAGATTATCTTGGCCATGGATCAGCTGGATATGCAGCCAGTGGAAGTCGCAGGAGGCAGAGGGGTGATGAGGAGGGAGGGGGTGGGAAGAAAGAAGAGATTTGGCGAATTCCGGGGAAGGATCAGAGAAGGGCTGGAATCTCTGTGGTTCTGGGAGCCAGGCTGAGAAAGCTGGGCCAGTAGACAGCACCTCTCTCCTTAGGGAAGCCATGTTATTCCTTTGCTTCATCTGGGTACACGGGGTGGGGGGTTCAAAGCTTTACAGTGAAAGGTGGGAAAACTGAGGTATAGAGTGGGGAAACCTGTCACACAGGACCTGTGTTTCTCCAATTGTAGAATGGAGCAGGGACTCCCAATTTGCCTGCTGATATGTCCTGGGAGCTCTGAATGCCTTGGTGAGAAAGCATCCGTATCAGGCCACAGTGCGGACCCCTGAGTCACGCACACAGGATACAGTGTATGGATAGGTAGGTGTACAGAATACGCTGTGTCCTTGCACTGCCATTCATAGACAGCAGAGGGCGCTACCTAGCTGCCTGGGATCTTGCGATGCAGAAAGGGCAGACATACTTCTAATCCAGTAGAGGCCTTTTTCCTGGAGCGCAGGCCAGTGCAGGGTGGGAGTGCTGGGCGCCCAGAGCTAAGTAGACACATCAGAGATGCTGGGGCTGGATTAACAAGTGGGTGAAGCTGGTTCAGCGCCAGCGTGATGGCCTCTGTGACACTGACAGGCCACTTGCCTTCTCTGAACCCCAGTTTGCTCATCTGTCCACTGGGAAAAAACACACATCTGTGTATAGAGAGGCAAAGCAAGACGGAGCTGAGAGGAGAGAGGATAAGAGGACTGGCTCAGGAGGGATGGGGACAAGCAGAGCTCAGGTCCCTTCCCCCCTTCCCTATTCACACCCCTGGAACAAAGATTGGAAAAGAGTCAACCCACAAGCTGACCGAAACTCTGGGCAGGGAGACCTTGGGCTCTGCGCCCTTGTCAGCTCCCTCGTGAGGATCTGCAGACCCAGCTCAGCTGCCAACTTGGGGGACATTCAACACCAGCCCTTCCAGAAAGCACAGGACGGAACTCTCTCCGAGCAGGATGTACAGGTTTCCGGCCCCTTCTAGCCCTGCCCGTGCCCTCACTGACTGCTCAGTGCGGTGCCAGGGCAGCGATCGGTCCTGGCAGGAGGGGGAGGTAGTAATACAAGGCCAGCCTGGAAGCCTAGCCTGGGCTCCCACACCAGGCCACTGGGATGCTCTGGCCCCCGGCCAGCTCCAGGCCTCCTTCCCGCACCCCACCCCAACTCCCCAGAGGGACCTGACTTTAGACACAACTAAAAGCAGAGTGGGGCTCCTAGACTGAGCTGGAATGCCCACACAGGGCCTGGGGGAGTGAGGAGCTGCTGGGCAGCCTCCTTTGTCAGGGGCTGGAGGACAGGATGTCCCTGGACAGGTGGGGAATATCTGGAGGAAGTGGATAGAGCTTAAGCTGACTAGATAGTAAATCAAACAGAAGGATCTTACATGATCAATACTGAGTATGGGCCCAAACTGAGGATAGGATGAACTCAGTCCTCAGCTCTGGAGGGTCCCCCACCAAGAAAAGTCCTGAATGCAACCCTTGGCCTGAGCCAATAAAGTTTTCTTCACCCTTGGAGGTCATCCCCCAGCCCAGGCCCTGGGCATGCACGGTCAGTGCCTGGCACAGGCAGTCACACCAGTAAGCCACCCCGTGTGCTGTGTGCTGGCGTGTGCTTCCGGCCGCCTATAACCAGGTACCCACCTCTGAGGCTCCCTGGGGCTGGCTGGAGGCTTCAGAACAGCCTCCGTGTGCCCTCAGCCAAGCAGTTCCCCTGACAGGACTTCATCCTGATTAGAAAAGATTTAACATACAGGTGAAGACATACTGCTAAGTGACAGAACCAAGTTGCAGAAAAACACCACTCCATGTGACACAGTTGATATAAGCAAAACATAAGAATCTAAAAAACACCCTACATAGACAGTCATTGAATGACACCATGAATTTTATAAAGGTTTACTGTGTAAGAGCACGGACTAAGGCCTCAGTATTCATGAAATCCATAATAATTGCCTGACCAGGTGGTGGTGCAGTGGATAGAGTGTCAGACTGGGACTTGGAAGACCCAGGTTCGAGACCTCGAGGTTGCCAGCTTGAGCGCGGGCTCATCTGGTTTGAGCAAAGCTCACCAGCTTGGACCCAAGGTCACTGGCTTGAGCAAGGGGTTACTCGGTCTGCTGAAGGCCCGCGGTTAAGGCACATATGAGAAAGCAATCAATGAACAACTAAGGTGTTGCAAAGAAAAACTGATAATTGATGCTTCTCATTCTCTCCGTTCCTGTCTGTCTGTCCCTATCTATCCCTCTCTCTGACTCTCTCTCTGTCTCTGTAAAATAAATAAATAAAAATTAAAAAAATTTATAATAACCTACCAGGACTTATTTGGCAGGGGAAGGGCAGGTCTGGGCTCTGGGGCACAGTCAAGGAAGCCTTTAATCTTATCTGTAATGCTTAAATTTTTGACAAGGATATTGCATAGTTTAAAACTGTATGTTGGCCTGGCCTGTGGTGGCACAGTGCATAAAGCGTCAACCCGGAATGCTGAGGTCACTGGTTCAAAACCCTGGGCTTACTCAGTCAAGGACCATATGGGAGTTGATGTTTCCTGCTCCTCCCCCCTTCTCTTTCTCTCTCCTCTCTAAAAAATGAATAAAGACTTAAAAAAAATACTTTAAAATAATAATAAAAATAAAACTATGTTAATGGACAAATTAAACTATTTTTAAAATTGGAAATACAAGGATGTACTTTAAGGCATATGAGTGTATACTAAAGCATGTGTTACTAAACTGTTACCGCTACACCTTGAAGTACAGGCAGGCCCTCAAACTTTTGATTCAGAAGTAAATCTACTGGCCTGACAGGTGTTGGTGTAATGGATAGAGCACTGACCTGGAATGCTGAGGTCCCTGGTTCAAAACCTCAAGGTCACTAGCTTGAGTGTGGGATCAGCAACATGATCTCAATGTGTTGGGTAAACAAGTGAGTTGTTTGCTCGCTTGTATTTTGCATTGGCGTGGGGGCAGTGCCATGTGTGTATAGTCTATGGAAGGCTGCAAGTGCTTGCCCTCAGGACGGCAGATTGCAAATTACAGATTGCCTTCCTGCTTGGGAGAGGCCATTATTTGCTATTGTTTGCTGGAGAAGGGGTTTTTCCCCTAGCCTGTTTTGCTAGAGAACTCAGAGAGAGAAAGAGATTTTGGCCCAGCATGTTTGGCTGGGGGTGCTGAGGCTGGTGGGGGCTCGTGATTCCGAAGGGCCTGTTTGCTCATCTGCTGTTAAAAGACTTTAATAAACAGAATGGCCCACCATTTTCTGCCTCCACTGTTCCTTTACTATCTGCCCAAATCAATGAGAACCTGCATGGTCATGGCGGTGGCCTCTGGCCTTACACCAAGGTCATTGTGGCTTGAGCCTAAAGTCGCTGGTTTGAAACCAAGGTTCCTGGCTTGAGCACAGGGTCACTGGCTCAGCTTGAGTCACACACACCATACCACACCCGCCCACCCTCACCAACAGGGCATGTATGAGAAGCAATCAATGAGCAACTAAAGTGAAGTAACTTCAAGTTAATGCTTCTCACTCTCTCTCTACAAGAAAAAAAAAGCATCTACTGATACATAAAATGATCTAAATATATCAGTGAGAAAAATTGGTCACAAAACAATGTGCTCTTTAAATACCCAAAGGACTTGAAAGCAGGGTCTAGAATAGATAAGTGTAAGGCCACACTCACATCAGCATTAGGCACTGGTTATCAGCAATAACCAAAAGGTAGAAACAGCAAATGTCCCATCAGCTGATGAATGAATTTTAAAAAGTGGTATATCCATATAATGAAATATTATTCAGCCACAAAAAGGAGTGAAGTTTGGACACATGCTACATCACAGAAGAACCTTGAAGACATTATGCTAAATGAAGTAAGCCAGACACAAGGAAAAATACTATATGATTCCACTTATGGGAGGTACCTACAATAGTCAAATTCATGACAGGAAGCTGATTAGAGGTTACCAGGGGCTGGGGGAGGTGGATAAGGGGAAGTTGTTTTTTAATGGGGAAGAGAATGTCTACTTGAGGTGATAAAATTTAGAAATAGAAGTGGTGATGGTCACACACATTGTGAACATAATAAATGCCACTGAATTGCACACTTAAAATGGTTAAGATGACATTTTAATGTTATATATATTTTATCACAATCTAAAAACCTTTAATGTCATATTCAAAAACTATTGTACACTTTAAACAGAATGTATGGTGTTGAACAAAACAATGTGTTTCAAGTGTGTTTAGATTTACTCACTGGTATTGGGGCAGCCCCATGTGTGCGTAGTCTGTGGAAAGCTGCAGGTGCTTGCCCTTAGGGGGGCGAATTGCAAATTGCAGACTGCCTGTCCATGGGGAGGAGTGATTGGTTGCCAGAGAAGGGGTATTTCTGCCCCACCTGTTTTGCTGGAGAGTGCTGAGGGGCGTGGGAGCTCTGCTGCGGCTGGTGGGGCTGTGAGTCCAGAGGGTGAGTCTGAAGAATGAGTCCAGGTGTGGAATTGGAAACTGAGTCAGGGCTTGGGAGCCCTGAGAGAAAGGGAAAGCAGTCTTCCCTGCCTGTTTGCTCGTCCGCCGTTAGGAGACTCTAATAAACAGAATGGCTCACCATCCTTAGCTCCACAGTTCCTTTACCATCTGCCCGAATCCAATGATAACTTGCATCTGCACGGCCATGGTGGCGGCCCGTCTTTACATACGGTATTGAAGTGTGGAAAAGAAAGGCTCTTAACATGAATAATTTTTGGCAAAAAATTTACTTTCTCTAAAACAAAGAGACTTTTAGCAGAACTTACTTTTTCTGAAAACAAACAACTTTCTATTCCTGGCCTGGAGGCCGGTCTCCCAGACTGTGGCCTTGGGCCAGCTTTGCAAGGTTGCAGGTGTTCTCAGAATGTGCCTCCCTGAATTACCCTGTAGGTAAACATTGTAAGAAAGCTTGTTTCACTACTTCGTTTTACTGCTATACTTTCTCCCCTCCCCATTCCTCAATCAGTATGTAATTCCACCTATAAAACCTAACTCCAAAATGCAGTCGACGCCGCATTGATTTAAAGGGCTTCAGCCTCCGTGTGGTCCACGTGCATAGCTAGCTAATAAAGGCTCCCTATTTCCTAATTTGGCTTCGTGATTGAGTGGCAAGACGTCCATTATCTTGCTGCCCCATCATAACAGTATGTGAATTATATCTCCATAAAGCTGTATGTATATGTTTGTGTATTTGCAGGGCTGCAGAAATATGGACCAACATGTAAATGTGGTTCTCTTTAGATGGATAAAACCGGGGGCATTTAAATTCCCTTCTTTTTAGTTGTATCTTCTCATTTTCTGTAGCAAACATTCATTGCTTTGGTAAAGGAAAGGAAAAAAAAGGAAGGGAAGGAGGGAGGGAGAAAGGGAAGAAAAAGAAAAGAAAAAAGGAAGGGAGGGAGGAAGATTTTGCATACCCCTCCCAAGCTTATCTGTGTCCCAGCAGGCGAGGGCACCGCGCACTCCCCCCCCCCCCCCCCCCCGTCCTTCCCAGGAGCTCCAGGACTGCAGGTGGCCATTGCTCTCCAGCGGGGCAGCGCACAGGACTTGTGGAGTCTCACATGTTGAACACACGGTGCCCAACCTACTCATCTCAGCAAGGAAACCCATTTCATAGATGACAAGACTGAGGCTCAGGGGGGTTGAGCCCAGGCACGGCTGGCTCTAGGCCGGAGTTGCCCCTAGCAGGCCCCAGGAGCTGGACCCATGGGGCCTCTGCAGGCCATTGCACACCAGCCTCCTTTGCTCAACTTTCTTGTTAAAAGAGAAGCAGGGTGCTCCCTCCATGCCCCAGCTCCATGGATACCTGTGGCCCCCAGTCCCCAACTCCACCCCAGGGGCCACATCCTTCCCCCCTTACTCCACATTCTCTCCAGGCCTGTTCTCCACCCTCTCCTGAGCCCTGCCTCCAATAGCCCTTGCCCTGATCTGACCCCTGCCTCCAGCTCTTCACCTTCCAACAGTCTCCTTCCTCAGAATTTCTGTGGACTCTGCCTCCCTGAGTCCAGTCTCCTCACTCAACAGGATTACCAGCTCCCATCTGCTCCTCCACTCCTCCCCATCCCCTTCCTGGGGTTCCGGCCTGCTTGGCATTGCCCTGGGCCTCCCCACTTCTAGAGTTGGGGTCACACCTTTCACTGCTGCCAGGAATGCCCTACCTCCACTTGGAGGAAAATCCACAATTTAAGGTCCTTCCTTTCCTTCTGCAACCCACCTTGATGATGAGCCAGGGGGCACCTCTGTCACCCTTGGGCTCCAGCACACAAGGCGACTGCAGACTCAGAGTCAGCTTGCTCCTCTTTCTCCTCCTCCAGCTCGAGTTCCCAGAGGGCAGCAAACTCATCCTCCCTGGAGCCTTGCCCCCGCCACCCCGGTGGTGTTTCCCAATAGTGTGGTGCATGGCCTCGGTGGGTTCAAATCCTGACTCCAAGGGACCTTAAACAAATGATGGGACTTCTCAGGCCTGGTTTCCCCATCTGAGCAAAGGCAGAACAGCAGGCCAGGGTCCTGGGTCTGAGCCCTGAATGGCTATGCAGGCACACACTGGGCACTTACATCGCAGAAGCACTGGGAAGACAGGCAGTCTGAGGCCAGGTCAGCAGAGCTCCGTTCCCAGCACCTGCTTTGTGACCTTGTCCTCGTGGCTGTCAGTCTCTGAGCCTCCCAGTGACACTAACGGTGCTCTGCCTGGCACAGCCTAATCATCAGGCTCCCCTAGCTGCGCCCAGAATCACGTACCAGCACCTGGGCCAGGGAGTTTCTGGGCAGACTAACTCAGGGCTTCTGAAGTTAGGAGCTCATATAGGCCCCCTGTCCTCCCTCACTTCTTCCTTCGCCATCCCAGGGACATAGAAGCTGCCTTTTCCCTGGTCCTTCCTGGAGCCTCCCACCCCTACCCCAGACGAGCATTCCAGGGTTTCTGAGGGGGCCTGCTGCCAGGCTGTTTTGGAGGCCCCTGCACACCCTTGTTCCCAAGTCGACACCTTCTGCCCTGGAGGAGGCAACCCTGTGTCAACAGGCAGAGCGAAGGTGTGAAGGCAGCCACAGTGGCCAAGGGGGAGGCTGGGCTGGCCCTCGCTGCTCGCTGGTAATGAGAATACCACATGGCCCTTGCAGCCCCCACACAGCCTGCCTCCCTCCTCCCCTCCCGTGTCCCCACAGCCTGCCTGCCCCAGGGCCTGGAAGGGAAAGGACCTAGAGGGTAGAGGCCAGGCCATAACCTGGCTCCAGCCTTGGACCTGCTCCCAGAGGCCCTGCACTGCCCACCCGGGAGAAAGAGTAGGTGCAGGACTGGGGCTGCGGGCGAACAAATGGGGAGGCCTGCGCTCAGCCACCCAAAGCAGGCCCGCCCAGAGCCCCTCCCAGAGTCCCTGACAGCGCCAGGTCTGCTGGCCCTTCTCATCTGACTGGTGGTCGGGGGCGAAGTCCTGGCAAGGGGATGATGGCAGGGAGGCCTCGGTGTCCTCACCTATATAACAGGTATACTGACGTGGGGACTGCCAATCTCACAGTGCCAAGATAACTGGTGCCACACAGGCAAACTCAGCCAAAGGTGGAGGTGGCCTAGTGGTTCCAGCCCCAGAACAGGCAAAGCTGAGCTGGAGCCTCAGACATGGAGGAGGGCGGGGATGAAGCATCTGTGAGGTCTCATGTACTCCCCCCGCCCAAGACCCCTTGAACAGTGCCCTGTGGCCCCTCCACAGAGACTGCCCGGAGCCCGAGGCAGCCTCTCCCGTCCTCTCCCTGGTTCTTGGCTTCAGCTCTCAAGGTACCTCAGGGTCGTCAGCTCCAACTCCCTGTTTGATGGAGCTTGTCAGGGTGGGCAGAGGCGGCAGCAGCCTTCCACTGCGCTGTGTGTGCCCACCGTGTAGTCATCCGCCTCTTCTTGATCACCTCCAGGAACAGGCTACCCACTCCCAAGACAGCCCCTCTGACCTTAGAAAGTTCTTCAGATTCTCCCTGGAGTATTCCCCTTCAAGTATCTGAAGAAACATCACATCTCATTTTTTTCTTTTTGGACAAAGCACTCCTGAGTTGTTCAGCTATTTTTTTCTTTTTTAGTGAGAAACAAACAGACAGACAGACAGAAAGGGACAGAGATGAGAAGCATCAATTCTTTGTTGTGGCACCTTAGTTGTTCATTGATTGCTTTCTCACATGTGCCTTGACCAGGGGGCTCTAGCTGAGCCAGAGACCCCTTGCTCAAGCCAGCGACTTTGGGCTTAAGCCAGTGACCTTGGGCTTCAAGCCACAGACCTTTGGGCTCAAGCCAGCAACCATGGGGTCATGTCTATAATCTCACGCTCAAGCCGAAGACCCCATATTTAAGCCAGTGAGCCCACGCTCAAGCCGACAACCTCGAGGTTTTGAACCTGCGTCCTCAGCATCCCCGGCCAATGCTCTATCAACTGCTCCACCACCTGGTCAGGCCTTTAGCTATTTCTCTAGTGATCTGGCTTCAAGTCCCCTCACCAGACTTCCTCCCCTTAAACTGTAGCCCCCAGGTTTGGCCACTTTCTCTGGGTATGGCCCACCCTGCCTGGGGAATAAGAGACCAGCCTCCAGGCCCTGGCCAGTTGGCTCAGCGGTAGAGCGTCGGCCTGGCGTGCGGGGACCCAGGTTTGATTCCCGGCCAGGGCACATAGGAGAAGCGCCCATTTGCTTCTCCACCCCTCCCCCCCTCCTTCCTCTCCATCTCTCTCTTCCCCTCCCACAGCCAAGGCTCCATTGGAGCTGGGGATGGCTCCTTGGCTTCTGCCCCAGGCGCTAGAGTGGCTCTGGTCGCGGCAGAGCGACGCCCCGGAGGGGCAGAGCATCGCCCCTGGTGGGCGTGCCAGGTGGATCCCGGTCGGGCGCATGCGGGAGTCTGTCTGACTGTCTCTCCCCGTTTCCAGCTTCAGAAAAATACAAAAAAAAAAAAAAAAAAAAGAGAGAGACCAGCCTCCATGGTGGAAGACCTTGTTTGTTGTTTGTGGGAAGGGGATCACATTTCTCATGCCCTTGACGCCTGGAAGGCAATGACTGCCATGCCCTTTCCAAGTGTGCTGCTGGTTACACGATGCCCCCTGACCCTGAACTTAGGGGGAGAACATACAGGGCTCTGTCGATTCCACATTTCATCTGATGGGTTCTTCCAGCCTGTCAGGATCTCTTTATCTCCTGGCTGTTACCCAGTTTGCTTCTTGGGTTAGGATCTTACCCTACATCAGAGCAGTTGATAGCTTCACTCAGTATCATAATGCTGCCCATGACAAGACTGGGGATAGAGCTGGTGGCACCTACCTAGGGACGTTCCTCTATCAGGGGTCTCCAAACTTTTTACACAGGGGGCCAGTTCACTGTCCCTCAGACCATTGGAGGGCTGCCAAATACAGTAGTCCTCTCACTGACCACCAATGAAAGAGGTGCCCCTTCCAGAAGTGCAGTGGGGGCTGGATAAATGGCCTCAGGGGGCCACATTGTGGCCCGCGGGCCATAGTTTGGGGATGCCTGCTAGGTAAACATTCATCCATTCATCTGTGGGAACAAAGAATGCTATGAATTCACTAAATTTAACAATCATCCAGCTCACATGGCCCCATCTGTTCACAGAAATCTCCAAGGAAATTCTTTATTCTGTGGACAGAAACTGTGTCAGCTGCTCACAGCACGTACCCAAAATGCTAATAACTGAAGGTGGGTGGTTCACTTTCTCTTGCATTAAAGAAACACAGGGGTAGGCCCTGGCTGGTTGGCTCAGTGGTAGAGCATCGGCCTGGCGTGCAGGAGTCCCGGGTTCTATTCCTGGCCAGGGCACACGAGAAGCGCCCATCTGCTTCTCCACCCCTCCCTCTCTCCTTCCTCTCTGTCTCTCTTTTCCCCTCCCGCAGCCAAGGCTCCATTGGAGCAAAGTTTGCCCGGGCACTGAGGATGGTTCTATGGCCTCTGCCTCAGTCGCTAGAATGGCTCTGGTTGCAACAGAGCGATGCCCCAGATGGCCAGAGCATTGCCCCCTGGTGGGCATGCCGGGTGGATCCCAGTCGGGTGCATGCGGGAGTCTATCTGACTGCCTCCCCGTTTCCAACTTCAGAAAAATACAAAAAAAAAGAAAAAAAAGAAAAAAAAAAAAGAAAGAAAGAAACACAGGGGTAGATGGTCCTGGGCTAGTGTGGCTTCACTGTTGTCACCAATGCCTCGGGACTCTTTCTGCCCCACCCTCCTTAGTGTGTGACTGGTTGCTATAGCCATCACATGTTTTCCGGGTAGAAAATACTAGTACTTAGAGCCACAGAAGCGAGCCTCCCTGCTTTAAAGAGCTTTCCTAGAAACCCCATCCACTACTTCCACTAACATTTCATTGGTCAGTCCATTTGTAAGAGGCTGGGAAATGCAGGTTTTTAGCTGGGCATATAACCATCCACAATAATACAGGGTCCTGTTACTAAGGAAGAAAGAAGAAGAGAGTCTATGAAAAATGACGTGTGGACAAATAGAAGTCCCTGCCAGTCGTGAACATTCTATTGACCATGTTTCCTGGATCCAGGCACCACCTACTTCCTCAGCTGGTAAAGCATGGAGCTAAGGCTGTAAAACCCAGGTCTTTCTGGGTTTGAGACACAGTCTGGCCTCCTAACCATTAAGCTACACTACTTCCCTGTACAAAATGGAGGCCCATGAGAGATGTACTTCGGCTTCCCCCTGGTGAGTGGGGCTGGCAAACAGTATGCCCCAGGGCTGCAGAATCTGGCTTCAAGGTCCAGTGAAGAGCCAAGGGCCACAGCAATCCAGGCTCAGCGCTCCACTTTCCAAAACTTATACTCAGACATCCCAGTCAGTCTAAGGCACAGGCTCTGGACTAGCCCAAACCAAGACAGAAGGCCAAGCTATCCCAGAGAGGAAAAACCACACAGGATTCTGTGCTGGGTGGACTCCCATCATTCAAATCCTTTCACAGGAATCCCTCCAGACTGGCTCTGATGGGTGGGGGCAGGATGGGAGAGAAGAATAATAATTCCAGGTATTTGGAACCTTCCTAAAGATCACAAGGTTACTTCACCACTCCAAATCTAGCTGCCTGTACACAAGGCAGCACTGTTTGGCTCAAACTAAAAACATGCCAAAGGCGCATCAATAAGGGACTGACTATGGTGTGAGCATGCTGTAGAATATTATACAGCCGTTAAAAAGGTGGGCTGGGCCCTGGCCGGTTGGCTCAGCAGTAGAGCGTCGGCCTGGCGTGCGGGGGACCCGGGTTCGATTCCCGGCCAGGGCACACAGGAGAAGCGCCCATTTGCTTCTCCACCCCCCACGCACCCCCTCCTTCCTCTCTGTCTCTCTCTTCCCCTCCTGCAGCCAAGGCTCCATTGGAGCAAAGATGGCCCGGGCGCTGAGGATGGCTCCTTGGCCTCTGCCCCAGGCACTAGAGTGGCTCTGGTCGTGGCAGAGCGACGCCCCGGAGGGGCAGAGCATCGCCCCCTGGTGGGCAGAGCGTTGCCCCTGGTGGGCGTGCCGGGTGGATCCTGGTCAGGCGTATGCGGGAGTCTGTCTGACTGTCTCTCCCCGTTTCCAGCTTCAGAAAAATACAAAAAAAAAAAAAAAAAAAAAAAGGATGGGCTGGCCTTACCTGTGGTGGCGCAGTGGATAAAGCATCAACCTGGAAATGCTGAGGTCGCCGGTTCAAAACCCTGGGCTTGCCTGGTCAAGGCACATATGGGAGTTGATGATTCCAGCTCCTCCCCCTCTTCTTTCTCTCTGTCTCTCCTCTCTCTCTCTCTCTCTCTCTCTCTGTCTCTCCCTCTCCTCTCTAAAATGAATAAATAAAAAAAATTTTTTAAAAAAGGTGGGCTGGAAAGCTCAAGATCAACACCCCATTAACCTGAAACTTCAGAATCTGGATCCAGAAATATATATGAAATCTGATGAATTTTTTTTCGACTGTCAATCCATGTATATAAATTCCTTGATGGTACAATTTGTCAGAGCTTTATAGCACTGTGCAGCTTTGGATGAATAAATGATGATTTACTTGCATTTGCCATTATTTCAATCTCAAAAGTGTAGGACAGAATGTTTTCTAAATCCACACTGCCCTCAGGGAAAAGTAGTATTTTTTTTTAACCTTGGTTTAAACCCTTTTCAGTCATGAAATGTTGCATAACTAACTGCTTCTTTCCAAAGAAAGCTTGTGTGATAATAGGCATGATTAGCCCGATTTCATCTTTTTAAAAAACTATCATTATTTATTGAGAGAGAGAGAGGGAGAGAAAGAGAGAAACATCAATTTGTTGTTCCACTTATTTATGCATTCTTTGTTTGATTCTTGTATATGCCCTGACCGGGGATCAAACCCACAACCTTGGCATACTGGTACGATGCTCTAACCAACTGGCCAGAGCTCAATTCAATCTTCTTTTTGTGTTAGGGATAAATTGAAGTCTCCTCTTCTCATTTACAGCAGCTATAACAAACTGAACAACAGTTGTTGCCTGAAGCAACATGATTCCAGGTCAATTGTTACTTCATCATAATGTTACGATGGTAACATAAATATCTTTCCTCCAATAATAAGTTCTGAGGAGAAAGTTATGTAATTTCATTCTTTTTCTTTCTTTCCTTTTTTTTTTAGGTGAGAGGAGGGGAGATAGTGAGGCAGACTCCTACATGTGCCCCAACTGGGATCTACCCAGAAACCTCGTCTGGGGCTGATATTGAGATCAACCAAGCTTTCCACAGCACCCAGGACCAACACTCAGACTAATCGAGCCACTAGCTGTGGGAGGTAAAGAGAGGAAAAAAGAGGAGGGGGGTGAGGAGGGGTAAGGAAGCAGACAGGTGCTTCTCCTGTGTGCCCTGACCAGGAATCAAACCTGGGATGTCCATACACAGGGCCAACACTCTATCCAATGAGCCACCAGCCAGAGCCAGTAATTTCATCATTAAAGGTCTATCTGTACCTCCTGCACATTTCCTCCCCCAATTAAAATTATCCTCTATGACTGAAATGAATGAACATTGAAATCAACTATGACCAACTATGTGTTAAATATGTCCTGACAGGGAAGCGCTAATACAGGGGTCCCCAAACTACGGCCCGCGGGGCGCATGCGGCCCCCTGAGCCCATTCATCCCCGCTGCACTTCCGGAAGGGGCACCTCTTTCATTGGTGGTCAGTGAGAGGAGCATATTGAGCATCTCATTAGCCAAAAGCAGGCCCACAGTTCCCATTGAAATACTGGTCAGTTTGTTGATTTAAATTTACTTGTTCTTTATTTTAAATATTGTATTTGTTACCGTTTTGTTTTTTTACTTTAAAATAAGATATGTGCAGTGTGCACAGGGATTTTTTTATAGTTTTTTTATAGTCCGGCCCTCCAACGGTCTGAGGGACAGTGAACTGGCCCCCTGTGTAAAAGGTTTGGGGACCCCTACGCTAATATATGCTGCTGACTGAAAAAAAGAACAAGTTATAGGCTGGTATGTTACCTCCTTTATACTATGCGTCTTCTAAGGGTACATGTTGATTGAAGTGAATGCATGGACCAGGTCTGGAAGGATACCTGCCAACACGAAATAGCTGTTACCTTTGGGGAGGGATTACAGGGACTCCAGCTTTATCTCTAATGTTTCCATTTCTTACAAAGAGACTGTATTCATTATGTAATTTGTCCTAAAAGTTAAATTTTTTATTTTTATTTTTTGTGACAGATAGGAAGGGAGAGAGATGAGAAGCATCAATTCTTTGTTGCGGCACCTTAGTTGTTCATTGATTGCTTTCTCATATGTGCCTTGATCAGGGGGATGGGGGGGTGGCTACAGCAGAGCGAGTGACATCTTGCTCAAGCCAGTGACCTTGCACTCATGCCAGCGATCTTGGGCTTCAAGCCAGCAACCCTTGGGCTCAGGCCAGCAACCATGGGGTCATGTCTATGATCCCATGGTCAAGCCAGTGACCCCGTGCTCCAGCTGGTGAGCCTTGCTCAAACCAGATGAGCCCGTGCTCAAGCTGGCGACCTCAGGGTTTTGAACCTGGGTCCTCTGTGTCCCAGTCTGAAGCTCTATGCACTGCGCCACTGCCTGGTCAGGCTAAAAGTTAATTTTTAAAAACCATAACAAATATTGATATATGGTGACAGAAAATGATGTCTTTGAGTGATGGGTATACAACATAATCAACAGTTCAAATGCTATAGAAATGTTTACCCAAAACCTATGTACTCTTATTGATCAATGTCACCCCATTAAACTCAATTTTCTAAATAAAAAGTTTTTTAAAATCTCCATAAAACACTACAAGGCCATTTACTACTTCAGGCTGGTACGGGCTGATCTATTCCTGACACCTAGGGAGTACCTTGGGAAGTCCCACTGCCAGGCCTCTGCTTATGCTGTTCCCACATCCAGAATGCTATCTGCCTCTCTCCCTACTCCAGTCGTACTCACGGTTCAGGCTCAGCTGTGATTTTATCATCTCCATGGCCAGAGCTCTACAGTTCTTGGCCCTCATGAGGCCCTAAGACTCCGAGTCAGCCCCTTTTCGAAAAGAAGGCCAGAAAGGATGTTGACGCCTCCTTTAAACTGTAATTATTGATGAGGGGTGAGAGGTTTGACTTCATAAACTTGACTATGCCTAAATTTATACTATGAGACTGTAACAGTTCTGTGAGTAGATATGTAATTATTATTCCTGTTTTTATGGAGCAGAAGGCTCAGACAGGTTAAGGACTCTGATGGAGCACACAGCCAGTTAGTGGTGGGCCTACTAATTATATAATGGCCTGTTTATGTGTCTCTCCACAAAACTGAAATCTCATGAAAGCAAAGAACACAGCTAGCTTGTTCACCCTGGTGTGCCTGACATTTACCAGTTGACAAATAAACATGAATTACATGAATAATGCCTACAAGCATCTTGAAATGTAAGTACCTTCTTTATAAATTGACAGCACCAAACACTCAGCTCTCTTGCCAGGTCCACACTAAGTGGTTCCCCGGATGGTTCCACTTAGTACCAGCAACCGTCCCAGGTGGTGGGTATTTTTATTATTGCTGAGAATGAGGAAACTTGAGCCTCAGGAGAGTTAAGTCACTTGCCCAGTCACACAGCAAACGAAGGCCTGACTCTGGCGGGCTTTGGAGAGGGGCTCATCTTCCCCCATTTCTTCACCCACTGCATCGCATTCATTCTTCTCCAGGCTGCTATGTTCTATTTTTTCAGGAACAGAAATGAACTGTGGGCAGTGAGATGATTTTCTATGTGTCACACAGCAAGTCAACAAGTGCAAGTTCCAAAGAACCCGGGAAGGGTCCACCTGTATGTCCCGCCACCTCCATCACTGCTGGCAGGAGCGTCCGGGCTTGTCCTATAGGCACACTTGTAAGCACAGGATGTAAGTTACCTGGCACAGCCCTCCACCCCGGAGCCTGGTGATGAGAGAGGCGGCCACTCTTTACAGGGGTCCATGAATCACTTGAGAGACACCTTGGGCGCCCGCAGACGATGGCACTGCCCACCGTAGTATTCCCGAGCACTCACCCGTGGGCAGTGGACAGGGCGGGGTGGGTGGGGAACCTGGTGAGAAGCTTAGCAGCTCCATCCAGATGCGAATTGTCCCTCCCACACTTCCCGGGCTGTAGGGGCCTCCATTAGAGCCCCTGAGGAGTCAGAATCCACACCTCCGCAAATGGGCCTGCTTTCCCAGGGCCCCCCCTGCCCAGACCTTCCCTGGGCTCTGTGGGTTTTGACACCTCTCTGTAACCTGGCGGGGGGCCACCTTGCACCTTTGGTCCAGATAAAAGCTCGGGGCTGGAGGTGGCCGGCCCAAGCCTCCCGGAGCCCGCGGCCGGCCATGGCCCAGTCCCCTCCTCTGCAGACCCTCGACCATTGGATCTTATCACAAGGTTGGGGCTGGGCCGGACACTCGGACTCCACGTCCCCGGCCTCTTCCTCGGATTCGTCGGGCTCGTGCCCCTGCGACGCCGCCCGAGGTACCTCGCAGCCCACGCCCCCAGCCCGCGGCGCCCACGCCGCAGAGGCCGCCCCGACGGCGCCGGGACCAGCGCGGTGCAGACCCGCAGGCGGGCAGCGGCAGAGCGCCAGCGAGCGCGAGAAGCTGCGCATGCGCACGCTCGCCCGCGCCCTGCACGAGCTGCGCCGCTTTCTGCCGCCGTCCGTGGCGCCCGCCGGCCAGACCTTGACCAAGATCGAGACGCTGCGCCTGGCCATCCGCTACATCGGCCACCTGTCAGCCGTACTGGGCCTCAGCGAGGAGAGCCTGCGGCGCCGGCGCCAGCGACACAGCGATGTGCTCCCTCGGGGATGCCCGCTCTGCCCAGACGGCGGCCCCGCGCAGGCGCAGACGCGCGGCCGGGACCTGGGCACAACCACCCCCATCGAGGGCTCCTGGGGGTCCCCTCCCGCCGGTCCCGTAGCCCCAGCGGCTCCCAAACACTTGGGAAGCAGGGTCCCCGACGTGGGTCCCTGGGTCTCCTCCCCTTACTGCCCTGGGATTCAGTCGCTTCCGCAGGTGTCCCAAGGGAAGGCCCCCGACACGGCCCTTTGGACACCGCTCCCAGCCGGTTCTGGAACACAGACAGCCCCGGAGCCCCGGACTCAGGCCACGCCCTGGGCGCCGCCCCCCGTCGCCGCGGAGCCGGCTGCGGTATACCAGGTACCGTCCCTAGACTGCGGTTGGAAATGGACTGTGTGGGTAGGTTCTAGTCAGCAGCGATCCTTACTTTTTTAGATCCCTATTATCTAATTCAACCCTGGTTAGGGCTGACAGAAGCTGGGAGGATAGAGAGGGCTCTAACCTCTTTGAGGAAAGAGGTGGGACCCTGAGGAGTTAAGGCCACCACCACACCCTCTGGAAGAGGGAGTTGCCCTCAGACTTGCTCCTTCTATCCTGGTCTCTGGACATTGCAGGGTCCAGGGTCCAAATGCTCCAATAAGGGCTGGGAGGAGAGAGGAAGACCCCGCGGCCCCAGGGTTAGGGGTTTCCTGATGGATGGGCTTTGAGTGGGTGACCTTTATGTTTCCTTCAAGAGGAAGGAAACTCATGGTCCATAAAACAGCATATTAATAACCAAAATTATTGAATGCTTACTATGTTCCCAGCACCATCCTCTGTACATAAATGGACTCATTCTGCCCCATTTTGCAGATGAGAAAACTGAGACGAAAAGAGGTTCTCAGCATTCTTGGAGTTAGTGAGTGGCGAAGCTGGGACTTGAACTCTGGCCGTGTATTTCCAGAGGGGACACACTTAACCACTTTGCTTCACTGCATTCGGGCTGCCAGGGCTGTTCAGAAGCTGCCAGCTACACTCTGGGAAGCATGCAGGTTCGAGATCTCAGGGCATCAGACAGTAGCCCGCCAACCAGTTGCTCTTGTCTCTTTTGCAGGGTATCTCTGTGTCTTCAGAGTCCTGTGTGTTGCCAGGAACCCCACCCCTCCTGCCTGGGCCGGCCTGCCAGAGACTCCAGCCTCCCACCCAGTGGGAATACTGGAGCCATGGTGCGGAGGTGCTCCCCAGCTCGGAGGACCAGGGACCAGGCCCCACTTTCCACTTCAGTGATGAAACCCCTCTCCAGAGCTCAGGCCTGCAGCTCAGTGGCTGCCCTGAACTTTGGCAGGAAGATCTGGAGGGGGGCCACCTGAGCATCTTCTACTAATGGCCTTGCCCGTCCCCTTGTAGCTAGGAATCAGGCCTGTAGAGTGGGTGCCCTCCTCATTTACAACACCAGTGGTTTTTCAAGGTTTCCTTTAGCCAAGGATCCTTTTTCCAAGTGATGTCTTTCATGGAAGTAGTGTTTGAAACAGATAGTTGGTGGCCTCCCTGGCTGGAGTTGGGGCTGGGGCAGTGCCCTCTGCTCCTAGACACCTCCACCCGAACAACCAGCGCCCTGAAGAATACAGCCTGAGCTTCAGTGTGATGTTGGGTGCTTGACCACAAAGTTGTCCAGGCTGGGACTGATGGGGGACGGATTGGGGTAACGGAGTAGGGGGAGGGCGGAAGCCTGTATACTTTGATTTTGCTTCTTAAAGAAAAACACACAACAAAAATGTGCTTTGGTCTGTTGTTTTTCTTCTATCAGCTTAGGTTTTTATGGCCTCTGAGAAAGGAAAAATGTTCCCATCCTGTGGGGAACAAGTCATGCCTACCAAGGTTGACATAGGCCCTCACTTGCCAATTTGACCACATTTATTGCACAGGGTCTCCACCTGGCCTACTTTGCAAGGTGGCACAGGTAGGTCGACATGTGGATGTATTCACTTGCCTCAGACCCATCAGCATTGCCCTCTTCCATTCTTCTGGGTGAATTCCTGCTGACCAGTAGGGCTCTTTCACAATGATATGAAATTGTTTTAAAGGATGCCCATAAATGGCCCCCAGGGACGAGGCCCATTTATTAGTTTGCTCAGACTGTCCTGACAGAATACCACAAATCGGGTGGCTTAATCACAGAACTGTGTGTTTTCTCCCAGTTCTGGAGGATAGAAGTCCAATATCAAGGTGTCAGCAGGGTTGGTTTCTTCTGAGGCCTCTCTCCTTGGCTTGGACCTTCTTGCTATGTCCTCACTTGATCACCCCTTGGTCTGTGTGAGTCTCAATTTCCTTTTTCTATAAGGACGTCAGTCCTTAGGGCTCATCTATATGACCTCATTTTTACATTGATTACCTCTTTAAGGTTCTCAACCCCCTGCCCCACCTGGGTATGGATGTCGGGGCCCTGACTCCCCATCTAATGCTCTCTCCTTTCCAAGAAAACCCAAGGTCTCGGCTCCAGTCTAATGGCTTCTGCACCAAAGGCAGAACAGAACACCTGCCTGTCTCCTTGCTTTGAGTCCTACCCACCCGGGATGAATCTTACAGGGACAGAGAATGGTATTCCTGGTGCAGTCTCTGACGGCCACACTCCCCCAGCTTTGAAGCCCTGCAAGACGCCCAAGAGCCCTGGAGCAGCAGCCAGAGCCGAGCATCTTCTAGAACTTGGCAGCTTTGTTAAAACTCCCAGTCCTCTAGGAGTAGTCAAGGCAGAGGTCAGAGGCTGCCACCCCCACTCCACCCCCTGCTGTTGGCTGCACCTCTCTGCAGGGGGGCAGAGTGACTGGCAGGGGAGAAGAGGCACTGATGCCAGGGTTCTGCCTGGGATGTTGGTCTCCACACACTTTCCTGGGGACCCCATTCACCATCTGTGAGATGACATTTGCTGAGTGCCTCACCTAGGCTTTTGATGACCCTGCACTGTCAAGGACATACATGCCTCCTAGGGAGCCTCCTGGAGGACAGGGAGGTGGGGGAGGGCACTGTACCCGGGCTGCTTCGTGCTCATCCTCCGAGCCTGCTTCCCCCCGTGGCCCTGAGCTCTAGACCTGGTGTGAGCAGCGTGGGTTCCAGTGGTCTCCCACTCTGTGTGTAACCTTGAGCAAGGTTCTGCAGACAGGTCACTGGCTCTGTGTGTCCTTGCTGCAGCCCGGGAACCAGTTTCCTCCAGCCGCACAGGGCCTTATGAATGCCAGTGTTGTACGCTGTCCAGTGGCCTGAGCAGGTAACTGTCACAGCCCCTGCCCTGACTCCAAGTGGAGTCAGGCTCCACTCTTGCAGGGGCAGAAGTGCCAGTCTCAGGTTCTCCCTCCAGCTCTACTGAGTTGTGACTTAACCTCCTGAGCCTGTTTCCTTATCAGCAAAACCTAGATAAAGTCAGTCCTTATCTCCTGGGACTGTTGAGAAACCAAATGAGATAATGCACATAAACGCTGAGCTCAGGCGCCAGGCACAGAAACTAGGATCCTTGCCGACTCTTCTCCCTGGAGGCCAGCTCTCCCCTAGAGACACTAGATAGCGGGGCAGCCCCCTCTCCCAGCAGGGACCACCTAAGGGGTCCTGTGCGGCGGTCTCCAGAAGGTCAAGTGCCAGCCGCTGCTGCTGGGCACTGGCGACAGGAAGGGCTGGCCCAGAGGGGACCTGGACGGTGGAGAGACCCCGCCCCATCCCAGGCAGGCCCCGCCCCACCCTTTGATGTGCAGGCCCCAGGGGAGCACAAGGGGAGCCTTCCGGCCTGGCAATCAGCTCCTCCCAAGGGGGAGAGCCTGTGAGGGGAGAGGACAGGTGAAGCCTTGAACCTGGGGACAGGGCTGAGGACCACAGTAATTGCCAGCTCTTACATATCAGGCCAAGTGGTAAGGCCGTGACTCCTTCCATTCACACGTCAACCCCAGGCTCGATCTTCTTTATTGCGCAGATGATGAAACCAGAGCCCAGGGCGTTTTGGTCACTTGTCCAAGAAATAGTGGCTGAGCCACGATCTGAAAACCAGGCCTCTGGAGTCCAAGGCCCCAGCAGTTGGAGCCCCGCAGGCCTTCTGTCTGTGCTCTCTCTCTCTCTCTCCCTCCTCTGATGCTCAGCTGGGCATCCCGGGGCTGAGGTTGAGGGGAGCTTCCTACCACCTAGCTCTGTCTCCCAAGAAACTCCCAGCAAGTCCCATGTGGGCCGTGGAGCCCATGGGGCCTAGGCCTGCTTCTTAGAGTTGGCCCTGGCCACTGGCTCCCCAAGGTGGTCAGGAGGGCACCCGCCTTTTTCAGTACGCTACTCTTGAAAACAACCAGCTTACAAAATTGATATCGCACCCACCCACCACGAATTCCAGAGCCGTGGCAGAACGCGCCCTCGGCTAGCAAGTGGCTGCATCAGGCCTGGGACCCAAGGTTTGCTGCCCTTGGTACAAGCCCTGTTCTCTCACTGTCCCAGGTGTGCTGGCTGAGGTGCAGGAAGAAGGGCACTGTCAGGACCTGCTCCGGCCTGGCACCAAGCCCTGCTCCTCCCACTCCGGATGGAAACACTGTACCCCGTGCCCCCCCCCTCCACCCCTCTGGCTCCCCAGCTCCTGATGGCTCGGGCCTGGCTGGGAATTCGGATGAAAGGAACATGCGGACAGACTGTGCACTGTAGGAAGGACCAGCAGGGGGGGACTTCCCTCTCGTGCTCCTAGGGGTCCCAGGCCCCACAAGGCTGCCCATACACCCCTGCTTCCCTCCAGCCCAGTCTCCCCAGCTGTTGTACAGACCTGCTCCTGCTCTGGTTTAGTGGGGAGTCTGGAACCTCACCTAGAAATCCTTTATTTACATTTTCTCTTAGGAAAAAAAAACAAAAAACAGATCTGATGCTCTGCTGAGCCCCCAGGTTCAGGGTCTTCACAGGAAAGTAAGAGAGCGCAAGTGAGCTCCCCGAGGCCGCCCAGAGTCCACTGAGGGCTTCTGTTCCTCTGGCCCTGGAGCTGGGCTTCCCTGAGATCAACCCCAGGGCCCTGGATGACAGGAGCCATGGGTGCGGTTGGCACAAGGGGCAGGGCCTGGGAGGTGCTTGGACCCTCTGGCCACCAGGAGCTGGGTCAGCCCCACAGGAAGAGTGGAGAGAACGTGGGCTAGGACTTCATCCCTGAGGGGAGGACGCTAGTGCCTCAGGGTCCAGGAGTGGGGGCCCTGCGTGGGGGGCCGCTGGGTCAGACACATGTGGGCATCTCACATGGGGACCAGGTGACTGCACGGACCAGGAACTATTTGCTGTTGTTTTTGAACCAAGAGTACACCTCCTCCTTGTTTTCCTTCACCCACTTGATGTTGGCTTTGGTCTTCTCCAGAGCTTGCTCCAGAGCCCGGGTGGCTGAGCCGAAGCCTGTGTCCATGTTGTTCTTCTTGAACTGCTCCAGCTGCCGGGAAAAAAAGATTCTTAATCCAGGCTCTGAGAAGAGGGGGGCCCAGTCCACAGTGGGGCTGGGGATGGCGACCACAGCCTGTTCTCCAGGACAGGAGGGGCCCGTCTTTCCCCTTTCCTGGGGCCAAGTCCTTATCCAGCACAGAGCTCAGAAATGATAGCACCTAGGAGCCATCCTAGGTGTCGTTAGCCTTCAGTGTGTGGTTCTTCATCGAGTTGACTCCCAGTTTTTAACTGAATTACAATCTCAGTCCAGTCAAGGGAGGACAGAGGAAAAAATTAAGCAGACACCACAGGGAACAACCAGCAAAATTCAAAATGTGGCCATTTCCATAATACAAATGACCCAGTTGCTTCAACAAATAAACGGTATTTTTTTTTTTTAAAAAAGAGATGTTACAGATGAAAAGATGTATCAGAACTGGAGGTTATAAATAGGGCAATTAGACAGGAAAGAAAGAAGTAAAAATACCTCTAATTGCTGATGACATAATTTGAATATAGAAAATCCTTAGAAACCTTAAAAAAAATACTTGTTTAAACCAATGAGTTCAGCAAGGTTGTAGGACCTGAGAGCAATGTGTAAAAAGCAACTGTGTTTCTACACAATAGCAATGAACAATCTGAAAATGAAATTAAGAAAACAGCTTCATTTATAATAGCATCAAAAAGAATAAAATACTTGGGAATAAATTTGACAAGACAAATACAAGACTGGTATGCTGAAAACTATAAAAGATTGTTGAAAGAAATGAGAAGACCTAAATAAAAGGAGAGAAGATCCAAATGAAATTGTGTTAATGGATTGGAAGATTTAATCTTATTAATATGGCAACACTCCCCAAACTGATCTACAGATTAAACACAATCCCTATTAAATTTCCAATGGCTCTTTTTTGTAGAAATTGGCATCTGAGCCTAAAACTCATAAAGAAATTCAAGGGACCCAGAAGAGCCAAACAATCTTTCTTTTTTGCCATTGAAATAATTTTGCCTTTTATTTTTCAAATTAATATGCATCCAGATGGTGCTGGCACAGTGGATAAAGCATCATCCTAGGACACAGAGGTCCCAGGTTAGAAACCCCAAGGTCGCTGGCTTAAGCTCAGGCTCATCCAACTTGAGTGCAGGCTCACCAGCTTAACCATGAGGTTGCCTCACATTGACATGATTCCAAGGTCACTTGCTTGAGCCCAAAGGCTGCTGGCTTGAGCAAGGAGTCTTGGCTCGGCTGAAGCCCCCCAGTCAAGGCACATATGAGAAAGCAATCAATGAACAACTCAAGTGCTGCAACTACATGTTGATGCTTCTCATCTCTGTCCTCTCCTGTTTCTCTCTCTCTCTCTCAAAAAATAAATAAATAAAGTTGGGAAAAAATAATTAATTTGCAGTAAACCTGTGCTTTCTTGGTGTATAGTTTCATTAATTTTAACATATGTGTAGATTTGTGTAACCACTAGCATGATCAAGATATGAAACAGTTTCATTATCCCCCAAAACTCTTATGGTATTCCTTTGTAGTCACACCTTCCCCTAAATCCTAATCTCGGATAACTACTGCTCTCCATCACTTTAGGGCTTTTGCTTGTTTGAGCCAATCAATCTTTAAAAAGAACAAAGTTGGCCCTGGCTGGGTAGCTCAGTTGGACCTGATGCACCAACATTGTGGGTTTGATCCCTGGACAGGGCACATATAAGAATCAATGAGGCCCTGGCCGGTTGGCTCAGCGGTAGAGCGTCGGCCTGGCGTGTGGGAGACCCAGGTTCAATTCCTGGCCAGGGCACACAGGAGAGGCACCCATCTGCTTCTCCACTCCTCCCCCTCTCCTTCCTCTCTGTCTCTCTCTTCCCCTGCCGCAGCCAAGGCTCCATTGGTGCAAGGATGGCCCGGGCACTGAGGATGGCTCTGTGGCCTCTGCCTCAGGCGCTAGAGTGGCTCTGGATGCAGCAGAGCGATGCCCCAGATGGGCAGAGCATCGCCCCCTGGTGGGCATGCCAGGTGGATCCCGGTCAGGCGCATGCTGGAGTCTGTCTGACTGCCTCCCCGTTTCCAGCTTCGGAAAAATGAAAAAAAATAATAATAATATAAAAAAAAAAGGTAAAAAGCAAGTGTCCACAAAGACATAAATGAATTGACACACTCATACATTGCTGCTGGGGGTGCAAACTGGTACAGTTGCTTTGGAAACATTAAATGTAGAGTTAATTTTTGCTAGAGCAATTCTGCTCCTAGGTGCATATCCAAGAGAAATGAAAACATGTATGTTCACTTGAAAATGTGTACCTGAATGTTCATAGCAATGTTATTCGTAAAAACCAAAAGGTGGAAACAACCCAATTGCTTATCAGCTGGCCAATGGATAAGCAAAAGTGGTATACCCATCTAATGGAATATGATTCGGCCATAAAAAGGAATGATACATGCTACAGCATGTATGGACCTTGAGAACATCATGCTAACTGAAAGAAGCCAAACACAAAAGGCCACATATTGCACGAGTCCATTACATGAAATATCCACAACAGGCAAATCCATAGAAACAGAAAATACTCTACTGGTTGTCTGGGGCTGGGGACAGGGAACTAGAAAGTGGCTAATAGGTGTGGGTTTTCTTTTGGGTGTAATAAAAATGTTCTAGAATTAGATGGTGGTGATGGTTGCACAACCTTGTAAATATACTAAGAGCCACTTAAAATGGTGAATTTTATGATACGTGAATTATTCTCTCCTTTTTTTTTTTTGTATTTTTCTGAAGCTGGAAACGGGGAGAGACAGTCAGACAGACTCCCGCATGCGCCAGACCGGGATCCACCCGGCACGCCCACCAGGGGCCACGCTCTGCCCACCAGGGGGCGATGCTCTGCCCCTCCGGGGCGTCACTCTAGCGCCTGTGGCAGAGGCCAAGGAGCCATCCCCAGTGCCTGGGCCATCTTTGCTCCAATGGAGCCTTGGCTGCGGGAGGGGAGAGAGAGACAGAGAGGAAGGGGGGGGGGTGGAGAAGCAAATGGGCGCTTCTCCTATGTGCCCTGGCCGGGAATCGAACCCGGGTCCCCCGCACGCCAGGCCGACGCTCTACCGTTGAGCCAACTGGCCAGGGCCAATTATTCTCAATTTTAAAAATGACAAATCAACCTAGTGCAATGAATTAACTTTGGCTTCTAATTCAAACATAACATATTAATGGCAAAAAAAAAATTTTCAATATGAAACACGTCTGAATTTGTGTGTCCTCCTTGTACAGGGCCATGCTAATCTTCTCTGTATCATTTCAATTTTAGCATATGTGCTCCCGAAGCCAGCACTAAAAAAGAATTTTTTTAAAAATGTAGAGAATTTGCCTGGCCTGTGGTGGCTCAGTGGATACAGTGTCGACCTGGAATGGTAAGGTGGCTGGTTTGAAACCCTCGGCTTGCCTGGTCAAGACACACACACAACAATCAACAAGTAAGCAATGAACAACTAAAGTGAAGCAACAATGATTTGATACTTCTCGCTCCCCACCTCCTCTCTTTGTAAAATCAATAAATAAAATCTTTTTTTTTTTAAGTGAGAGGAGGGGATGTAGTGAGACAGACTCCTGCATATGCCCCAACCAGGATCCACCCAGCAATCCTGTTTGGGGCTGATGCTCAAAGCAACTGAGCTATCTTCAGCACCTGAGGCCGATGCTCAAACCATTCGATTGTAGGAGGAGAAAAGAGAGAGAAGGGGAAGAGAAGAAGATGGTTGTTTCTCATGTGTGTCCTGACTGGGGATTGAACCCGTGACATCTACATGCCAAGCCAATGCTCTATCTACTGAGCAAGTTGGCCAGGGCTCAATAAATAAAATCTTAAAGAGAATGTGAAAACAGCCTGGGTATAAGATGGTTATTAATTTCCTCGGGTTTGCTAATGACAGTGAGATTACTTCATTTTAAATACGACTAAAGTATTTAAAAGTGAAATTATATGATATCAGTGATTTGCCTAAAAATTATCCACCCCCAAAAAAGTGCCAGGAAAAATGTTGATAACTGTTCAATCTGGGTAATAGGTACATAGAGGTTCATGATATTATTCTCTTTCCTTTTTGCCTGTATAAAATTTTCAAGATGAACTTTTTTGATTGAACTGTCACCATTTAAAAAGTCTGAACCCCCAGCTCCTCTGGATATGAGGGAGGTCTGACAAGAAGCATGTGCTCCCTATGACCACGGTTGGTAGGGGCTGAAATACCTTTCCGCTGTGCCCTTAGACTGGGGATGGGTCCCAAGGTCCAGGACTTCTTACCTGCTGTAGCTCATACTCAGTGGAGAATCGCCGAGTCACTCCCTGGATGAGGTTGGAGAAGGAGAAGGAGCCACCACCATAACTGCAGGTCAGGGAGAGAGGGCACTGTGAGGAGGGCGGGAACTAACCCTCAGTGACTGGCAGGCGACACTATATCGTCACAGCTGGCCTGTGATTGGCCCATCTTGTAGATGAGATGAAATGACACACCCAAGGACACTTGAAGACGGGTTTCACTACAGTGTCATTACTCCCATCTCTCCAGAGATCACTCCCGCCAGCCAGACTTTCTCTTTCCTCCAAGTGGGAAAAGGAACGGCACACACCCTGCCTGGTCTTTGACTCCCGCCCCAACCCTTGTGTAGTGCCCAGCTCTTTCTCTCCTGACTGTGGTGTTCCATGCACAAAGACAACCCCCCGGGCAGCCTTGACATGCTCTTAGCAGACTCACTCCTCAAAGAGCTTCTTCCAGTTGCTCTGGATAAAGTCCCAGGCCAGAGTTTGCCCAACAACGTTGCTGGAGATGCTGATGATGGTGGAGGTGGCATCTTGTTTCCGGATGTAGTCAGGGTTTAGCGTGTATGCCAGGTACCTGCGCGGGCAGGATGCTGTGTTAGGGACCACTTCCAATGGCTGCAGTCAGGTGATTTGACAGAGAACCAGGCTGGCAAAGGACCTGGCCCTCCCCCCACACCTCTCTTGCATCCTTTGACATCCCCTCAGCATGCTGAGGGCTGACGACCCCTTGGTCCTGCCTCCCTCTTATAGATGGGACACTGGATCTTCTATGCAGGAACACTGGCTATGCCAGGTGTCGTGCCTGACATGGGCCAGGTATTTGACAAATATCCGACGGTGAAGAAAGGTGGGAAGGAGTGCTAGAGTCACGATCCCCGCACCAGGTAGGGTGGCCACCCCTGTCTTTGACACTGAAGGGAACCTTCCTTTACTGGGTTCCAGGCGATAGTGTATGAGTCACACAGCGGGAGCCAGGAGCCCTCATCAAGGGCTGTGGGGGGCAACTGCCCAGCTGGATATCCAGAAGGACTGAGATCCAGCTGTACCACAGGCCTCACAGAGAGGGAAACTGAGTCACTGTCAAGTAAAAGCTGAGAGGCCACAGCAGTGAAAAGCACAGGACATGGGCCCAGATCTGGGATCGAATCAGCGCTATCACTTAGTAAAGCTTCCAGACCTTGGGCAAGCTGCTTTGCTTCACCAAGCCTCAGTGTCCTCATTTGTAAAGTGGGAACATCCTGCCCCACTGCGCAACTTTGAAAGAGAATGCGGAGACACTGTGAGGCTGGTTCTTCTCTTATACCTGGGGATCCTGGTCCCCAGTGGGAAGGGAAATTCATCCAGTTCTGCTGGCCAGTCCTCACCTGTTCAGGATCCAGACCTCCTTGCTGCAGGCCAGGGCCGCACGGAGCTTGTCAGCTTCATTTACCAGCGTGGCTTTTTGGAACTGGTCCCAGGCAAAGTCCCACTCCGCCTCACCACCCTGGGCGATGGCATTGCAGTAGACAGTGGACCGCAGGTTGGGGTGGATCCTGGCATGGGGTGGGTTGGGGAGTCAGAGGTGGACAGGCAGCAGGGAGGGTGGGACCAGGGTCTGATGAGGACAGGGCTATGGCTTGAGGGACGAATGAAGACAGGGGCAGAGCAGGGGACACTTACGGATTATTACTGGGGTTACGCATCCACTGGGAGAAGAGGTTCGACACCAATAGCTTGCAGTCAGGAAGCCCACTGGAGCAGGCGGTGCTGATAGCATTAACCTCGTTGTACCTGCCCCGGGTGACACATGGTCAGCTGTCTGGCCCAGACTCCGGCAAAGACTTTCCAGCTGACTCATGACTCCAGGCAGGGAGGCCAGGCCAGGGTGCTAAGGGTACAGTCCCCCCAGGTCCCCGTTTGCTCTGTGCCTTGGGACCCACAGGGGCCGGCACAAGGTCTAGCTCCAGCTTCCACACCAACAATCTCAATGACCAAGTTGGTGAGGAGACCTCAGAGTTTCAGTTTGGTTTCTGTGCAAAGAGGCCAGATGGGCCCATAGGCCTCCTGCTCCTAGGCGGGGTCACTCCCTGGTAGTCCTAGTCCGGCCAGGGAGTTGGGAGGTCCAAAGGGGGACCCTGCCTGGGTGTTGCTCTAGACTCCAGGTCAAGGTGGCTGGGCTCCCCATGACCTCCAGACCCAAAAGAGGGCATACTCACTGGTCCATCAGGTTTTGTGGGCGCTGAGTCCAGTTGTTGGTGATATTTTCAAAATGATAGAAGAGGGGTGTGACTTGCTTCTTCAGGTATTGCTGAGGAAAAGAAAACATGAATAGTTCAAAGGGGAAACTCAAGCCTGACCTTCCTGGAGCCCCCAGCAGCCTGTGATGGGGGTGGGCTGGAGTTGCAAGGACGAATGGCTACAGAGGACACGTGGCCAGAGGCTCGGGCCTCACCTAGGCCCAGGTAGTGCTCAAAGGGGCCACACTAACCCCAGTTTCAGATGATGGATTCCTCCTCAAAGCTCAGCAGCTCTAACACTCTCAAATGTCACCAGAAAATGTAGCATTGGGTTCCACTGTCCCCTGCCACCTGATTGTTAATATTGTGTTTTCTATGAAGAATTTAGAAGACAAAAAACATATGCAGAAAATACAAACCACCCAGGAGCTTACCAAAATGACAATTTCCAAATTGGTTGGGGTGAAAGAAGAGCGTTTCCTCCTCCCTTCTCCTTTTCTACCTAGTGTATTTGCAACTCTGAATGCTGTACTTTTTGCCTGGCATTATAACGTAAGCCCCACCCTAGATTATCAAAATCTTTTGCAGACTCTGGTTCAACATGGTTGATCGGTTGTCATGTGTGCCAACCGGAATCCACAGCGAAATGTAAAAGAAAGAAACCGCCAAGAACAAAGAGACTAGGAGAGGAAAGAACGGTGGGAGAGGCATGCACCCCATTTAGCTGCTGGAAGGCAGAGAGAGGGAGGCATAACAGGCTAGGCAGAGTGGGGGAGCCTGCAGCAGGGGAGGGGGAGATGGGAGCGAGGGGACTTGCTGTGACAGACTTGGCTTTAGAAAGACAGGTCTGTGAGGGACAGAAATGAGGCAGGATCTGTAAACAGAGAGAGATGGAGTCCGAGTCCACAGAGGGAGGAATTAACCCCCAGCCCCCACTTTTCTCCTTGAAGCAGTAGGCCACCCCCTCCCTACCAAGGGCAAGGCTGAATCAGAGGGACTCAGAACTGGGGGTCACTGTGGGAGGGTAGCTGGACTGCAAAGGGGACCAGAGGTGAGCTTCCATACTGAATGGAGGTGTCCCTCCTTGCCTTCCCCACTCACTATTCCCCAGAAAGAGAGCACCTCCAGCCTCCCGAGACAGAGGATCACGCCCTGAAGACTGCATGGTCTCAAGGGAACACCCGTGGATACTGATTCTTGAGGTTCCCCATGAAGAGTCACTTGAGCACCCAGTCACCCCACAGCGAGACCCATAGGCAACAAACCCCACCTCCCCACGGGCTTCCAATCCCATTTTACTGCCTCATTCTCAAATCCAAAGAGACAGCTCGGCCTCCAACTCAAAAGAGAAGACCAAAGCCCACAGGAGGCTCAGAGGAAACAAGTCAATGGGAGAAAAAGAAAACTTAGGCAAAGCCTGTGATGAGGATCTTCCGAGGGGTCAGAGAAGACACCGCACAGGACGCTGGGCCAGGAGTAGCCCTCAGAAGTTTACAAATATGATTGAGGAAATGAATACAACCTGTACAGGACAGTGGGTGGGCAGGTCCTAGAGGACAGAACAAGAAGTCAATACACTGGAAGACAGAAAAGGAAAGAAAACGAGAGGGCCATAAAAATAAAAAAATAATAATAAAAAAGGAGAGGAAGAAAGTTTAAAGGAGCAATGCAAAAATGTCCAGATTGAAAGAGCAGAAGGCTGAGGGAGGCCCACCAGGACTGAGAGAAGAGCCCACCAGCCTGCACAAGGGGAGGCAGGCCACATTCAAAGAACCGGAAACAAGAAAGGCTCTGGGTTTCTCAACAGAGACTAGACGTCAGTGCAGCGAAACCCGACATTCTTTTCTTTTCTCTCTTTTAAAAAAAAAATTCTATTGATTGATTTTAGAGAGAGGATGGGAGGGAGAGAAAAATGTTGACTTGTTCCACTTGTACTTGCTGGTGGACTCCTGTATGTGCCCCAACCAGGGATTGAACCTGCAACTTTGGCGTATCAAGGTGATGCTCCAACCAACCGAGCTACCCAGGCAGGGAAACCTGACATTTTCAAGGAATAATTTCCAACATAAAAACTTCTAAACCAACATAAGTTCTCATTCCAGTGTGAAGGCGAAATGAAGGCATTTCAGGTAAATCTACCTCAGAACATCCACCTCTTACGAACCCTTTCTCAAAATTCCTGGAAGATGAGCTTCCCCAGGAGACAGAAAACTCAAGGAAGATCCCATGGTTTCAGGGACCAGGAGAACCTTCTAGAATAAGAGCTGAGTGGGGTTCCAGAAGAAAGCAGGGGTACCTGGGGGTGGGGGGTGGAAGTAAACCTGCTGTGTTATCTGATACATTTATATAACATGGAGAAAAAAGGAAACATATACATAATACTCTATGTGGCTCAGCAGAGAATGTTATTTAAATAATCCCAACAAAGTAAATGTTACATCCTAAGTTGACCCAATATTGTGACTGGCCTGACCTGTGGTGGCACAGTGGATGAAGCGTCGACCTGGAAATGCTGAGGTCGCCGGTTCGAAACCCTGGGCTTACCTGGTCAAGGTACATATGGGAGTTGATGCTTCCTGCTCCTCCCCCCCTTCTCTCTATCTCTCTCTCCTCTTTCTCTCTCCCTCTCTCTCTCCTTTCTAAAATGAATAAATAAATAAAAAAAAAATATTGTGACTGAACCACATTCGGAAGATGAGGTGAACACACGGTACATACATTAATGAGCTAAGATGAGTTAAAACCTCATTTACCATAATACCTCATTTATCATAATGGGGAAAATGTTGAATTAAAAAAATGATCTCTTTAAGTATGATTTAATGGCTACATAATATTTCACCAAATGGATAGTCTAGCTAACGAATCCCCAACTGTTGGACATTGAAGTGTTTTTTATTTTTTGGTCTTTTATAAACCACATGGCAATGAACATCCTTAGAGACCAGCTTTTCCTAGTAGGAGCCTGAGCGCCCCCTGCTTTACAGCTGTTAACAGCTGCATCTCCCTCCCTCCTGTCCCTTGGGCAGGCTAGACAGGTATGCGCTGCTCAGTTCACAGAGGGGTTCACTGGGGCTGAGGAGGGTGACCCAAGGGGCCACATAGCTGATAAAAGACAGGCATCCTGCGTCCCAGCACAGTGCCTTTTTTTTTTTTTTTTTGTATTTTTCTGAAGCTGGAAATGGGGAGAGACAGTCAGACAGACTCCGGCATGAGCCCGACCGGGATCCACCCGGCACGCCCACCAGGGGCTACGCTCTGCCCACCAGGGGGCGATGCTCTGCCCACCAGGGGGCGATGCTCTGCCCCTCTGGGGCGTGGCTCTGCCGCGACCAGAGCCACTCTAGCGCCTGGGGCAGAGGCCAAGGAGCCATCCCCAGTGCCCGGGCCATCTTTGCTCCAATGGAGCCTTGGCTGCGGGAGGGGAAGAGAGAGACAGAGAGGAAGGAGGGGGGGGGGGGGGAGTGGAGAAGCAAATGGGCGCTTCTCCTATGTGCCCTGGCCAGGAATTGAACCCAGGTCCCCCGCACGCCAGGCCGACGCTCTACCACTGATCCAACTGGCCAGGGCCCACAGTGGCTTTTTCCAGAAGTGCTAACCTCCACATGTCAAAACTTTGCTGGAAGCCTGGGTCTTTTCCTTGCCCCTCCCAACCTGCCCGTCTTCTCAGTCCCCCTGCCTCCACTCCAGTCCCTCCTGTTCTCACCACTCTGCCTGCACTGAGCAAGGACCTGGTGCTGTGTCAGCCTGGAGGGTTTCACCACTCCGGGCAGGATTTCCATGAACTTCCTAACAGTGCCGTTTCAGGCACCAGGCAAACTGGTCCTCGTGCCTGACCAGCCGTGCCCCTCTGTACCTGCATGGAGCTGTAGACCTCGGAGCGGTCGAGCATGAGCTTGAAATAGCTCAGGCTGCTCAGGGCGGCCTGCCAGGGCATGTATTCTGTCTCTTTGGCTAGGAAGAGGGTGTTGCTCAGCGCCAAGGTGACGGGGACCCTCCGGGCACTGGGAACAAACAGAAGGGCTCAAGTAAGCACCCCTACCCAGTGCTCTCTGGGAACCCCAGCCCCTTCCTGGAGTCTCAGGTCCCAGAGCCCCAACTGAGCCAGCTCTAGTGTTCACTGGGGTGGCAAACATGGGTGCTGGGCGATTCCACAAACAAGGCCAGCCCCAGGCCCTGCCCTCATCCATTGCCAGCCACAATCTTCCCATTTTACGGGTGAGGAAACTGAGGCTCAAAGAAGTAAAGTGACTTGCCTAAGGCCACACAACCTGTAGAGACAGAGCCTAGATTCAAAAGGACAAAATGCCTGTGCCCTTTCCTTAATTCAGCGGTTCTCAACCTGTGGTTCGCGACCCCAGCGGGGTCGCCTAAAGCCATCGGAAAATACATAATGCATATCAGGTATTTACATTCCGAATCATAACTGTAGCAAAATTACAGTTATGAAGTAGCCACCAAAATTATTTTTTGGTTTGGGGTCACCGCAACATGAGGAACTGTATTGCGGAGTCACGGCATTAGAAAGGTTGAGAACCACTGCCTTAATTAATCTATTTTTTTTATTACCATGGCCAGCAGCTCCTCCTCAGGCTGTTTGTGCACATTTGGTTCATAAATGTCCATGTCTATGGATTACATCACGTGTATCAAAGAGCTTAGCACAGGAAGTGGTTAATAGTTGTTTATGCATGTCACGTGTTGCCTGCTCTGTCCTCCCCAGATTTTTTAGCACTAGCACAGTGACCTAGCACAGTCAGCTCTCAGGAAAAGCTTGGCGCCATGGGTACAGTGTGACTCTGGAGTGGACGTGCCTGAGTCTGGCAGTCCATGGGTCACGTCGCCTCAGGCAAGGTACTCAAACTCAGAGTTCCAGATTCCTTATCTGGGAAATGGGGCTGTAACACTCACAATCTCCAGAGGGAGGGGGACCACAGGAGGGGTGCTCCGGGCACAGGGAGCCTGCTGCACTGAGCCTGGCTCAAGTGAGAACAGCTGGTTCTCACCATGGAAATACACTTGCTAAAGTCACCAGGCCTAAGTCAACAGCTTCTAGCAGAGCCACTGTGGACCTGAGAAGGAAGGGGACACTCACCTGGCCAGGTCAAAGGCATCGTGGATGATCTGTGCCCGATTGATGACAGGGATGGTCTAGAAGGGGCAACAGAGGGTGTGACCTCAGGGTGTGACCTCAGGCGGGGCCTGGGAC
Organism: Saccopteryx leptura; assembly: GCF_036850995.1. Taxonomy (NCBI): domain Eukaryota; kingdom Metazoa; phylum Chordata; class Mammalia; order Chiroptera; family Emballonuridae; genus Saccopteryx; species Saccopteryx leptura. The sequence goes on along the minus strand of NC_089515.1, from coordinate 44,768,523 downwards.
AGGGGACGGGGGAGGGGTGCGGACACCCACCAACAGGTTTGCCTGCAGCTGAGCCTGAATCTTCCTCCAGTTGTCTTCGTCATAGTTCACCAGGTAATAACCTGTCACATTGACGTTCAGCAAGACCCACTCTCCACTCCCGGTTTTGAACAGGTTATCCTGGGCTGCGGGAGAGAACCAGAGCTAGGGTGGGGCTGCTCAGAAGGCCACAGGCTGAGCCTCGATCCTCCTCTCTCCAGGTCTCAGCAAGAGCAGCTTCCTGCAGCTTGGCAGCAGCTGGCTTGCCAGCCTCCAGGATGATGCCAAGGGGAGAAGAGGTGCGGGGGTATTGAGCAGTTTGCCCAGCCAATCTTTGCCTCTGGCTGGCCGGTGACCTCAGAAAGACCGTGTACCATGGCTGCACTGCAGCACCTGCCCTGCCTCCTACAGGCTCTGTGTGCCCAGGACAGTGCTGGCTACCTGGATGTTTCTATCCTCACACCTCCTGGCCACTCAAACTCCCACCCAGTCGGCCCCCAGCACTGCCTGTCTCTTCTTCCATGGGGCGTAGTGCCCCTCCTCCCTGCTCTCCTTCTCCCCCTTCCATCCTTTCTCCTGGCAACCAGGAGGGACCCTTCCATAGCTGCAGGTCAGACCCAATCATTTGCCCACTTCCAACCTGCCCCAGCTCCTCTTGGCCCAAGGACATGGTGAGTGCCTCCTGCATCCTTCAGGAACCTCTACTCAGTCCCCATGTTCTCTCCTGCCTCTATGCTTTGCACTTGCCTATGTGTGTTCCTCTGCCTAGAATACTTTCCTCTGCCACCATTAGCCTAGCTAACTGCTATTTTTCCTCTAACACTTAGCTCACCTCCTCCATGAAGTCTTCCCTGACCTCTCCATGAAGTTGAATCTCCCTTATTCCTGGCTCCTGGCCCATGTGCCCAAGTAGCCCAGAGGTCACCCGTGCCTCTATGAAAGCATTCAGAACAGCTCTGGAAATTTTTAACTGCCCACCTTCCTTCCCTTCATGGACAGCCTTGCCCTAGGCAGAGGCCGACTTGCCTTGACCTTGGTTTCTTCAGTGCCTGGCAGAATAGGGCAGCTCATACTATGTGCCAAGCACCGTTTAAAACATTTCATGTGGATTATCTCCTTTAAATCCTCACAGAGTTCAACGGGGTAGAGAGTGTCCTTAGCCCCACTTTATCAATGAGGAGATGGAGACCCGACAGGGATGGTAACTTGCCCAGGGTCACACAGCAGCAGAATGATTAGAGCCAAACAAGTTGGCTCCATTTGGGGAGTGAAATGAGGAAAGAAGCCCTCGCTGAGGCTGCTGTAACCCCCCCAGCACCCGGGCCAGGAGCTGGGAGTGTGGGGTGGGGCTGCTGTCCACGAGGACAGGGCTGGATTACGTTCTGCTGGATTATCCTTCAGCCAGAAGTCCTCCTGCGGGTTGCCATTTCTCAAAGACGTGACGTGAACAATCCACCGGTAGCTGCAAGAGGAGACCCGAGGTCAGGCAGTGACAGATGCCAGTTCTTGGCCACTGCCAGCAAAGAGTACCCCCTCCCTGCCTGGGCTCCCACTTTCTGCCCAACCCTGGCACCAAATGCCCCAATCCTCCCGGCCCAAGAGGGAGAACCTGCCTACTGTCACGGGGGGAGAACCACGGCAGGCCAGGCCCTCCGAACCCTCACCGGGACGCCTGCCCCGTGACCCTGTCTGCTCACCCGAACTCTGAGGGGCGAGTGACATTGGAATCGCGGTCAAGGAGGAAGTGCTCCTGGGAGATTTTCCCTGTCTTGGTGTCCACAGTGATGACAGGGAAGCCCATCTGCAGGATCCAGCGGTCCATGATGGTCTTCACAGAGTCGGGCAGATTGATGACTGACTGACTGTTCACAGCCTGGAAGAGGACACAAGGGTGAGGAAAAACCAGGGTCACAGTCAGGGTGAGGGTAAGAGCTGTGGGCTCCCAGATGGGGTCCAGGGACAGGCTTAAGGTGGTTGTTCCTGTAGTCACAGGTCAATTTTTATCTTTCCCATGCATGTGCACTTGTTTTCTTAGAGAGAGAGAGAGAGAAGAAGGGAGAGAGAAACACACATCGATTTGTTGTTCCACTTATTTATGCACCCACTGGTGGATTCTTGTATGGGCCCCTGACAAGGAATCAAACCCACAACCTTGGCTGAGCGACCCAACCAGGTCCATATGCATTGTTTTTGTAAAAACAACAAAACTCCAACAATATATGTTAATAACTGAGAAAATAAAAACAAGAAGAGGGCAAGAAAGTGGGCAGAAGAGCATGTCGGAGGGTACAGGCTGAGCAGGAGGGAGCTCTGGGGGCTGCAGGAAGAGGGGGCCTCAAGGGAAGAGAGAGCAGATGGGAGCGATGGAGTTGGAGGGGCACCTGGTCTGGGGGAGGGCTCAGCTTCGCAGGACAGGGGAAATGGGAAACTGAGGCAGGGCAAGGAAGAGAGTGGAAGCGGAGGGGAGAAGGCCGAGTCAGTGAGGGAGGAGGGGAGGTGGACCAGGCTCATGGTGGATGCACCGTGGGCTGGAGCTGGGCCCAGAGGACACTGGAGCCCAGCTGTGACTCTGCGACTGAGCCCTGGGTCTCCCCTCCCTGGTCAGTCCAGCCTTGGAGCCTGGGCACCTGGGGAGCAGCTGGCAGGAAGCCTGGGGCGTGGAGTTCTGGAGGGGCCGATCGGATTGGGGAGGGTGGGGGGGGGGTAGGGCAGCTGTGAGGGAGAGGAAGAGAGATGGTGGATGACAGAGAGCGGGCAGACTCCAGCCTACAAGAGGCAGGAGAGGAGTGCAGAGAGGGGGAGGCAGTTGGAGGGTCCCCCCCCACCCCCGGTCTGGGGCTGCTCCAGGTCTGAGTTGACAGGAATGCAGGGTGGGGTTGGATGGCAGCATCCCAGTTTGCGCTGAGGGTGCTGGGGTGCGAAGTCGTGTCTGGAGGGCCTGGGAGGGCACAGGGCAGCCAGGACTGCTGAATGAGTGACTGAATAGGTTGAATGAGTGGCTCCGAAGTTTCGGGCAGAAGAGGGCTTGGGCGTGGGAACCATGAGCGCCTATTTCCTCAGCACTAAGATGAGGGGATTCCTCAGCTCCCATCACGGAGCTAACTATAGGTGAGGCAGGCTGCCTGCTGTGGTCTTGGCCTATGGTTTCTCACACTACCTCCATCAAAGGGCCACCGTAGCACCCATTTTATAGATGACCAAGCAAGGCTCCCAATGACCTGCCTGAGCTGGTAAGCAGTGGGACTGGGCACATTCCCTTACACATGTACTACTCCCAGGGACTTCTAGCATCTCAGGACCCCAACAGAATGGCTTCAGAGGGCCGGCTGTTACCCACTTTCTGCAGGTGCTCCCACAGGTCCAGATAGGTGGTGCTCTTGTAGGCAAAAGTCTGGAGGTAGGACTGTGGGAAGAAAGGCCATGGTGAGGGCAAAGCTGGTGTCCCCCAGGCTCTGCCACTCAACCTCTAGGGCGGGCTGGGGCTGGGGCACAAGGGGCAGCGGCTGGAGGAAGCCCCCTTCCCTGCCACCACCCCCAATGGCTGGCCAAGCACACTCACCGCCAGACCCTTCTTGAACAGCTCCTCGGTCAGGAAGCTGGAGAGCATCCTGAGGACGGAGGCTCCCTGGGGGAGAGGCAGGGCTCAGAAAACTGTGCTGAGCCAGCAGGACCCTGTGACCCCATCGGGCTGGGACAAGTGCTCCCAGGGCCCCAGCTGCAGTGGCGTCCCTGCAGGCCAAGTCTCCGCCTCCCTCCCCACACCCCTCACCGGCTCAGGGCTAATGCAGAGGCTGGGGCAGCACCTTGCTGTAGGAGATGGAGTCGAACATCTCACTGATCTGGGCTGGTGTGTTGACCTCCTGGGCAGGGGTGGACAGCGGGTGGGAGGAGGCCAGGGCGTCCACGGCCATCACGCGGTACACATCGTTCAGCACTATGAGGTCTTTCTGCAAAACCCCGACAGCCATCAGTAGACTGTCCTGGGAGGGGTGACATAGGTCTTCCCTTGCGCCCACACCCAGACCCCGGGGACCCTGTGCAGCTGGCTCACCAGGTTCCAGCTGGGCTCTGCCTTGTCAGCACCCAGGTACTCCACGTAAGAGGCAAAGCCCTCGTTCAACCACAGGTCGTTCCACCAGGCCACGGTCACCAGGTTCCCAAACCACTGTGGGGGACAGCGGTCAGCCCAGCCAGCTACTCTGGCCTTGCGTTCACCACCAGGACTCAGAGCAGCCCTTCAGGAGCGCCCCCACGTGCTAGGCCAGGCTGGCGATCCTCTGACATCATTATGACACCCCCCCCTGCCATTTCCCCTCTCAGCTGCCAAAGGCAGAGCCAGGACCTGTGTCATTGCCTTCCAGAACCCTCCCGCCTCTTGCTCTGCACTCCCCGTGCTGAGGGGCTACCTGATGGGCCAGCTCGTGAGCAATCACGGTGACCACCCGCTCCTTGTTGCTGCTGGAGGAAGACATTGGGTCAAACAGCAGAGAGTTCTCCCGGTAGGTCACCAGCCCCCAGTTCTCCATGGCACCCGCGTTGAAGTCAGGCAAGGCGATCTGGTCTGTGGGACCCAGGCAGTTGGCAGGATGGCCCCTGGCCATGGAGCCCCCTCTGCTGTCGCCCTCCCCTACTATGACGCCCTTCTCTCACCAGATTTTTCGAGGGGGTAAGATGTGTTATAATGTTCTGCAAAGAAGTTTAGGATGTCTCCTGTCACAGTCAAGGCATATCTGCCATGACCCTCCATGGTTGCACTAGGCCGAGCCCAGATCCGGATCTGCAAAGAGGGTGGAGGTAAGTCAGGGGCCCCTTTTGGGTCCTGCTGCAGGTGGGCTGAGTCCCAGACACTGGACAAAGTTAAAATGGGAGGCCTGGTCAGCAGAAGGGAGGGTTAGGGTCTCTGAGGGGCTTTGTGTCCTAGGACGGAGTCTTTGAGAAGTAACAATAGTCATAATCACCATCTGTCTGTCTGGCACCTATGGGTCGGGAACTCTGTTAATGAGGAGAGATCCATTTTTCAGATGCAGACACTGGCCTAACAATTCAAGGACTGGGACAGGGATGAAGCTAAACAAAAAATCTCCCTCAGGCAAGGCCAATCCTGGGAAGGACAAGCAGGTGGGCCCAGCTTCGTACCAGGACACCATTGGGCGCCATCGTCTCCACACTCGTGAACTCGCTAACGATGTAGGCCAGCAGGTACGTGGACATTACAGGCGTGGAGTGGAACTCAGTGATATTCCAGGCGGGGTCTTCAGGAAACGGGACGCTGGAACCTGAGCATGGAACATTCAGGCGTGTAGGCATGCACCCTCCCCCCTGCCCTGACCCAGCCCTGAGGTGTTGGCTTCCCAAGGCTGTGTGGCCCCAGGACACACCCACTCACTTTTGGGCAGCATGTTGGACAGGGCCGTGAGGTTATTGGGGTGGATGAGGGTGATGTTAAACCTGGCTTTCATGGCTGGCTCGTCAAAGCATGGGAAGGATTTCCGGGCATCTGCAGATTGCATCTGTGTCGTGGCCAGCACCCTGCCCAAACCAGGGTGTTAGAGGGATTGCCAGCAGAACGCCTGCTCCAGTAAGGGGGCTGGGGGTGCTTTAGGGTGTTGCTGGGTGTGCAGGGGAAGGTACACGGAGGGCTGATCCGGCCTAATCCCCCCCGCGGCCTCCAGCCCCTGATAGGACAGCTGACCCTGTGAGATCAGAGCTCCTTCTGGACTCAGGGTCAAAGTCCAGGCAGGCTTCATCCCTGCATTAGTTGGGAGACCAAACTTCTCTCCTCTGAGCCTCAGTTTTCCTGTCTAAATAAGGGGCACTTTCATCAGTCATCCCTGGCTCCCTAAAGTGGGGACGGGAGGCCCTCCAGGAAAGGATTTGTTGTCTTGGTAGCTGCTCCCCGCAGAGCTACAGATAAAGCAATGGATCAGAAGTTCCAAGGCCTCGAACCCAAGCCCTTCTTTGGTTCTCAGACTCCAGCTCTGCCTCATTTCTGAGAATCTGCCCCCAGCTGACAGACTCAGCTCCAACTCACTTTTTTTTTTATTTAGTGAGAGGAGGGGAGGCAGAGACAGACGCCTGCATGCCCCCCCCCCCCAGGATCCACCCGGCAAGCCCTCTAGGGGGTGATGCTCTGCCCATCTAGGGCTTTGCTCCAACAATAGCGCCTGAGGCAAGGCCATGGAGCCATTCTCAGCACCCGGGGCCAACTCGTTCCACTCGAGCCATGGCAGCAGGAGGAGAGGAGGAGCGAGAGGGAGAGGGAGAGAGAGGGAGAGAGAGAGAGAGAGAGAGAGAGAGAGAGAGAGAGAGAAAAGAGGAGGGGTGGAGAAGCAGATGGGCGCTTCTCCTGTGTGCTCTGACTGAGAATTGAACTCAGGACATCCACATGCCGGATTGACGCTCTACCACTGAGCGAACTGGCCAGGGTCCAACTCACTTTTTTTTTTTTTAATTTTTCTGAAGTTGGAAATGGGGAGGCAGTCAGATTCCCACATGTGCCCGACCGGGATCCACCCGGCATGCCCACCAGGGGGCAATGTTCTGCCCATCTGGGGCGTCGCTCTGTTGCAACCAGAGCCATTCTAGCGCCTGAGGCAGAGGCCATGGAGCCATCCTCAGCACCCGGGCCAACTTTGCTCCAATGGAGCCTTGGCTGCGGGAGGGGAAGAGAGAGACAGAGAGGAAGGAGAGGGGTAGGGGTGGAGAAGCAGATGGGCACTTCTCCTGTGTGCCCTGGCCAGGAATCGAACCCAGGACTCCTGCACGCTAGGCCGACGCTCTACCACTGAGCCAACCAGCCAGGGCCCCAACTCACTTTTTGACATCGCCGTCCATGTACTCGCTGCGATAGAAGCCTGCCAAGTCATCAGCCAGCTCCCCCTCAAACACAGTGTCCATCTCGTACATGCTGCCCTTGTTCAGTGGGCTCTTCAGGTGCACCACCAGGTACTCGGTGATCTCTACCAGCTCGGTCCTCTCAATTTCGGGGGCCTGGGAGCCTCCCACATCCCGCAGGACAACCATGTGCCCGTTGGTTTTGGTGTAATTGAGCTTTTTGCTGTGGATGATGATGACATTGGTGGACTCGTTGCATATGAAGCGGACAGTACTTGAGCCCTTAAAGATGTACAGGCCATTCTCATTGGGGGTGAGGTAAGGCCTCAGCTTCACCTGGTAGGAGTCGGGCACCAGTGTTTTGGGGAGGCGGTATCGGTTCCATGGCTTGCTCTGGTCCAAGGTGGTGGCCACAGTGGTGGACATGGTGGTGGTGGGGCTGGTGGAGGCCTCAGCAGAGTTCTCAGCATTCTTGTTCTTCTCCTGGGCATATACCACAGACAGAGCGACGATGGTGCACACAGCTGCCACGCCCAGGACGATGCCCAGGATACCTAGGGTCTTGGAAATGTAGAAGCCCTTGGCCATGGTGAGGGTGGGAAGGGAGCTTGGGAAGCTCAGGGCCGGCAGGGAACAGGGCAGCCTGGGGCCAGGCTTATATTCCAGAGAGGAGGAGCCCCACAGCCCGCAGACTGGGCAAAAATTAACCAGACAGGCGAAGGTCACTGCACTGGGCAGGGGCGCGCTTTGCCCAGGCTCTGGAGAGGAGATCCAGGAATAGTGCACCTGCTGGAAGCAAACAGTGTCTGGTTACAGGCTGCTGGCTGCCCTGGAGCCCGCCTGACAGAGTGCTGAAGGGTAGGGGGCAGGCTGCAGGCTCAGTGGTGGGGGAGCAGCCACTATCTGTGTGCAAGCGGAGATGGTGAGGACAGAAGTAGGAGTATCAAGGTTAGAGTGAGGGAAGGACTTCCCAGGAACAAGAGGTGGGAATGCAGAGAATGAGAGAATCAGTTTCTGGGTCCAGAACACACTGGGTCTCCCCTGTGGTCCAGAGCTGGAAGGATGTCTATTCCTCAGTGACTTGCTCCCAGAGTAGGCTCCTACTGCATTCCTCTAGAGTAGGTAGGGCTCCCAGGTACCCCTGTCTTTTCCCTCAATTATCAGCTCACTGCATAGAATAAAACAAGTTGCTTTGCCTCTTTTTTTTTTTTTTTTTAAAGAGAAAGACAGGAAGGGAGAGAGGTGAGAAACATCCACTCTTAATCGTGTCACTTTAGTTGAACAGGGGGCTCAAGCCGAGCCAGTGACCCCTTGCTCAAGCCAGCAAACATAAGATTATGGTGATTATACCGCACTCAAGTTGACAAGCCTGCGCTTAAGCCGGTGACCTTCAGGTTTTGAACCTGGGGTCTCAGCATCCCAGGTCAGTGGTCTATCCACTGTGCCACCACTGGTCAGGCAAGTTGTTTTGCCTTTTTTTTTAAGTTTTTTTTTTTTTTTTTTAATTTATTGATTTTACAGAAACAGGAGAGAGAGGGGAGTGTGGAGCAATAAGTATTAACTCATAGTTGCTTCACTTAGTTGTTGATTGCTTGCTTGTTCTATGTGCCTTGACCAGGCAAGCCCAGGGTTTCGAACCAGCAACCTCAGTGTTCCTGGTCGACACTTGATCCACTGTGCCACCACAGGTCAGGCGGTTTTGTCTTTTTAAGAGAAGAAGTGGTGGAGGCTTAACCTCTTGACTAGGCATGATCTTGGGGCGGCAGCTTGATCTTTCTGAGACCTCTTTCCTCATAATGATAGTATTTACCTCTCTTGTTTGTTGAATAGATTTAATGAGAAAAAGATACTAAACACCACATAGCAGAAACTAAAAATCGTCCCCACCTTTTTTACCCAGAGCTCACCCACTGCCTCTCTCCCTATCCTTGGTAGAAATGAAGATAGTACTTATCATACTCAATAAAATATGTTCTCAGAGGACAACGATGTTCATTATTATTCTTCCCATTCACCAGCCCAGTTTCTCAGACCTTGGCTATTGGCTGATCCTCATCTCCACAGCCAATTCCCCCCTCCTATGATTTCACCATGTCCTTGGTCAAAGCCACTCTTTATGTGGACACCGCTGTCCCCTCATGGACTCCCCACGTCCACTGCCCCCCCCACTCTTTGCCACATCAATTAAATCATTATTTTCTACCACTGCTTAAATCCTTCTCTTTGGTTTTGGAATTCAGACCAAATCTTCTAAAGGGACCCCCAAGTTTAGGTGCTATCAGCTTGCCCACTATCCAGCCTCGTTTTCACCACATTCCCCTCTGTCTTGGTCCTCTAGCCTCTCTGGACCTCACCCAGCCCCCTCACCATTGGACCTTTGCACTTGCTGTTTCCTCCATCTGGGTCATCTTCTCTCCCTTCTTATCTGGATTAATTCCTATTTATCCTTCAAGTCTTTCTTAGAGAAGATGCCTGACTTCTCTGACCAAGTCAAGTCCCTATTAGTTCCATTAGCACCACAAACCTTTTCTTCAAAGCCCTGTAACTCAGTGAATTTTCCATTTGATCTGTGTCGTTGATGACTTGAGTCCTGCCTATTTCCACCACAAACTGGAAGCCCCCTGAGAGCAGGACCTTGGCTGCTTCTGCTTACCAGCACTTGGCACATGCCTGGCACATAGTAAGTGCTTAAGCACATACTTGTTGAGTGAATGCACACACGGGCGAATGAATAAGTGAATGGGTCAATTCAGGAGTCTCGCCTTATTGAAGTCTTTCTAGCCCATCTCCCCTCCTGTTCCTGCCCCGCCTCTTGTTCTAGGAGAACTGTCTACCCCCTTCTATGAGCTCCATTCGTGGCAAACAAGCAGGACTCCTGTTGGGGCCAAATGCATCTCAGGACTCATATCTGTTTGCTCCACCAGCTTCTCAGCTCCTTCGTCTGCCGCTCCCTGGGCCTGCCCGAAGGCTTGTTCAGTGAATATATGTGTGAACTGACTCAGAGATGAATTCATTCAGGTATAACTGCAAGAGTGAATGACTGCCACCGGCCATCTGGCCAGCAGAGGGTCTTCAGGGGAATCCTGGGTATCCACCTTTCAGAGGGAGGGTGCTCCAAGCGCTCAGCACACCCTGTGCCCAGGGCCCTGGTCTGGGCAGTGTGGACTTCCCACAGCCGTGACCAGCAGCCACCCTATCAGGTCTGGGCTGATGGCCAAGGGACACCAATGAGAAGCCAAGTGCTGAGGGCAAAGCTGCAGCTTGGGCATGGTGACAGAAGGAATGGTGACACCCAAGGGGGATGTAGCATGTGTTCCCAGTTCCCTCAATCAGTGCTAGAATTTGCCAAGGAAGGCCATCTGTATAGCACCCCGGAGACTGGCACCTACGACCCATGCAGCCCCCTGAACTGTACCTCATGTGTCGTTGGTGGGGCCTACAGCCCCTTCTACCTTTGCAGCGGAAAGACCCACAAATCTGCTTGGCCTAATCCCTTCTCCAAACAAAGAAAGAGGCCCCGCCTGGCCCACCATAGTCTTTTCCTGTTTGCTTTGGACATGGCCCACGGGCCCAGCTGGCTGGAATCTTGACTCTTTCGGAAAGGGCCTCTGGTCTTCAAAGTGGGCGCAGCAGGCAGCCCTCTGCCCCTGTGATGAGAGGTCCCGGCTCCGGGCGCCGGGCCAGCCCAGCTGTGGGGCGCATGCTCCATAGCCCCCTCCTCTGTAATACTGAAAAGAGCCCTCTCCTTCAGCCCCTGCTGTGGCTCAGGCCTGACATCTCTACACCCCACCAGAAAGTGGTGGCAATGCAGCCCTTCCCTGTCAGCCAACGCCACCACACACCCTGGCACAGAAGCCTTCCTCTCCCGCTCAAGCCGTTTCTGGCTCCTCACTGCCCTCAGTATAAAACCTCAACTCTGAGCCTCAAGACCTTCTGTGAATTTGACCCTCTTGCTCCTGTTTCCAATGCCCACTGTGGCTCCAGCTGCCAGCATTTCCCTGGCAGCTTTTTCTTCCCTAAATTTATTGATTGGTTGATTTTAGAGAGAGAGGAAGGGGGAGTGAAAGAGAGAGACAGAAACAATGACCTGTTCCTGTATGTGCTCTAATCAGGGATTGAACCCACAACCTTTTCTTATCAGAACAATGCTCCAACCAACCAAGCTATCAGGCCAAGGCCCCTCTGGGCTTATGTCTGTGCCTTTGTTCATCCTGTAAAATGCATGTGTTGCATTTTTTCCCAATACATGTTTCAATTCACGACTACTGACTTAAAAAGTATTCATCTGGGTAGCTCCTAAAATCATCTTGTATGGCTACACCCACTTTCGGAATTGCTGCTCCATCCCACATGATTCTGGGGGTGGCATCATGGGCATTTGTTTTTGGAATGGAACCTTTCTGCAGGTGAACAAAATGCATGTTCCTTTTACTGTTCGTTTCTCGACTGGGGACAAACCAAGTACCTCCAGCCCCATCTCAACCAAAGCAGCCTTTCAATAGCTTTATATATTTCTTCCCTGCCTATGTCTTGGTCTAGAGAACAAAATATCCTCTAAATTAAAAAAAAAAAAAAAAAAAAAAAAAAAATATATATATATATATATATATATATATATATATATATTAAGGTTGAAATTGATCATGCAAGAGAATATTTAAGGTAGAGCCACACGTCTGGAAGACATCGACTGAATGAGAAAAGGCAGCTTTGACTCAGACGTCAGGGGACAGGTTGCCTTTTACTGATACATGAAAATGCCAGGCACCTGGGAAGGACTATGGCAGGGAGGACCAGCAATCAGGCAAACTGAAGTGAGATGCAGGCTCTCTCACTGACCTTGGGGGTCTTGGGTAAGCTAATCACACTCACTCAGTCACAATGCTACTCATCCAACCCGTCCTGTCAGCTGCAGGGCTGGGTGAACTGGGAGCAAGCGGGCAAACTGAGTCCATCTGTTTGCTCTGAAGGAGTAGTGAGTCGGCAGCAAAGATGAGGCTGGGGCCTCAACACAGGGTACACTCTGGCTTCTCTGGCCCCTGGCCTTCTCCAGGCTTCTGAGCCCTCCACCCACAGCTGCATGAGACTTGGCCTGGGCCAGACCCCAGGGTGCTTCCTCTGGGAGGCTCATTCATTGTCCATCCTGTGAGAACCTTAGAAGGCTCCCTGATGGGAAGTCAGCTCCTGTGTCAGCCTCTGGAGCCCGATGTAGGGCGCTCGACAGGGAAGGAGCAGAGGGGACCTAGTGGGACTGGGAGAAGCACACCAGCCATGGAGGAAACATTCTGGGCTGCAGATCCTTCTTAGAAACTCCCATCTGTTTAACTGAGTACCTACCATGTGCGCTACCAGGATAAACACTACTATTTGGTAGCTGAAGAAACCAAGGTACAGAGAGGGTAAGTGGTTTGCCCAAGGTCACATAGCTAGTTAGTGGCAGGTTCTACAGGCTTAACTACACGTGCTTCCTAAAGCATCTTCCCATATACCCCACCCCATTTTCTACTACGCAGTGCCCATGAGGGTTAGAGACCACAGGAGGGGAACACACACCTGTTAGTGTGGTAACCTGGAGGCACATCCCCACTTCTACTTGGCCATGCCCTCATTTCATCCCACCACCACCCTACATGTCTACTGTCCCACCTGCAAAACAGATGACCTGAGGGCCCATCTGGTCCAAGACTTCCCCTTTTACAGGTGAATATACTGAGACCCAGATAGGTCTGTGTCATTTAGACATTAAGCCATAATCAGACGTCAGGGCTGACTGAGACTAGTGCTCGGATCACCTGAAGACACAGCCTGGCTGGTATGGTCCCTGGGCTGGGCTGGTGGGAGGAGGGGGTTCAAGTCACAAAACCCAAGGCAGGGCTCACCTGGGCCCCCCCTGCACTGCAGGGGTTTGGAGGTATGAGGTAAGGACCCCACTGGCCCCATTTGGAGGAGCCCTCCCCAGAACAAGTGCAGGTACAGTGGGAACCTTGATCGGTGCATTGGGAAACCGGCATCCCAATGGGGTGAGTGTAAAGAGAGAGGGAGACCGCGATTGTAAAATGGGTGCTTAAAAATAGGAGTACAGCCTGGCCTGTGGTGGTGCAGTGGCTAGAGTGTCGACCTGGAACGCTTAAGTCACGGGCTCAACCCTGGGCTTGCCCGGTCAAGGCACATACTGCAAGCGATGAACAACTCAAGTGAAGCAACTATGAGTTGATAATTCTCGCTCTCCCCTTTCCTCTCTCTGTAAAAGTCAATAAATAAAATCTTCAAAAAAAAAAAAAGAAAAGAAAAGAAAGGAGTACACTTTTCCTCTTCTCTTGGGGGGCCAGCGAAGGGCTTTGGACAGAGGCAAAATTTGAAAAGCTCTTGAAGGGGCCCGCGGAGCCATCTCTTCTAGAGGCTAAACGCCCCGGGATTTTCTTTCCTCTCTGGCTCCACCCTGCCCACTAGAGACTAAGTGCTCAGGATCACCTTTAGTCCCACCACCGCGTGAGGCAAACCTTAGCAGGGTGCAGTCCACCCCTTCCCCCGGAGCCAGATCTCCCCACCATCCCTCCCCCAGAGGCTCCAGCAGCCCCCTCCCACCCTGGGGGCCACCTCTGCCCCAGGTGGGCGGACCCCTGCCCCAACTGAGCCAAGAAGAGATACAGTGGGATCTTGGCTAAAGAAATTCTTGGCTCTCCCTGGGCCTTAGTGTGCCCGCCCCAGAAAGGGGCGTGGGCAGCAGCTGTGGGGCTCCCTGTGCGTGCTGGCGTCGGATCCCTGCCCACTCCCCAACACCCCCGTACCCGCTCCACCGGCCCTCCACTTGCCTGGGCCACCGGAGCCACCTCCAGGAGGACGAGCCGTACTAGCCACCCGCAAGCCCCACCAGGACCTGACTCCTCCTTTCGCAGGCTTTTTAAAGGGAAGTAACCTGACCCGGCTACTACTCCTCCGGGTTTAACCCTTTCGGGCCGCCCACCAGCAGCTGCGCCTGGACTCGCTTGCCCGTCCCCTACCGGTGTCCCCTGACAGCCCTGACAGGCAGACGACAGCCCCGAATGGGTCTTTGGTTCCAGGTCTCCTGCCACTCAATCCCCCGCATGATCCCCACTGTGGCCATAGCCTGGGGCCCCACCTCTCCACATCTGGACAGCATCTGCCATTGGGGGAGGGGCACAGAGCTCGTCCTTTCCAGCTGGGGTGAGGGAAGCCCCAGTCATCCAGGAAAAAAAACCTCGAATCCTGCCAACTCCAAAGATGGGTGTTCCGGATAACTGAATCTTGCCAGGACGTTTATTTAACTTTCATGATTCCAGGGGCTTATCAGAAAGAAGGCAGAGCAGAAGGTGGACCTAGCAAATAAAGTGACTGGAGCCAGGGGATCGGCTTCTCACCAGATGCTGCTTCCAGAGGCTGTGCAGGCAGGGGCGGGGTCCTTCTCTTCTCTGAGCATCTTTTTACTGGGCAATACCAGATGGTATCAGTATTCATTTCCTGTGGCTGCTGTTAACAAATTAACACAAACTCAAAACAACAGCGCACTTACTTTACAGTTTTGTAAGTCAAGTCCAGCCTGGATCTCACCAGGCTGCACTCAAGGGCATTCACAGGGCTTTCTTCTGGCCACCCACGGAGCATCCGTGGGTGTGTGTTTTTTTGTTGTTGTTGTTGTTTTTTGTTTTGTTTTGCCCCTTTTCAGCTTTTGGGGGCTGCCCACATTCCTTGGCTTGTGGCCTCTACCATTTTCTTTTTTCCTTTTTTTTTTTAAAGGTTGTATTTATTGATTTTACAAAGAGAGGTGAGGGGGGACCGAGAAGTATCAACTCATAGTTGCTTCACTTTAGTTGTTCGTATGTGCCTTGACTGGGCAAGCCCAGGGTTTCAAACTGGCAACCTCAGCATTCCAGGTTTCGAACCCGGTACCTCAGCGTTCCAGGTCAACGCTTTATCCACTGCGCCACCATAGGCCAGAAAAGCCCCTGCCATTTTCAAAGCCAGCAATGGCCAGTGTCAGTCTTCCTGACATCACAGCACCCTGACATTAACTTTTCTCCTGCTTCTTGCTTCTAAAGGTTCCTGGTGATTACATCGCCTCTACTGGGATAGTCCAAAGTAATCTCAATTTTAAGGTCAGCTGATAGCAATTTTAATTCCTCTCACTTTTTTAATTCCCCTTTGCCGCATAGCATAATATACAGGAGTGCGAAAAAGTAGGTTTACAGTAGTGAATATGCAAAACAGTTTATTCTCATATTACTATTTTTAATTATTGTATTATTTTCCATACAAACAACTATAAACCTACTTTTGCCCACCCTGTATATAATAACTCTAAAGACACACAAAACATTGATAGACTGGTTTGTTTCCTCAGAAGGGAGCCCTGGCAGTGAGAGAATGAAGTGGGAAAGAGATTTTTCTATGTATCCTTTTATCCTTTTAAATGCGAATACACTGTCTATTCAAAATGTAAATACAACTAAAGTGGATTAACCAATTCTACAATATAAAAATTTGAAATCTTTTATGTTTATGGATGAAATGACTTGATGTCTGAGGTTTGCTTTGAAATAGTCCAGATGAGGTGAGGAAGCCAGGGGTAGCTGCTCAGTCAATCCAGCGGCTATAATAGGGGCAAGTCAGAAACAAGCTAATGCTCGGTAATTGGGATTGGTTAAATAAATGATGGTCCTTCTTGTGAAAAAATACCACATCACCATTTAGAACATAATAAATCATGTTTTACAAGTACTAGAAGAATCTGTTTTGTTTTGTTAATAATCATGGAGTGGGAAGACCTTTTTTTACGTATTTCACAAAGCCTGGAAGCCACAAAAAGGAAGATTGAGAAATATGTCTACACAAAAGCAAAAATCTCTGCATTGCAAAAACCACCACAGGCAACGTCCAAAGGCAAACTTCGTACTGGGGGGGAATGTGCCTTATCATGATCGCTGTCAAAGCTCAGAGGTGGTACAGTGTGAATTCATTATACTGTTCTTATTACCTTTGAGTATGTTTTCAGATTTCTATAACAAAGAGTTAAAAATAAGTATATACAGCTTCTCTGTAGCAAAAGTCAACTGTCACACTGGACTATAACATTTGCAACACATAAAACAAAGGGTTAATATCAATAATGTTCAAAAATGTCCTACAAGCCTAACCAAGTGGTGGCACAGTGGATAGAGCAATTTCCTGGACACTGAGGATCCAGATTCGAAACCCTGAGGTTGCCAGCTTGAGCGCCGGCTCACTGGCTTGAGTGTGGAACCCATGGTCTGGCTTGAAGCCCAAGGTCGCTGGCTTGAGTCCAAGGTTTCTGGCTTGAGCAAGGAGTCACTGACTCGGCTGGAGCTGCCTGCTCAAGGCGCATATGAGAAGCAATCAATGAACTAAAGTGCCGCAATGATGAGTTGATGCTTCTCATCTCTCTCCCTTCCTGTCTGCTGTCTGTCTCTGTCTCTCTCTTCTGCTAAAAAAAAATAAATTGTCCTACAAGTGATTTTAAAAAATTAAGATGCCACAATTGAAAACTGGGCAATGGCCCTGGCCGGTTGGCTCAGTGGTAGAGCGTCGGCCTGGCGTGCAGAAGTCCTGGGTTCAGTTCCCAGCCAGGGCACACAGGAGAAGCGCCCATCTGCTTCTCCACCCCTCTCCCTCTCCTTCCTCTCTGTCTCTTTCTTCCCCTCCCACAGCGAGGCTCCACTGGAGCAAAGATGGCCCGGACGCTGGGGATGGCTCCTTGGCCTCTGCCCCAGGCGCTGGAGTGGCTCTGGTCACGACAGAGCGACGCCCTGGAGGGGCAGCGCATCACCCCCTGGTGGGCAGAGCATCGCCCCCTGGTGGGCAGAGCGTCGCCCCCTGGTGGGCGTGCCGGGTGGATCCCGGTCGGGTGCATGCGGGAGTCTGTCTGACTGTCTATCCCCGTTTCCAGCTTCAGAAAAATACAAAAAAAAAAAAAAAGAAAACTGGGCAAAGGATTAGATTCAAAAACTAATGGAAGAGGACATTTTAATAAGGCCAAACAACACAAGAAAAGATGTTCAACCTCAATCGTATTCAGGAAACACAATTTCAAAACAATGAGATGCCAGTTTTTGCTCATGACACTGGCAAAGGTTTAGACGACTGACAGCATCTAGAGTTGGCCAGGATGTGGGCAACCAGCATTCCCAGGACCTCCTGGAACCCTTGAGAATTGCTATGACCCCTTGAGAAAGCTAAACGGCAAAACTGATTAAAAATTTAAATACATATACCCTTCGGGGACTCCGCTTTGGAGGCGTTTACCCTAAACCCAAGGGAACCCAACGAGAACTTATAGCCTCAAGTGTCCACCCACAGGAAAAATTACACAGCAGTTAGAACGAGTTAATTCTGTACATGTTTACCTTGAAATGGTGTCCACAGTCTATTTTTAAGTTTAAAAGCAAATGCCAAAGTAATACATTGACTATGATCCCATGTTCTCAAGAACTTGCAGTAGTTGTACGCGTGCTGGGACAGAGAGGGAACCTGTGAGCCAAATGGTGAACATAAGTGGCTTCATTGAGGTTACAATGGACGAAGAAGGTCAGGGTGAGAGAGACTACCATTTTTGTCCTTATATACCTGTGTATTCTTTGCATTGTTAGAACATACACTATTTTTGTGGTAACCACCACCATCACCAAAACTATTGCAATACTACTTTAAAAAGAAAAGGGGAAAGAAAGCACCGGGGAGGTGGGAGATGGCAGGGGCTGGGCCCTGCCTGGCCCTCCCCATGGGCAGAGCCCTGGGGGGTAATGCTGGGTTTCAGGGTGGGGCCGGGACCAGCTCCAGGCAGCTCAATGGTGACCTCTCCCCGAAGTCCCCTTTCCAAGCTGGAGTCCCTTGGTTGGGACTGGGGCACTTATTTCCAGGCCTCCCTCCCTTCTCTGGAGCCATGAGATCATAGTGGGGTGCAGGGAGGGGGTGTGGACTCCCAGGCTCCCCCAGCCTTGAGGATCATGAGCTCTCAGTTTCCTTGCCCTGCCCTGCCCCTTGCCCACACTCTTCCTTCTCCCTGGAGAGCATGTGTCCGAGAACTGAGCACCTACTACGAAGGGGTGATTCAACTCTGAGTCCAGCACAGCCCCTACCCAGGAGTGAGAAGTTATGGTGATTCACTCACGCACTTGGTCAGTCAACAAACATGTAAGGAACACATGCTCCCAGCAGGCTGAACTCCGCTCTGTGCTTAGGTGGTGCCTGGCCTCGTGGTCTCCCCGGGCGACAGCAGCAGGGGTAAGTCTGGACTGTTTGCACTGTGCCTGGGCCCCAGTGCCTAGCACAGGACTTGTCACGACCGTGGAGAGGAGCACCACTCTGGTTGGAAGCGCAGGACAGCGTCAGGGTCAGGTGCAGGGCATACGCCTGGGGTGGGCGGGGACTGGACGCTGCAGCCTTGGATGTCCTGCCAAGGAGCTCGGGCTTTATGAATGTTGAGAAAAGGACACTGATGGATGTCCTTTTAGAGTGAGGCTCTGGGGACAGTTAGAGGACCAGCTTGGAGAGTGGCAGAAGGGAGGGACCAGGGGCTCTGCCGAGGCAAAGGAGTTCAGCAGCTGGCAGAGACTAGGGGCTTCCAGGAGGGGCAATTAGTGGACGTTTAGGAGGCCTGGTGACCGGCCCTGCAGGTGCGGAGGGGCGGGCGGAGGGGAACCCGAGCTGCCGCTGGCCTGGAGAGCACGGTGCAGGACTCAGCACTTCCTGGAGTTGAGTTTATTTAAAATTCTTATTTCTTATTGCTGTTGTTTCCAAGACTTCAGTTTGGGTTTTATTATAAAATTGATTAAAAACACATTTTGGGGGGGAGGACAAAGAACAGCTTTTAGAACAAGCTGTCTTGGCAAAGAAGCGGGACAGGGCCTGTTGATTTAAATTGGGCCCAGTGGGGGCCAGGGCTGTGGAAGGGACAGAAGTCCCGGAGGCAGGGTGAGGGAGGGACGGGCTGGGCAGTGCAGGAGAGCAGAATGAGCCCTGCACCCGGGGCCCCCTCAGCCCCCCCCCCCCGTGACTGACCTCACTCTGGGAGCCTCCTGCAGGCAGGGCAGGGTGCTCAGGACAGTGGGCTTCCTGTCAGGGCCTGGCACTTACAAGCTGGGCCATCCGGAACCTTCACCTTCCTCATCTGAAAAGTGGGGGCAGGTCCTCACAGAGCTGTCCTGACACAGAAGAGGTGTGGGCAGTTTTCCAACAACTAACCCATAGGATGGCCTCAGCAATGGCACCTCCATGGACACTGTCTCTGACCAGCAGGCACGACCACTCCCTGGGGCATTAGCCTCTTTCCCTAGGAATCCTCAGCTCTAGGGGTTTCTCCATCCCCAGCCTCCTTGGCCACCCCTCCTGCATCCCTTCCCAGGGCCCTGCCATTCTTGAACGTGCCCTGTCCTGGATCTGCCTCCCAGATGCCCACTCTCCCACCTAAAGGCCCCAGCCCCCTCCCACCTGAAAGCCCCAGCCCCCCTCCCACCTGAAAGCCCTAGCCATCTATCTGCCTGTCCCCCTCCCACAGTCCCATCATCTGTCACCCTCTGCAGCTCCCCTGTGCACACCCAGCCTAGCCCACCCTGAGGCCACCCAGCAGACCCATAACTAAGTTACCACAAACTGGGTGGCTTAAAACAACAGAAAATTATCCTCTTGCCCTTTGGAGGCCAAAATTCTGAGATCCAGGCTCCCTCCAAAGGCTCCCAGGGGGGTTTTCGGGAGTCTTCCAGCCTCTGGTGACTCCAGGCTTGTGGTTGCAGCGCTCCAAGCTCTGCCCCTGTGGTCACAGGGCCATCTCCTGTGTCTTTTATAAGGACACTTGTAACTGAATTTAGGGCTCACCTGAATAATCCAAGATGATCTCATCTCCAGATCCTTAATTAATTACATCAAACAACCCTTTTAATTTCATTTATTTATTTATAGAGGAAGGGAGGAGAGAGCGAGAGCGAGCTAGTGAAACACTGATTTCATTGTTCCACCTATTCATGAGTCACTGGTTGATTCTTGTATGTGCCCTGACCAGGGATTGAACTTGCAACCTTGGCATGTTGGGATAATGCTCTAATCAACTAAGCCATCTGGCTAGGGCCAAAACACCCTTTTTAAAAATAAGGTCATATTCACAGGTTCCAGGAATTAGAACCTGGATGTATCTTTTGGGTGCCACATTCAACCCACTACACCCAGGAGGGCGTGGCCCCCAGCCCGTCTCAGGGCAGCCTCCGCCCACTCCCCACATGGCTCACCTGAAGCACACACCCCACACCCCTGCCTCTAGCATGAGAAAATCAGGGGGTGTTCTTCCCTCCTGCTCTCAGGCCCCACCTGTCCAGCACCTGGGAAACTTGCTTCAACCTGTCTGTTTCCTCCTCTTGCTCTGGCAGCCTGGGACCTTTTCTAGAATTCCCTCGTTTGAAAACCTGTTCTCAGCCCGGAGGCCTCTCCACTGTCACAGCCCAATGATCAGTGGTGTCCTGAGGTTGCAGAATTCCCTAGATCTCCTCCTTTGGTGCCCTCACTAGGCTGGGAGCCTCTACCTGTCCAGCTTAGACCCTAGCGCTCCAGGCCCCCACGCCCCAGTGGCTCCAAGCCGTTTCGGGCAGAGGCCCTGGGAGTCAGGTAGTCTCCCTGGTACTCAGATTTGCACAAAAGTTGGTTCCCAGGGATTGGCTGTCCACAGAGATGAGGCCATGAGCCTGGTGGTCACTGCAGTCCCTCCAGGCTTCTAGGGGGTCCAGTTCTACACCTGGACAGAGGTTTCAGGAAAGGGTTAGGCCAGACCCTGTGTCCAACATTGGGAGGCAGGAGGTGGACAGTGGCTATTAAGGGTCAGACTTTATCCTGGCTGTGACAATTATTAGCTAAGTGACTCTGGGCTAAGCCTCTCTGTGTAACAGCACTTCGCCTCACTGGGTGGTGGTGAAGATGAAGTGACGGGCTGGTTATTCCTTGATGAATGAACTGAGATGTGCTGACCGGAGTCTTTCCCCTTTGGACTCATAGGACCAGCTCTGTCTACTGTGCAGATTTGAGGGCTGGGAACACAGGGGCTCCTCCCAGCCTGGGAGGACTGTGGTGGGCTCACGGCGGGGCCAGCGAGACCAGTCAGTGACAGGACATTGATAACAACAACCTAACATTTATTTAGCTTATACCATAATTAGGCACTATTCCCAGTGCTGCCACTTGTGACAACTGAGTTCCCAACCGCGGCAAAGCTGGGGACTGCAGGCTCAGAGCAAAGGGACCACCTGTGAAGACACGTGAGAACTAGACATCATGCGCAGGCCAGGGGAGCCCAGAGCAGCCCAGCAGGGCTGGGCTGGGGCGGGAGCTGGGTGTGGGGTGACCTGAGAGGAAAGGGGTGTAATACTGAGTACTGTGGCTCAGGGAGGGGCCTGCCAGGAAGGGCCGGTTTCCACTGTCAACCCGTGCCCAGTGCCAGGAGAAGCTCAATGCCAGGCAGTGTCATGGTGACGCTCCCATTTGGCAGTTTGGACCCAGGGATTTCCCTCAAATCCGGTATCATCATCATGAACTTTAAACAGCTGTTGGGTTGGTTGGCACTTCCCAGGGCCCAGCTGGTGGAGAAGAGGCAGGTACTTGCTGGGAACCTCATGAGAGGTCATTTCAGCAGAAAATGCCCCAAAGCACCCAGCCCAGCATCTGAGAGGGAGCCACCTCCTTGGTGGACTGGTGCTAAGGGAGCAGGTCCAGCCATGCCTCCCGGACACACACCGAAATCCCAGAGAAGCTGGCTTAGCAGTTGGCAGTTCAAATCCCAGCTTGCCTCAGTTATACAGGCACTTCCCTAGCAAGAGAGGACTACCTCCCAGGCCATCCATGTCGCCATCTTCACGCCAGACTGAGCAAGATTTGTGTGGCCCATGGCCAGCTGGGGAGCCACGCGGAGGCTTGCAGAGGGGTCAAGGGACTGGCACCCAGTGCCCAGTCCTAGAGGCCAGAGAAAAGCTTCACTCTCAGGCTGCCCAGCACGGGCAGTGGTCTTCTGCAGCAGGCAGTGCCTGGGCTTGCGGCTCTCTCTGGGCCTCCAGTTTCACTGTCAGCATGTGAGGGCCCAGAGATGGGGCACGAGGAGGCCCCTTGTCCCTCCCACCATAGTGCCTGAGTTGGAGGAGACATTCAACAAGTCTAACAACAAGCCAAACATTCAACCAATGGGGCCTTATCCGGGCCTCACCCAGGCCAGCAAAGAGCTGAACTGCGGCTGCCCTAGGTGTGGCAGTCTCTGGGTTCTCCCTCTGTCGCCTCAGGAGAGGCAGGCTTCTGGTGGCAGAACCAACAAGGACCGCCAGTCATCCCCCACCCCCCATCTGGACCTCCACTCTGACTGGTCAGTGTCTGAGCCATGCTGGTTGGTTAATACACTCGCAGAAATTAGGGGATCAGGGAACGTGCAGCTACTCCAGTACTTTCAACCTTTTGTATAGTGTGTTTTCACCAATAAAATAAAGTTGGTTTTGCATCTCATTTGCATAATCAAACAACTTCTTTAACTTGTTTGCTTTTCGGATGTTCTTGTTTAATAAAAAAAATCAAATGCTTTCTTTTATCACTTCATATTCATTTTGAAATATCTCCTAATTTTTGTGAGCAGTGTATTTTGAATACCACCTCAGGGAGGGCTTGCTTCAGGCTGTCAATCTGGGCCAAGAAAAATTTACACGTTAGGTCCTCGTACTCATCAACGGGGAAGACAACCTTCACCTGCCCTCTTGAAGGCATGGAGGGCACACCTAGGAGGCAGGGGAGCCTCCCGGTTCCCAAGTACTCTTAGCAGGCCAGGCTGACATCAGAGTTCAAGAAAAATGTCAGATTTCTTTTCTCATTTTTGTTTTTTAGCGAGAGACAGAGATAGGGAGAGAGATGAGAGGCATCAACTTGTAGTTGCACACTAGTTATTCAGTGATTGCTTCTCATATGTGCCTTGACTGTGGGACTCCAGCTGAGCCAGTGATCCCTTGCTCAAGCCAGCGACCTTGGGCTAAAGCCAGCCAGCAACCATGGGACCATGTTGATGATCCCACACTCAAAGCTAGTGACCCTGTGCTCAAGCTGGTGAGCCTGTGCTCAAGCCAGTGACTTGGGGTTTTGAACCTGGGACCTTAGTGGCCTACGTAGATGCTCTATCCAGTACCCTTCCCCTAGCCAGGCAGGTTTTCTCTTAAAAAGACCCAAAGCTCCCATTTTTTATGGGCAGTGTAGAGTTCCCTACAAGCCCCGACTCTGTGTCTGCAGGGCCTCTGGGTCTCCCTGCTGACTCCAGGGGAAGGGAGTTCCCCACACTTCTGGTCCTACCAGTCATGAGTTTGCTCTTCTGTCTTCAAACTCCTCATTATGGGGGAAGCTTCCAGAGACTGCCATTTCCCCTACAACTTTATCCAGTGGTGGCCTCTAATATAGAGGCCTGGGACCGCACTGGTGGGGCCAGGCCAGCAGCCAATGTCCCCACTGTCCCTCTGCAGACAGTCCTTTGAGGCACCCCTAATTCCCTCTCCCCCTGGACTTGAGGACCACGTACCAAACTTCTCCCAGCTTACTGCATCTACATCAACACCCCTTCCCTCTGCAAAAATCCCAGTGGCAGCAGCCAGTGTTGATGGAGCCCTCTACCTCTGTATCACTTCTATTAACCCTTAGAACCCCCGAGGCAGGAGTTCCAGACTGTGAGTGTCCCAGAACTCTTACACAACCCACACTCTTAGTACGACCACCACTTGGCCAGAACCAACCTGTTGGGGACCAAATAAGCCAACAGGGTATTTTGCAGTTGGGATATCTAGGGGACAGAGGTGGTGGGCCCAACCCACCCACCTCACCTGCCTAATTAACAAAGGGCTGTGCTTCTCTGCTCGTTCTGCCCACCCACGTTCCCCAGAAGAGACTGGAAGCTAGTTTCTTCTTGGTGTAAAGTTAGATTAACTAGTATGGTGGGGGTTGTCTTTGAGTTGCCTTGGAAACTTAATTGAATTGCTAATGGCCCATGTTACCCAGAAAATAGACAGATGTTTTCTGGGGGTGGCCATGTTTTTGCAGCTCGGACCGTAGTGACTATTGACAATAAGCTGTGGCATCCTCCCAAACCCATCCTGTATATATCCTTAAGTCTTTTTCATTCAATTTCATACCATTTCCCGCTGGAGACCCTGGAATAGACTCGCTGCACGGGACGTGGCACCAACCCTTCAAAGTTCCCTCATTTTGCTGCATCACTGGGGGAGGGGCCTGGTGGGGGCAACTGCAAGCCCAGGAGAGGTCATCTTTCTTAGTCCCTAGACCCCTGGTCTCTCAGCAGGGGTGGCCTCCCACTTAAAGTCCTCCCTTGACTTGAAGTCCTTCCGCTGTCTAGACTCTCCTCTCACTTCCCCTCCCACAGGCTGGGTCAACCCTCACCTCGCATCCCTTGGCCATGTCGCTTGCCCCATGGCTTCAACCACGTCTCTGGATGGACACTTGTTTCCTCTCCTGCCCACTCCCTGATTCCCAACTGGCTGGTGGACATCTGCCCAATGTGCTGAGCACAGGGCCCTAGAGAGCACAGGTTGTGAGTTCCTCTAAGAATGATTACTGTTCGCCTCAGACATTCACTCATTCTAGTTATTTATTGAATGCTGTGTACAAATGTATAAACAGCATTTATTGAATGCTGTTTATAGCAGCTGGGATACAGTACCGAGCAAGAGACAACCTCTGCCCTTGAGGGGCGAACATCTAGTAGGGACAGACAGTAACTATAACCCAAACAGAGTCCACGGCAAAGGGAAGCAGAGCAAGGACAGGCAGTGCTGAGTGGATGCCGCTTCACACGGGTGGTCTGGAATCCCCTACTCCCTATAGCAGAAGATACACAAAGTTTTTGTAATAAAAATCCAGGGACTTCTTAATACTTTAAATTGAAAACATTTCTTTCTACCAGGAATGGGGAAGGAAGCTCTGTAGTTTGGAGGAACAGGGTGAGTCTGGCTGAAGAACCTATTGTTACCTCAACTTTTGAACTACATGAGTGTTTGATTTTCAAAACATTCAATCACTGAAACAGCAAAGAATTTAAACAGTCTTGGAAAAGATTAATCATTTTCATGAAACTACTTCCTTAAAGGGGGCCTGTCTGCGTATCTGCTAACTCTTGCTAGAATGCTGCAGGTGTACAACCTCCAGGGCTCCTAAGGCCCAAGTCTTAACCACAAGGACAGCCACTCGGCACCTGTGAGCACTGACCACATGCTGGTAGATACTGAGCTAACAATGACCATAATGACGCGGGCACCTTCTCAGCAGCAGGTTAGAGGACTTGGGAGGCTGAAGACCAGGATGTCTGCTAGGAGCTGACAATGCCCTGGGTTTGTATTACTTAAGTGGCTCATCTCTATGTTTACTGTCAGGCTTTAATCACTGTTGCATCCTATTAGGAAAGCCCTGGACAGATGGCCACACCGAGAAAAAAACCCTGCCAAAGACCGCTCTACAAGGCAGGTTTTAGCAGTCTGGTTTCCTTTCTGGTGAAGCTGAGGCCAGAGGGGGCTTCATCAGGGTGGCTGTGTGGAGGTGGAGGTGAGGGAGGGCTGGCTCTGATGTGGCAGAGGTCTGACTAACAGGAACTTGAGAAAACATGCTACGCTGACTTCATCTTCAATGTGACAAGCACAGTGCCACAATCAGGCCCAGGGGGAATGTGGGTAATTAGATGCACTGTATGGATGGAATGTTTGCATCACCCCAAATTCATATGTTGAGATCTAATCCTCAATGTGAAGGGATTTGGAAGTAGGGCATTAGCAAGTAACTAGGTTTGGATGAGGCCATGAGGTAGAGCCCCCATGATGGGAATGGTGCCTTTATAAGGGATAGAATTTTCTCCACCACATGGACACAGCAAGAAGGCCATCTATGAAACAGAAAGCAGACTCATAAGATACTAAATGTGCTGGCACCTTGATCTTGATCAGCCTGCAGAACTGTGAGAAATGTCTGTTGTTTAAGCCTCCCAGTGTACAGTAGTTTTGTGACAAGTTTGAACTAAGACAGGCTGTTCGGAGCACAGCATGACGGGGTCACCTGGGGGTAGGAAACGAGTTGTTTAAATATTCCATATAGGCCCTGGCTGGTTAGTTTGGTTGGTTAGGGTGTCGTCCTGAAACAACATGGTTGCGGGTTTAATCCCTAGTTAGAGCACACACAGGAAGCAACCTATAAATGCACGACTGAGTGGAACCATAAACGAATGCTTCCCTTCCCCCTCCTCTCTGTGTCTCTCTAAAAATCAATCGATTAAAACAATTAAACCCTGGCTGGATAGCTCAGTTGGTTGGAGCATTGTCCTGAAGCGCAGAGGTTATTGGTTTGATTCCCTGGTCCAGGCACATACAGGAACAGGTCGATGTTCCTGTCTCTGTCTCTCTCTCCTGCCTCTCTAAATAAATAAATAAATAAATAAATAAATATTCCATATAACACAAAGTCCTGGACTCCCGGCTCCCCAGAGCTTCAGGCTGCCAGCCAGGCTCAATCTGAGCACTCAGAGACAAAGGTGGGAAACAGACCCTGGTCTATCGATCTTTGCTACCTAGGATCTGGGCTTGTACTCACCAGGCACTTAGAAACTGCATAATGACAGGACTTTCAATTTTAATTAGTGGCACTGGGCACTGAAAACCCAGCATTCTGCCCTGGCCATATATCTCGGCTGGTTAGAGTATCGTCCCAAAGCGTAGAGTCGTTGGTTTGATCCCCGGTCAGGGCACATACAGGAATAGCTCAATGGCCCTGTCTCTCTCTCTCTCCCTTCCTCTCTCAAAATTAATAAACATTAAAAAAACAAAAACAAAAACCCCCAGCATTTTTGTACCACTTTAGGAAATGCTCTTGTGTAAACCATCCAGGGCCAAGATTCCCAAATTCAGTCCCAGTTCCTATTTTCATAACTGAAATCTCTCAGCAGCAGTATCTACCTCTCTTCAAAAACAGGCCAATAAGGTTTTTCTCTTTGCTTATAAGAAAAAAAAAGTTTATGGCTTTACTGATAGTGGACAAGAAAGCCAGCTGGATTTTCAGGCAACGTCAAGTAGTTAATGAACAATGATGGGGCTTGTCCAAAGGGATCAAGTTTTCCAAACACAAAACCAGGTTGGAACAGCAAATAATTACATATGGTGTTCCCACTATAAAGACTGCTGTCTTAGGGACAAATGCTGATAAACTATCTCAGCAGTTCCTCCTTCTTCAAAGACTTATATGT
Organism: Saccopteryx leptura; assembly: GCF_036850995.1. Lineage (NCBI taxonomy): Eukaryota > Metazoa > Chordata > Mammalia > Chiroptera > Emballonuridae > Saccopteryx > Saccopteryx leptura. The sequence continues at coordinate 44,741,408 of NC_089515.1, read as the reverse complement.
CAACATAGAGCTCCATGTTTCATAGGACATACTCAGCTAACTCTATGAGCTTAAGCACAAGGGAATGCCCCCCCCCTTTTTTTTTTTTGAGTATTTTTTCTTTTATTTATTTATTTTTTGTATATTTTTGAGGATGGATGGGGAGGCAGTCAGACAGACTCCTGCATGCGCCTGACTGGGATCCACCTGGCATGCCTACTGGGGGGAATGCTCTGCCCATCTGGGGTGTTGCTCTGTTAGGACCGGAGCCATTCTAGTGACTGGGGCAGAGGTCATGGGGCCATCCTTAGTGCCCAGGGTGGATTTGCTCCAGTGGAGCCTTGGCTGTGGGCAGGAGGAGAGAGATGAAGAGGAAGGAGAGGGGGAGGAGTGGAGAGGTAGATGGGCGCTTCTCCTGTGTGCTCTGGCCAGGAATCGAACCCGGGAATCCTGCACACCAGGCCAATGACTCCGACGGGTCTACCATATCATGCTTTTTACTTAAAAAAAAAAAAATTTACATTTCTTTTGAACAGGAGACACTAAATCTTTTTCGCCTGCAAACTACTACCTTCTTTATTAGATCTAGCTAATAACACTGTTATGTCTTTTTTCCAAATAGCTCCAGATATATGGAAAAGATTTATATAGGCAGATGGGGATCCTCAAACCCCTCAGCGAGATCTTCTGAGAATGGCTTTTAAGATACCTAGAGGCAGAAAAAGCCCAATAGAGATCAGGGGAACTACCAGCTTTTAGGATACACCCTTAAAGGCTCCAACACCCCAAAGGGGTCTCATAGGATGCCATCTAGGTCCTGCTTCAATAGTGGAAAGGAAGGTCATTGAGCTAAAGCCTGCCAGGCTTACACGCCTCTGCTGTGAGGAAACAGGGACACTGGAAGGTGGGCTTCCCCCTCGCTCCTCTAAGGGAGGGTTCAGTCTCTTCCAGCCCTGCTCCAGCCACCTATGACCTAACCTTGCCCAGAAAGCTGGGGTTAGCCACTGAAGGCTGAAGGTGCCCAGGGCCGTGGGCCCCATCTACGATACTGCGGACGAGCCTAGGGTATTTCTTCCAAGAAGCAGGTAAACTGATCTCATTTGCACAAGGGCCACTTAACTATATTTTGCCTGAATAGTCAGGTTTTTTATTCTTCCCTCAAAGATCTCTGTTGTGGGTGTTGATAGTCCTATTTTCTGCTGCTTTGCTTAATATATAGTGTTTCCTTTATCCCTCCTACCTCAATGCCCCACTCATATTTCAGGCTGGGACCTACTCCTAATTTAGAGCTCTCTTTCCTCCTTTTGCCAACTTGTATTATGAATTTACCTTTGCCACCCAGCTTAGTGTATCCCAAGGTTCTCTTTACCAGGCCACAGTCACAGAGCTCCAGGGAAAAGCAACCTGGTCTCATCTCTCCAGGCAGAGGAGAACAGAAGCTCCATATCCACGCATGCTGCAAATGGCTTTTTCCAGTCTACCTGAATCATTACCAGCTAGAAGCAGCGGTCATTGGGACTTGGACATGAGCTGCAAAGTATAGAATGGTGACAACAATTCCAGTGCCATGCGGACTTTTCCTGTGGGGAACTTTCCTGGACTCCTGCTCCCTGTGACAGCTCCTAACAGACTGAACTGTGGTTGGGTTGCATTTTTCAGGGATTTGGCATGGTGATGGGGCCATCTTGGACTTGGGGAACATGTTAAGGACACTACTCTTTTAGGGATTCTTGCTGTATGGGCCAAGAGTTTGCTTAAAGGCTTTTAATCACTGTAAAAAAAAATAGAGGACTGGATGAAGAAGATGGGGCACATATACACCATGGTATATTATTCAGCTAGGAGAAATGGTGACATTGGATCACTTATAGCGGAATGGTGGAGTCTTGGTAGCATTGTGCGGGGTGAAATAAGCGAATCAGAAAAAAACAGGAACTGCAGGATTCCATACATTGGGGGGACATAAAAGCGAGACTAGGAGGCATGGACAGGAGTGTGGTGGCTATGGGGGGTGGGGGGAGGGAAGGAGGGAGAGGGGGAGGGGGAGGGGTACAGAGAGAACTGGATGGAGGGTGGCGGAGGATGATCTCTTTTCGGGTGATGGGTATGCAACAGAACTAAATGACAAGATAACCTGGAAATGTTTTCTTTGAATGTATGTACCCTGATTTATTGAGGTCACCCCATTAAAATAAAAATTTATTAAAAAAAAAAACAAAACAGGTTGAAGTTGTATACCATTTTAGAGGCAGAGTTAGGGGTGTGGTTGGGGTGCCCTCTCTTGGAGTCTACAGGGCCAGTGAACGGTTTGTGGGAACCACTGGTTTCTGGCAGACAAAACATCTGAAAACTGTCCCAGGGATTCCAGGACACATGGCTTCCTGCTGTAACGCATTAAACCACAAACAAATCAAGAACAATGACCTGTCCTTAGCTTTGTGACACTCAATACACTTAACACTCTGGGTTTCGTTCCCCATCACTACAACGCAGCCTGCTCAGGGCCCTCCAGCTCTTACTCTACGATGTTGTCATGGGCTTCCTCAGAAAATCAAGCCTATTTTTAATAAGTTTCTGAGAAGCTACTTAACCTCTGTGAGACTATTTCCGCATCCACAAGAAAAAAAAATAAAACTAGAAGAAGTCATTGTGAGCAGTGGGGGGGAAAAAAGGACTTTAGAGTTAGGCAGGCTCAATTCTTAGCCCTGTGTGACCTAAAGCCGGTTACCTGACTCTCTGAATCTTACTTTCTACAACGGGAGAACAGAGATGACGATGTCTGCTGTAAGGACTGTGGAAGGATTCTGTTCGAGCCACCTTCTGGCAGGTGCAAAATAAACATCAGTAGCCTTCCTTCATTCCTACTTCACATTCAGCAAATGGGAAAGGGATATGAATGTGCTGAAATGTCTATAAAAAAATTAAACCCTCCTAAAGGTTTTGATATTAGATTATTCGCCTGCATTTCCCTGTTCTGACATAAGAGGGCTTCTGAGCAACACAACCCCTCTCTGAGGTTACCAGAGAGGATCTGAAAAACTGAGGACAAGAGGCTGCCTGAGCAATGGGAAGCGGCCACAGGAAGCACTGTCCAAAGAGGGAAGAGACGCGGCCCACACACACGGTCCTGCTGGGCACCATCTCGCGCAGGCTCTGCGACAGCATCAGGAGGCCTGAGGAAAGTCTGGCCCCAGCCAGGAGGCGCCTCACTGGTGCACAGAGCTGCCTGATCTCAAAGCAGCTCAACACTGCCCCTGAGACCTGACTGAGGCCGTGCAGGAGCAGCAGACACTACCCCGAGGAGCAGTTCTAGCTCTAAATTAACCACGGAAAGACTGATCGCACATAAACATTTATAGGTTTCCAAAGCTGGGGCTGCAAGAATGTCACCTGTGGGAAACAAGGTCCTCCTAAGCAGAACTCAGGGAAGAGATGCTGCCTGCTACCAGACTTACCAGCACGCTTCCCGTGTTCCCAACCTTCTCCTGGCCCAGGACTAGAGTGGCTGGTTGCCAGCCCAGGCTCTCATGCTCCAGAAGCTGGTGCAGATGGCAGTGTTTTCCCACACAGAGAAGACTCATCATTCACAACACAGCAACTGACCCGTCTGCTCCTCGTGAGGAGAATGTATTTTAAATCCAGAGTCGTAAATCTGAGATGCTCCACACACTGCAGGCTTTACTTTCTACAGACATAGGGCCTCTCCCCCTTGAGGCGGGATGACTCCAGCTGTGCTGAAGTGAGGGCTGTGTGGGGTGCTCTCCTGATCAGCAGGAAGGTGGTGGGCATGCACCAGGCTTATGATCACAGACACCTGGGAGGGCAGGGCTAGCACGACGCAGTGGGAGATGCCTTCTTCAGGAGGCGGTAGTCAGGAAGCCTGGCTACACGAAAGGATTCTGGGGCTGACAACCTGTCAAAGCCACTGGGCCACTCTGGCTGGTTCTTGTAAGATCCTGCTATGTCTGCAATTCACCATATCCCAGATCTAAGGGTTCAGCCCTTTTCCTGTTATGGCACCTTACCAGCAAAAGAAAATGCTACAGGACCTCAGATGCCTCGTGGTGTTGAGGAAGAAGACTCTAGTCAGACAAGGTCCTAGTGGGATCCTGGGAAGCAGGTGGGCCTCTCAGTATGGCCCCCAATCCCTGGAAATGGCTGTATGTGGGAGGGAGAGGGCTAAAGTGGCTTGGGCACACTGACCCACCCACTCAGGGAGCCTCACATCTGCAGTGGTCACATGTGTCAGAGACCAGCAAGGCTGCACATGTGAGCACAGAGCACTTGCAAGCAGTGACACAGGCCTCCCTTCCCCGCTCCATGACAGCGCGGTCAGGGCCCGAGCTGCTCTCCCAAGGCTCAGAGTGGGTTCTGTTGCAGGACTGGTTTGGCTTTGCATGTTTCAAGGACTCCGGTTCAACCCAGTCTTCAACCTTCAGACAAACTGGGACAGGTTGGGGACTTTGATGTTGAGATCACCAATGTTGATGTTCCGAGGAATCTCCGGCAGGTTGATGTTTTTCACAGCGGACACGGCCCGGGCGGGGGCTGCTGAGAGGCCACCCTGTGGAGACATGGGGGGATGAGACAGACCCTCAGGGCCATCTACTTAATGCTCAGAAAAAAACAGTGAAAGAGGCCTAGAGAACATCCGACCTGAGCACACACAATGCAAGTCTCCCCTTTTCTTCCCTGTTCCTTGAAGGTAGCCAATGAAACTCTTCAGGTGTGGTGGGGCCTATGGTAATAGGAACTCAGAGCTGGAGCTACTGAAGGGGGCATGGCGGCTCATGCAGTTGAATAGCCCCAGCATCTCAGTGCCTGGTCCATGGTCCGTGCTCAATAAATGCTTGCGGGACTAATCCAAGATAGCTTAAGCAAGTCATGATCAGTACCGGGAGCACTTTTCGGTTACAAAACAAAGTAAAATGCTTTCCTCAAGAGACCAAAGACACATAGACAAATGCAGTCATGGGGCAGTTTTTAAAAGGAAAATGAATGTCATGGCTCAAAGCACCTGCTTGCCAACTAATGATGTGAGATGGAAAAGAACAGGCTTTCACAATGTCATGAGACAACAAGACGGCGAAGGACCAGCAGGAAGCTGGGTGTACACTCAGGCTCCCAGGGATCGCTAGCAAACACAGAGTGAAGGTGTCCATGGTCAGCCCTCGCCTCCCAGGCCCTCCCGGTGTGCAGAGAAGCGGAGAGGTTGACAAGGACTCTCAAAACCACTCCCTCCTTATTGTCCACCTCCTGGATCCCGACTGATTCCACCCTCGCCTAGCAAGTCTCCACTGCTTCTGGTTTCCAACCCCCTTCCTCTGACTCACTTACTATTCCTGGAAACTTCCCAGCCTGCATTTCTAGAAGAACTACAGTTGCCACAATAGCTGCGGTCTGGAAAAGCTTCTTCAGCAGGACTGCCAGTCCTCACAGAGAGAAGCCCTGGTTTCGCAAGATCAAGTTCCACAGCACAAAGCAAGGAAGTTGTTTAAGACACTTGGAAAATTATAGCAGTAATGTTTTCTGGGATTTCCACTGTGTGTGAAGGTGTACCTTTGTAACCTCTCCTCCCTGGTAAGGCTGATGAAGGTGACAGACCCCAGGGGGACAGAAAAAATTTACTGGGAGCATCTGTATTATATGGTGTAGACCGGGGCGTGTTATTTTCAAAACCAGCCCAAACTCTACTATAGTTTCTTATAGGGATAATTGGAAATAAGGAAATTGGCAGCTCTGAGGTCTGAAAGGAACTGTGAGAAATGGCTGCTGGGAGATCATTTATAGCACACAAACTAGGAAACCACACTGGAATCAGAGCAGGGGACACTGAGCCTTTCCAGGGTTATGTGTGGCTTTGAGAGGAAGAATTATAAGCCACAAGCATGGGACATAACCCCCACAGCTAAAGCTGCCTTCCTGTGCCATCTGCCTTTTCCATGCACACGTTTAGCCTCCTTCTCACCTGGCCTTCAAATCAATGAGCTTTGATGGACTCAAGGAAGCAAGAAGGTGAATGTGAAACATTCCTAAGGTTCCAGAGAAGTACAGACCAACCCATGTATCACTCCTTTCTACCCAGGTGCTCCTGAACCAGACAGGGCCAAGTACAGCTGTGCACTCACCTCCGATTTCTCCAGCCTGTTCTGAGCTTCGATCTGAGCCACGATTTCATTCATGTTTGTTTCCAACACCATCCCACCCATCACCACCTCCTGTAGGATGTAGTGTACCTAAAGAGGGAGCAAAAATAAGAAGGGTCAGAGAACTCTTAGTGTGGCCCAAAAGGAAACTTCGTAGGCTCACCTGCAGCAGCAGGGCAGTCGGACCTGACACCGGCTCCTGATCCACAACTGGCTCCTGACGCCTAAGCCCCTGGATCATCCACCCCTGTGTGAGACCAGGGGTTTCCCCACGCTCACATGCCACATGAAGATCTCCCTTGAGCTGTGGTAGAGGTACCTGGCCACACTCAAGGCAGGCAGGTGGTGGCTGAGAGCACAGGCTCTGAGGTCAGACAGACCTTGGTTAAATTTCAGCTCTGCTATTAGCGTGTGAACTCCGGCACATCATCCTTTCAATGCTTCAGCTTCCTTCCGGGATGTCGGGGAAGACTGAATGAGATAATCTGGTGCCTGACACACAATGGGTTCTAAATAATAATGATGGCAGCCCTGCCTGAATAGCTTGGTTGGTTGGAGCATCCTCTTGAAGTAGCAGAGGTTGTGGGTTCAATCCCTGATCAAGCCACATACAGGAATACAGTAACATTATTCTCTCTTTCTTTCTATCTTACCTCCTTCCTTCCCTCTCTCTAAAATTAATCAATAAAAAATTTTTTAAATGAGGACACTCATTACATTATGGACATTCATCGGTAGATGAGTGGATAAACAAAATGTGGTATAGTCATACAATGGACTATATATAATTCAGCCTTAAAAAGGAAGACAATTCTAATACCTGCTACAACATGCACGAACCTTAAAGACATTATGCTAAGTAAAACAAGCCAGACACAAAAGGACAAATCGGGCATGAACCCACTCCTATGGGGCACCTAATAGTCAAGATCACGGCAGCAGAAAGTACAATGGTGGCTGCAGGGGCTGAGGGAAAGACAGAATGGGGAATTACTGTTTAATGGGTACAGAGTTTCAGTTTTGCAAGATGAAAAGAGTTCTGGAGGTGGGATGCCCAAAAATGTGAATGCGCTTAACACTACTGAACAAAAACACTCATAAAAAAAGACAGTAAAATCTGTTACGTAACTTTCATTACAATTAAAAAAAAATAGATCTCTATACCAATATCCCTAGTATTAATCCAAACCCGTTCTATATGGGGATTAGTATTTACTGAGCACTAAGATGTGCTGAGCACTTGATATATAACTTCATTTCACAACATCCACCTGAGATAGGTAATGTAATCTTATTTTATAGATGAGAAAACTGATACATGGCAAGTCAATCAAATACCCCAAAGCCAAGTATATTATTAGCAGCAGAAGTGAGCCCTGAAGCTAGGGCTATCTAACTGCAGAGTGTACATTCTCCCTTTCCACTACATTTCCTTGAAATCCCCAAGTGTGCCTTCCTCTCTGCACATCCCTCACCCCTAATCCATATGACTCATTTTTAAGGCTTGTCTTTAGCATGTCAAGGAACTTGTATGAATTCTTCCATGCTTTATCCCCAGAGCCTGGAACAGTGCCCAGGGCAGAACAGGTGCATTGAATGAATGAAAGCCTTTTCATAAGTCTGAGGAGCTCATTCCTTGTGCTTAGAAGATGAATAACTGGCCCTGGCCGGTTGGCTCAGCGGTAGAGCGTCAGCCTGGCGTGCGGGGGACCCAGGTTTGATTCCCAGCCAGGGCACATAGGAGAAGCGCCCATTTGCTTCTCCCCCCCCCTCCTTCCTCTCTGTCTCTCTCTTCCCCTCCCGCAGCCAAGGCTCCATTGGAGCAAAGATGGCCCGGGAGCTGGGGATGGCTCCTTGGCCTCTGCCCCAGGCGCTAGAGTGGCTCTGGTCGCGGCAGAGCGACGCCCCGGAGGGGCAGAGCATAGCCCCCTGGTGGGCAGAGCATAGCCCCTGGTGGGCGTGCCAGGTGGATCCCGGTCGGGCGCATGTGGGAGTCTGTCTGACTGTCTCTCCCCGTTTCCAGCTTCAGAAAAATACAAAAAAAAAAAAAAAAAGAAGATGAATAACTGTATGGTGGTGGAGACTTTACAGAGAAGGTGTGAAAGGCATAATATAGGACCAGTGGTTAATCGGCAAGGTCAATTAAGAGTTCTGATTTGAACATTGCATATGAAATCACAATTTTAAAATGCTATTCAACATGGATTCTAAGTACAAGGTGCAAAAAAGAGAAATAAACAAAAATGCTAAGTCTATTTTCAACACAACTAGAAGCCCAGGCCCCAGACAGGTGAAAAAGTTGTCAAAAACAGGGAGTGTAAGCAAGGGCTCCTTTCCTTCAGAGAAGAAAGGGATGGAAGAATGCTATGGAGCCAGAAGACAGACTAGAAAGCTCAGAACAACCCGCAAAAAATACACTTCTTGTAAGTAGAGGGCACACCCTCTGGGACCAAGCAGATCCCTTGTTTTTGGATTACAGGAACTTCCTTGGACCAGGAGCTGCGGCTGAATGAGAAACCACACAAACAAGCTATGTCTGCCTCACAGAGTTGGTCTCTGTGGCTGCAAAGACAACAAGCTTTGCATTGCGAAAAGCTCACACTGGCCTATCTCTACTGGCTGCATAAAATACAGGGTAAACAAACTCACCAGGAGCCCTACATCGTGAGAACTGCAGCCAGCCGGGGATCAAACACTTGACACCTTCCTAAACAAGCATTCTGCAAACAACTGGTCCCTGAAAATCTCACTAATTTAAAGATGACTTATAAAAAAGGATTTCTATAAAGATGCAACAAGAAACAAGAAACAAACAGGAAAGCCAAAAGCAGACTAACACTACACACCAGGTAAATGCTGCCATGGAGCAGACAAAATTATCATAAAATATTTTGCAAAAATTTTTTTTAAAAGAAATAAAAACAAAACACTGAAGCAAGCAAGAGCTTATGGGAGAGCCAGGGAAACAAGAAGATACCTACCAGCACAGCTCAGAAAAGAAGTGAGCTGACGAACGTACAGAAATGAAGGTGAAACTGCAAGGAACAACAGGGAGAAGAGACCTGCTAAAAGCAGTCAGGAGCAAAAAGGAGAGAAATGAAGAAAAGCAAATTGAAACAAACAAAAAAGAGTTAAAAGGAATAGAAAATGAGTTACAGAAGACAGCAAAGGAGTTGCAACACATGCCTAAAAGAAAACTAATATGGAATGAGACAAATATGTAAAGATTGGCCTTATAATGATGTAATTGAAGGAGTTTCTGGGATGAGAGAGGAGCTCCATGCTGAAAAGACACAGTGGGTCCCAGGGAAAATGAACTCTCAACAGTCAGTGCCTAGACAGACCTTGAGGAAAAGACTTCTGGATTTCACGCAATCTAGTAAAAAGATTTAATCACTTAAAAAAGGGGCAAAATCTTGGCCCTGGCCGGTTGGCTCAGTGGTAGAGCGTCGGCCTGGCGTGCAGAAGTCGCGGGTTCGATTCCCGGCCAGGGCACACAGGAGAGGCGCCCATCTGCTTCTCCACCCCTCCCCCTCTCCTTCCTCTCTGTCTCTCTCTTCCCCTCCTGCAGCCAAGGCTCCATTGGAGCAAAGATGGCCCGGGTGCTGGGGATGGCTCTGTGGCCTCTGCCCCAGGCGCTAGAGTGGCTCTGGTCGCAACATAGCGACCCCCCCCATGGGCAGAGCATCGCCCCCTGGTGGGCAGAGCGTCGCCCCCTGGTGGGCGTGCCGGGTGGATCCCGGTCGGGCGCATGCGGGAATCTGTCTGACTGTCTCTCCCCGTTTCCAGCTTCAGAAAAATACAAAAAAAAGGGGGGGGGGCAAAATCTTGAAAATTTCGACAATAACTCTCTAGCATAAAAAGAAGCAATACTTACAAAACGCCCAAGAAGAGAAAGTGTGAATGGAGCATTTTATACCCCATTGATGGCAAATCAAGAGTAATACAGTGGCCCTAGCCAGGTAGCTCAGTTGGTTCGAGCATCGTCCCTAGATGCCAAAGTTTTGGGTTTGATCCCTGGTCAGGGTGCATATAAGAAATTAACCAAGGAATGCATCAATCGATGATTCTCTCTCTCTCTCTCTCCCTTCCTCTCTTTCTCTAAAATCAATAAGTAAAACAATAAAACAGGGATAGAGTGGGAACTACTGCTACCATGAGTCTTTCTTGAGGAATCTACAGAAGGACACACTTTGGCAGCCAAGTGATGACTGGAAAATTGACAGCAGAAAGATGGGAGGGAGTGCTGAGTCTACAAAATGGTAAGATTAAGACTAAAGGGGATCAGAATGACAACAGAATGTCTATTATGCCTAGAAAAGCTACAGCTATGAAAATTAGGAAGACAAGGGGAAGAAAAGGAGGGTGGCAAATACAAAAACATCACTGATTCCTCATCCTCAGTGACTGAGCGGATGGATATCACTCAAAACTGACAACTCATGGGCCCTGGCCGGTTGGCTCAGTGGTAGAGCGTCAGCCTAGCGTGCGGAGGACCCGGGTTCGATTCCCGGCCAGGGCACACAGGAGAAGCGCCCATTTGCTTCTCCACCCCTCCGCCGTGCTTTCCTCTCTGTCTCTCTCTTCCCCTCCCGCAGCTAAAGGCTCCATTGGAGCAAAGATGGCCCGGGCGCTGGGGATGGCTCTGTGGCCTCTGCCTCAGGCGCTAGAGTGGCTCTGGTCGCAACATGGCGACGCCCCGGAGGGGCAGAGCATCACCCCCTGGTGGGCAGAGCGTCGCCCCATGGTGGGCGTGCCGGGTGGATCCCGGTCGGGCGCATGCGGGAGTCTGTCTGACTGTCTCTCCCTGTTTCCAGCTTCAGAAAAATGAAAAAAACAAAAAAACAACAACAAAAAAAAAACTGACAACTCATGTAACAAAGAAACAAGTACGATTCATTCATTCATTCATTTCCTTTTTTTTTTCCAAATGAGAGGAGGGGAGATAGACAGACTCCTGCATGCACCCCAACCGGGATCCACCTGGCAACCCCCATCTGGGGCTGTGCTTGTAACTGAGCTATTTTTAGTGCCTGAGGTGGAGGCTCCAAAAGACAACCTCAGTGCCTGGGGCCAATGCACTCGAACCAATTGAGCCATGGTTGCAGGAGGGGAAGAGAGAGGTAGAGAGAGAGAGAAGAGGGAGGGAGAGGGGTGGAGAAGAAGATGGTCACTTCTCCTGTGTACCCTAACCAGGAATTGAACCCAGGACATTCACACACCTGGCTGATGCCCTACCACTGAGCCAACCAGCCAGTGCCGCACTATGACCTATATTGCAACTTCCCCACCATGTCCAAGCCCACAATCGTTTGTTAGAAACAATACCTTGTGAGCCACCAAACTTTTGATTTAGGCCAACAAGATCTTTTCTGCTGATGAGAGTTCTATGCCTTTCTTCTTGCATGAAATTCACCCATAATGCATTCTCCACAATTCCAGTTTCTCTGAAGTAAAGGGAGAACTTAGACTCCGTGAAGCAGTCAGTATAGAATCTGTCTAGATTTTCTGGAGCCCCCCACCCCCTGTCTTCTATGGTTACCTTGCCTAAACCTACTTCTACTTCATTTCATGCCCTTTCCAAAGCACTCACCTTTGTTTCTACAGAACAATTCTTTCTCACACATGGTTTACCCGTATATTATTAAGTAACTTGCATGATTACATACCAGTATAATTGGCATCAATAGGTCTGAAAACATCACACTAACCTCTGGTGAGCAGTCACTTGTAGTGTAAATGAGCAAGGATGAGCAACCAGAGATCAGCTGACCAGTTGCCCACGTTCATCTGACAAGTTGGGGAAGAGCTCTTCTACTGAACATGGAATAGACTGTGACAGACGGTTATTGTTTCTCTGAGTGGAGACAGAGGAGACTTGAGAAAGTTGGAGGTTGCCAAGCACAGGTGTGGGGAGAAGGCAGCCAAGAATCAATACTAAACTCATGTAACTACCAAACTGGAGATAACAATCAGATCACAAAGAATGGTTCTGTTCAATGACTGAGGGAGTGATCTTGAGGACATCAAGAGAAAGAAATGTGGGTGAACATCTGAAAGAGCCCTGAGTGTTAAAGGACCAACCTGACAAAGGGAGGCAGGGGAAAATGAAGTCTGAAATCCGAGTCGTGTAGGTGGCAATAAAAACCACACAATTAGAAGCAAGCAGAGGTAAAGGTCCTCAAGCACCCCAAACCCAGCCTAACATGGTGTGCACTGAACAAACACGCATCACTGACTAATAATTCACAGCATTCTGCCACTTCAGCAGCCACCTCCAATAATGACACCAGCAGAATTCATTCAGAAGTGTTTGTGCAGAGAACAAAAGTGCTCCTGATTCCTTAGTTCCTGGCAAATCTACTGGCAATTAGATCCAGGAACAATCACAACCAGGAAGAGTTTCACCTGAACATAAAGATTATGATAACCTTAATAATCCAGCAGGTTATCTCGAGGTTAGAGGTAGGCAACAGAGAAAATATTTTCAGTGATGAATCTGAAATCTCAACAGGTAAAATGCTGGGTGGAAACTGATGTTTTACAAGACCAAGATACATAATATTTATGGTCACACTCTAGTGACTGAAAGTTGGAGTTTATAATTCTGTATTATTAAAAATTTTATCTTAAAACTCTTCAAAGCAATTAAGGCTACCTGGCTGGGTAGCTCAGTTGGTTCCAGTGTCGTCCTAATGCACCAAGCTTGCAGATTTGATCCTCAGTCAGGGTGCATACAAGAAGCAACCAATGGATACATAAAAAGTATAAAAACAAATTGATGCCTCTCTTTTTCTCCCTTCCTCACTCTCTCTCTAAAATCAATAAATTAAGAAAACCAAACAATTAAAAAGTAGAAATGATTACCAAAATCAAAATGTCTATTCCTCTGACAGCAATCTAACCCACTATCAGCCTCTGTTCTCTACTCCCCACACATCTGGACATTGTTTCCCTTGATGTTTCTTTTCCAGGAAGCTGTCCCATCGCCCTCACTCCCCTGAAGGTATCTGCTTCTATAACTGGATCCACTGGGCGTCCAATTTGGCCCGCTCTTCTTTTCTGTCCATGTAAGCTGTTTGAGCCTTTCCCCACCTTGTGCCCTGGAGGCACTATGACTGTCCACATCAAGATGGGGACCTATATAAGTTTGTGTCCTGGGCTCCCCAGAAAGTTTTTCTGTGACCCAGTTTACTAACAGATGAAATGAGAGAGCAAATCGGGTACATGCAGAGGATTCGATAGTGCTCAGGCACACCTCTGGGACTCCTGGAGGGTGTGACCCCTGTTCTGAGGAGCTTGAATCAGAGGTTCTGTTCTAACCAAGGCTTGGCCAGCAGTGCCACTGTGAGCGTGCACAGAAAGGGAAGGCTCACACTGGGAGGCACCAGAGGATGTCAGATGACTGTCTAACCTACTGCAACTTCTTGATGGAAAGAAAGCACTTCTCCAAACTGGACCAAGGGATGGTAGTGCATCTGACTCTGCTGCTATTGCAAATCCTAACCCTCACCACCTCCTCCTACTCTCCAATGGAGAGATCCTGCTAAACAGTTCTGTAAAAATCAGTCTTCCAAGATCTGAGGTGCTGAATACCCAAGACTTGAGCAAAGTAAACTCAAGAAAGGCTCAGGACAGGCTGAGATGATTGTCCTCTTCTCTGTGACATTACTGTGCCCAGTATGCATTACCACCCGGGTACTTCATTCAGTGTACTGACGTATTATTGCTTGTCTGCCTCTTCTCCTCGACCACGATTTTGAGGGCAGGTTCTATGCATGTTTATCTCTGGGTCCCCAGTGCCAAACACTGTACTTGGTAACAGCATTACTTCATAGACGCTAGCTGAATGGATTTTTGAGAAGACACCGGCTTTCCGAGTTGGCCTGGGTTCCCATTCTGTCACTGGGAAACACATACTCCTGCCTGGGACCAAGTTAACTGCTACAGGTAAAAGTGGGTTACAATAAGCTTGCTAGTTTCATCTCAGGATGGACAGAGTCTACGAAGAGAAAAGACCAAGTGTCACTTCAAGGAGAGAGGCACTCTTCAGGGCACAGCTCTGGAACTGCTGGGGATGGAGGCGAGGGAGTCTCAACACGACCCACCAAGAACAGAGAATTCAAGATCTTCAAGAGCTCCATCCTTTATGTTTCTAGTGAGTCTCAACATGACCCACCAAGAACAGAGATTTCAAGATCTTCAAGAGCTCCATCCTTTATGTTTCTTACTGAAGTCAAGAAAGTTCTGAATCCAATCCCAGGTCAACAGAGACTGTCACTAGAAGCAAAAACAATCTGGATCCTGAAGATAAATATTATTCTTTTCCTCTAGTAAAAACAGAGTTTCCAAACCTTAACCTGGCCAGGCTCTAAAAGTTTATTTTTCATTATTAAACTTACAGTGTACAGTTTTCTATAGGTATAATAAGTAAGGTTCTCATGTGAATAGCTCACAAAAGCTGACTTAATATATAACACTCCCTGGAATGTAGCTACATTGAAGTATCATGAATAGCAGTTTCTACAGTAAACTGCCGTTCTATATGGGGATGGCAGGAGCCCACCTAGCTGAACTCCATGTGCACAGAGGGCGGGTACAATCTTCTGAGACACCCAGTGGCACATTTTTTTTATTTTAATTTATTATGTTTACATAGATTCTAGTGTCCCCCCAAATGCATCCCACCCTCCCCCATGTTCCCCACAAAACCCCCTTCTCCCCCTCCTTACAATGCCCTCCCCCTTTCCCTCCAGGAGTAGCTTTTCTGCTCTCTATAACGTTGTGTTATGTGTGTATAACCAGTGGCGCATTAACATACACCACAACCCAAGCTCAGTCACCTCCAAGGAAACCTCTAGACTAGAGCAATCTCTCCATAGGTGTTCGTTTGTTTTAAAGTGAGCGGAGGGGAGACAATGAGACAGACTCTGCATGTTTCCTGACCAGGATCCACCGGGCAACGGACAGGTGCTGGGTGAATCTGGGGCCCATGCTCGAATCAACAGAGCCATTTTTAGCGCCTGAAGCTGATGCGCTCAGACCACTGGAACTATCCTCAGTGCCTGGGGCTGATGCTCAAACCAATCAAGCTACTGGCTGTGGGAGGGGAAGAGGGAAAGAAGGGGGAGAGGGAAAGAGAAGCAGATGGTTGCTTTTCCTGTGTGCCCCGACTGAGAATTGAACCTGGGATGTCCATATGCTGGGCTGACGCTCCAACCACTGAGCCAACCGGCCAGGGCCTAGGTGCTTTTCATTGGAGGACAAAAGCCTGTTGTACCACAACAAACAAGGTTCACATCGCACTGCCGATGCATACTCTCACCTCTTTCTTAGAATTGTGCCATCACACAGAAGACAATAAAACTAATCAGAACAAAAAGACCGTAAATACAGTGCTTGTCAAACTGAAATGTGAAAATGCCAACATTGCAACACTGAAGTTTTAAAAACAAAGGTAATCACTAATTAAATATCTAGTCTACTATATAAAAAGCCAGGTGTGTATAACTTTTTCTATCCCTACTGGCTTGGTTAGTTTCATTAATTCTCAGGAAAGGGCTCCCAATAGTAAGGAGGGGAAATTCTTGTTAGGGTGAAGTACAGATCACCTCCTTGATCCTGCTAGAGGGTGTGGTGGTTTGTTAATAAACCACTGGGTACAGAGGACACTTTAAGAGAAATGAGTAGTTGTAATAGAGGAAGAAATTATTTGAGTCATCTTGGCCCAGAGTTAGTTTCTAGTTCCCACATTATCCATTTTAGAAAAATAAAACAAAAGGGGAAGAGGGCATAAAAACGCCCTCCAGAAACCTGGTACGTAAGCCTTCTCTCTTGCCCAAAGTCCAGTGTTTTATCAGTGCAAATGAACACATGGTAATTAGATCCATGTGTTCTAACTGTCAGCTGTGCATCTGTAGGGATAACTGCCACGAACAATATGGAGCACACAGGCAGCACCGGGCATACCTGGTTCCCCTGGGAAGCTGACTTTCTAGCCATGGAGACAAAACACTGCATGAAAGAGTCAGTGACCATTAAACTATTTTAATGAAAATCTTCAAAAGTGTACTGTACCCTCCCATGACATCTAAAACAAAAATTCGGAATGTAACTTAGCGTTTTCTCTGCCACTCGTTGTTAACGCAGTAATGAACCTACTGGAGCTGAGATGCCCTTGGGAACCCCTGAGCACACGCGGCTGCCTGGCCCCCAGCAGCTCTGCTAAAGCAAAGAAAGCAACGTGCTTTGTACAGTTCCATTTTTTTTCTTTTTCTTGCTATTAGTGTCTCCTGAACTGCTTTTATGACCTTCCTTGGTCTTCAGACTGGACATTTCCACAGATTTCTCCAGATGTCTCAAGACTCAATCCCCAGCTCTAATTTTCTTTCATCTCTCTCATTCACATGGTCATATTTTCTTTCAATGAAAAACAAATGAATCTAGTGGGATCTTGTCTTACAGAAGATCAAGTTCTAAAGTCACCAACATAGATGAGAATGAGACAGCCAAAAATCACTTATATCACCAATGTAGTCCAACCTAATTTTTCCTCCACCAATGAATAGTTTTTCCAGGTGAGCACCAGATAAAGCAAGTGGTTTGCTTAGAGGTCACATAGACTGAAAATCTGCATTGTATCTTTAAGCACGAAAATCATTCCAGGCACCGTGTGATGCTATGACAGGCAAATGACAGGCATGGGAGAGCAGAGGCAAAGAAGAGCCCATTCAAATCTTCCGTCTCACTCCAGGCACACCCTGACTAAGTAGAACGGTGGGCAGACTCAGTCTGTATTTAGAATTTTTATTCTCTTTGTTTTTGCCAAATGACTGCAGTTTGATCTGTGTAAGCTAAATCTGCTTATGGAAGCCCACTGGGCCACTATACCCAAGCTACTGTGTTGGCGCCATTTTCACTTATTTCTACCGAGAAATTGTGATCTGCAACATGTTTACCTTCAAAGGTGCTTCACGTTATAGAATATTAAAGGCTGGAAGAAGGAAATAAAGATAAGATGATAAGAAGTAGACTCTGTCCTAAAGGGCTTAGACTCAAGTACAGAACATAAAACATGTTGGGAATTAACTGTAATAAAAGAAAGACTGCGATAAGTACCATGACTAAGGACAAAATGCTGTAAAAGTTCAGAGGAGGGAGCTGGACCTTTGAAAAACTGATAAATGGTCCTGGCCAGATAGCCTGGTTGGTTAGAGCATCATCCCGAAGTGCAGAGGTTGCCAGTTCGATCCCTGGTCAGGGCACATACAGAAACAGACTGATGTTCCTGTCTCTCTCTCTCCCCCTTCCTTCCTCTCACTAAAATCAATAAATAAAAATGAAAAAAACTGGTAAGTGGAGAAGGGAATGACAAATATCCAGGAACTCATTAACTATTCTTTGAGCTCTGCTAACAATTCTTCTTTAATTGAAGGATCACTCACTCCTTGGCTTTGCATATGTATAGCTGACTGCAGCAAAGTGTACTCATTGCATAGTATTCTCTCCTTTAAAAAAAAAGGAATTCCTATTATGAGTGCACAGTTCCCTGTGAAGTAATTTTAAAATGTTCCAGCGAGAGTTTTTCTTTCTCTTCTACTATTCCATCTGCCCCTGTTTCCTGCCTGTCTGTAGTACTGGTCCCAAATGCTAAGCACAGAACTGGGTAAAGAAAATGATCCAGGCCTTGTCCTCCTGAATTTTATCCACTCTGGTTGGTTATGTACTAACAAAACATGACCCGAACTCCTCTCCCTACACTGAGGATGCTGAAGCAGGAGAGTCACTCAGGGCCACGGTGTAGAGTTCAAGGTCTGAATTCTGTCTCTGCTACTTGCTAATTGCGTGACCTTGAAGAAACAGGTGTCCTGGCTCTATAGCTCAGTTTCTTCATCTGTAAAATGGGATAACGTAAAACTTCTTGATATGTGTTTCTAAAGATAAAACAAGATAATGCAGAAAATACATGAGATACTGTATTTAAAGTACTAAGCTATTATGTGTCCGACACTTAAGGACTTGATGACTACTAGTTGATGTAGTAACTGCATTTGGTCTTCTTGACCAACCTCCTTCCCAGTACAGGGTTTTATTTTCTGGCTTGACACAGACTAGACCCTTCACCTCACTGCAGAGCTCACACTGCTCCCAAGCTGCCTGGTCTACTGTGCAGCAGCAGCAACTGTCAGAGAGTTCTGAACGATACTGAGCTGCAATGTGCATGGAGCCATTTCCATCCCCAGCCCAAGCTGTCCCCTCTGGAACAGCAAAGAATAAGTCCCTGCCCGCCATCCTAGGATTCTATCATTCTTCCTAATCTGATCAGATGGCAGGTAGTCAGGTAAGTGAAGCACAATTTATTTGGCCATCAAGAAAAATTTCCAGTGTGACTATTGGTGGCGCAGTGGATTGAGCATCAACCCCAAACGCTGAGATCCCAAGTTGCTGGCTTGAGTGAAGGATCATCGACAAGATCTCAAGGTTGCTGGCTTGAGCTCAAAGGACACTGGCTTGAAGCCCAAGCTGCTGGCTTGAGCCCAAGGTTGCTAGCTCGAGCCCAAGGTCACTGGCTTGAGAAAGAGTCCTCTGGCTCAGCTTAAGCCCCCCCTGCCCCAGTCATGGCACATACGAGAAGCAATCAATGAACAACTAAAGTGAAGCAGCTATGAGTTGATGCTTCTCCCTCTCTCTCTTTCAAGTCAATATAGGAAGGAAGGAAGGAAGGAAGGAAGGAAGGAAGGAAGGAAGGAAGGAAGGAAGGAAGGAAGGAAGGAAGGAAGGAAGGAAGGGAGGGATGAAGGAAGGAAAGAAGAAGGAAGGGGAAAGGGAAAAGGGAAAGGAAAAGGGAAAGGGAAAAGGAAAAGGAAAAGAAAAAGGAAAAGGAAAAGGAAAAGGAAAGGAAAGGAAGAAGGGGAAGGGGAAGAGAAGAGAAGAGAAACATGTCCAAATGCCATGCCCGGATCCATAAGCCTGTTTCTGAGGAGGTGACCTCCATCACCATGGCTCCTGTTTCATTTCAAGCACTGTCCCTGGAATGGCCTGGGACCCACCCTGCCTTCTCTAGCCCTTCAGTTGCTAAATAAAAACCTTACAGAGCTATAACTTCCCTACAGACAGGGTATATAAATAGCTGAGTGTTGCTGCAGCACAAAGAGCAAGGGAGGAAAGGGCAAGTGGTGAGCAAGGGCGGGGGCAGGGAAGGTCCTGGAGGTCTTTATAAATAGGTGAAGGGGCCTTAGCTTCATCCTTCTGGCAGTGGTCCCATCTCTTTGTCTACACTCCCGGGAATTTACCTGCATACACATGTCCCTCAACCACTCAGTGTTGGCAGCACTCAGAAGGGTTTGAGGATAGCAGGCAAAGGAGTGAGACATGTCCTTCTCCATAAGAACTGCTGCTGCGGGGGGTAGAGACCACAGAATTGTTCAAATGAGGGGGTCAGAAAGTCAAAAACCACTTTTAATATGTCATCAGGCAGTTGTGTAAAAGGTGGATTTAGGGGAGAATTTGGAGGAAGAGAGAACCGTACGAAAATCACCATTTATTGAGCTAAGCATTTACTAATGTTAATGTATTTCATCAAAGCCAAGACTCCATCGATTATAAATCACACCATTACTTTATATTCCCCTAAAAAAGGGAAAACAGTGTCAGTTAAATTATAAATGCCAATGACTGTAAGACAAATCTCGATTTGATGTTATAATTATAAATATTAAAAAACAAAGAAGTAGGCCCTGGCTAGTTGGCTCAGCGGTAGAGCGTCAGCCTGGCGTGCAGGAGTCCCGGGTTCGATTCCCGGCCAGGGCACACAGGAGAAGCGCCCATCTGCTTCTCCACCCCTCCCCCTCTCCTTCCTTTCTGTCTCTCTCTTCCCCTCCCGCAGCCAAGGCTCCATTGGAGCAAAGATGGCCCAGGCGCTGGGAATGGCTCTGTGGCCTCTGCCTCAGGCGCTAGAATGGCTCTGGATGCAGCAGAGCGACGCCCCAGAGGGGCAGAACATCGCCTCCTGGTGGGCATGCCGGGTGGAGCCTGGCCGGGTGGAGCCTGGTTGGGCGCATGCGGGAGTCTGTCTGACTGCCTCCCCGTTTCCAGCTTCAGAAAAAATGAAAAAGAAAAAAGAAAAAACAAAAAAACAAAGAAGTATAAGAACTGAAGAAGTATGGCATCATCCCCACTTTACAACTGAAGAAACTGAGGCACAAAGAGGTCTTTAACAGGGTTACCTAAGTCACACAGTTAGAACCCTGAAGTTAGCAAGCATGTGTATGTATGTATATATATACACACACATATAGATCATCACCCTAAAAGAAGTCAGGTTCGGCCCTGGCCGGTTGGCTCATCGGTAGAGAGTTGGCCTGGCGTGTGGGGGACCCGGGTTCGATTCCCGGCCAGGGCACATAGGGGAAGCGCCCATTTGCTTCTCCACCCCCCCTCCTTCCTCTCTGTCTCTCTCTTCCCCTCCCGCAGCCAAGGCTCCATTGGAGCAAGGATGGCCCGGGCGCTGGGGATGGCTCCTTGGCCTCTGCCCCAGGCGCTAGAGTGGCTCTGGTTGCGACAGAGCGACGCCCCAGAGGGGCAGAGCATCGCCCCCTGGTGGGCAGAGCGTCATCCCTGGTGGGCGTGCCAGGTGGATCCCGGTCGGGCACATGCGGGAGTCTGTCTGACTGTCTCTCCCCGTTTCCAGCTTCAGAAAAATACAAAAAAAAAAAAAAAAAAAGAAGTCAGGTTCTAATTAGAATCCAGTTTTTTAAAATAAACATCAACCTTGGCCAGATAGCTTGGTTGGTTAGAGCTTCATCCCAATAAGCAAAGGTTGTGTGTTTAATACCTGGTCAGGGCACATACAGAAACAGATTGATGTTTCTATATGTGTGTGTGTGTCTCTCTCTCCCACTTCCTCTCACAAAAATCAATCAATAAATTTTTTAAATATGTGCATCAGACATTGTATCTGAAAAGTACTACGAAAATTAAAAATATTAAAAACCACACAAAATTTGGGCCATCAATCAACCAACCAACTACATTTCAGTGCCCTGTACTGTTTAGATAGCCAACAAAGTATCATGTACCAACACTATTCCACTAGAGACAATTAGGAGGACAATCTTTAAAGCACGAGCAAGAAGATAGGCAGGTTGGAGAACGACAACGCTGGAGATCAGAGAAGATGTCAGAGAACGTAAAACTGGAGCTGGGCCCTGAAGACTGGAAAGCCTGGTGGGGGACAGTGAGGCTATTTGTAAGTGGGGAAGGGGCAGGGACAAAGGCAAAGAGATGGGGACTGGCATGGTATGCGTAGAAAACTGAGCAAGGCCCCTGATGGGCCTGAGGGGGTCTGCGCCCCAGGGCAGAGTGAGCCTAAGGTCCGGAAGGTCTATAATCCAGAGATCCTTGGAGGCCAGAGGGAGGAATGTAGCTGGAAGAGTACATGGGAGAAATGTTTCCCAAGGAAGATTACATAGGTGAGGGAGGCGGGGGAAAGACTGGGTAGAGCTGCTGCAGTTACCTAGAGCTGAAACATTAGTTACGTGGGTTCAGGTAAAGGGGGTTTGGAAACAGAAGAGGAAGAGGTGGAGCTGAAGAACAAATGCCATCTGGTCACCACTGGGAAACAGAAGGGAGAGTAGGCAACGCTGAGATTTCATGCCCTGAAGGATGGGCATCACTGACAGACTGGGAGGGGAAAGCGGCGGCTTGGCGCACACTGAGATAGAAGTGGGACAGGCCTTCCGGGAGAAGAGGTGCCACACCCTCCCGGAAGCACAGCCCTCTCCTGGGTCAGAATGAGATACAGATGTGTCCCCATCTGCATCACAGCAGATGAGTACCCCAGGGTAGCGGCGACGGAGCTGTTGGGAATGTGCCCACTTCTCTCACTCTGAGCAGGAAAAGGCTGCAGTCTAAAGCTCAGGGGGTCAGGCCCAGGCAGTGGGAATCTCCCACTCCTACCCTAAGGTTTCCATTACCAATTTAAACATGGTATTTACAGGTAAATTCAGGCACATGGATGGAGAATCTAAAGGGAAGCACTTGGGTAGTGACTGGGGACCCAGGAAGTGCAGGGCTCCAGGCTGGGATAGGATGACTTCCCTTCAGGGCCACCAGCAGTTACACCACAGGGAGAGTGGCCTGGGCCTCCCTCTGCCTGGGGCATCCTCTGCCACAGCTGTGGACAGTGTCTCATGGCACAGACTTGGCTGACTTCAGAAACAGGCTCAGCAACTTGTTCTCTATAGAATGTAAGGTCACAGGCAGATAGGGTCACCAAGATTTATCGATGAGAGAGACATAAATGTAGTGTGTTCTCACCAAGCTAACAGATCCATCTGCTTTCAGATCCACCGATGTGTCCCGAGGCAGACTCTGGGCTATTACCATCACTGTGCACACACTCCCACGACCTCCCACTGCAACTCGAGGAGTTCAGCTAGGTCCTGGGCTAGAGTGAAGGGATAATGTGCAGACAGTCTATCAATTTATCTGGCTTCCAGCTCAGACTTTGCCTGAATAACAGAGAGATTTTAAACTGTTTACCGTGCTAGGCAATAAAGCTTAGAGAGAGAGAGGGCTTCCTGTACTTTCAGTGCAGTGGGCCCAAAGGACCAGGGTAATAGCAGGCGATATATGCACATGGTACAACATTTCTGAAAGTCAATCCCCAGGCTCACCAAGCTCACCTCCCCCCAACCCTACTCACCACCTGCTCCTTCCCACCTTTCTAAAGTACTTCCATTAAGCCATAGTGGCCTCAAGGTCTCTGCACTTCTTTCTTCCACCTGGAATGTTCTCCAGAGAGCCACACACCTCTCATTCTCTTGCTTCCTCAGGTTTTTGTTCATATACCATTTTCTCAGAGATGCCCTCCCCAAACAGCACATATAAAATTTCTACCCACTCCTTAGCCTACTTTATTTTCTCCCTTGCATTTATCACTACCTAACATTTATTTTGTCTCCCCTAAGATTTATGAAGACACAATGTTTTATTAACTATCTCCACAGCACCTGGAACAGTGGATGGATAAATGAATTCCACAATGAGTAACCAGTAGGTGCTAAGCATTGTGCTAACACCTGGAAAAGCAGCGGTAAACAAGGCAATCTGACCTTTACCTTAATAATATCCTGGGAATGAGGGGGAGGACAAATAAAAGAATGAAATACTACACACAGGCCCCGTTCTAAGCACATTCCATACATTTAATGCTCACATCCACCATACAAGCGGGGGCTATCATGACTGCCTACCCACACACAGTTCCCAGGGGGCAGAGCCAGGACGCAAGTGCAGCCATGCAGGCTCTAGTGTCTGCTCTTCATCAGGCAAATAAGCAAAACAGCCCACTGTAAAATGCAATGGCAACAGTGGTGGAGGGTGTTGGGGAGGGAGAGGGACAGATAAGACAAGTATGGCTATTTCACCCTATGAGCAGGGACAGGAATGTCAGGAAAGGTTTTATGAAGACTAATTTCCTTTAAAGACAGAACTGTCAGTCCAGCGAGGCAGGGGCTGGAGATTTTTTTAGAGATAATTGAGTTTGAAGTGAAGTGAATTTCGATGGTAATTTCAGAGTCACCAACAGACAGATAACTGAAGTCATGGTATTGTATGAAATGTCCTAACAGAATGTCTAAAAAAGAAAGAGACAAGGGACCGTTTAAGAGGTAAGAAAAGACCGGATGGAATAGCCAGAAAGATAAAAAACCAGATGAATGAGTACCATGGAAATTAGGAACAAAGAATGCTTTAAGAATGAGGAAATATTGCCTGACCAGGAAATGGCGCAGTGGATAGAGAATCGGATTAGAATGTGGAGAACCCAGGTTAGAAATCCTGAGGTCACTGGCTTGAGTGCAGGCTCACCAGCTTCAGCCCAAAGATCGTTGGTTTGAAGCTCAAGGTCACTTGCTGACTTGAGCCCAAGGTCGCTGGCTTGAGCAAGGGGTCATTCGCTCTGCTGTAGCTCCCTGGTCAAGGCACATATGAGAAAGCAATCAATGAACAACTAAGATGCTGCAATGAAGAATTGATGGTTCCCATCTCTCTCCCTTACAGTCTGTCCCTATCTGTCCTCTCTCTGTCTCTGTCAAAAAAAAGAAAAAAGAATGAGGAAATATCAAGACTGCTTGGTGAAAGGGACACTACAAAGTGTCCACTGGAGTCAGAAACGCAGAGGACAAGGCTCCCTCCCCATAGTCTGATTTCTTCCTCAGGCTTCTCTTCAACTAGCCCACACACACGCCCTGTACCCTACTCCAGTGCTCTGCCTCTGGGACAGTACTGCTCCCACCTGAGGGCATCTGGAGGGGTATCGGGCAGGGGCCCTGCTGGCATTTAGTAGAGGGGGTCAGCACTGCCTAAACTGTCACCAGTGCCTCCAATGGCGATGCTTCATCTAACTCAGTGGTTCTCAACCTTTCTAATGCCGTGACCCCACAATACAGTTCCTCATGTTGCGGTGACCCCAAACCAAAAAATAATTTTGGTGGCTACTTCATAACTATAATTTTGCTACAGTTATGATTCGGAATGTAGATACCTGATATGCATTATGTATTTTCCAATGGCTTTAGGCGACCCCACCGGGGTCACGACCCACAGGTTGAGAACCACTGAACTGGAGTCTATACCCAGTTCCAAATCTCCACCCCGTGGCTGCACCCCTAATGCTCACACATTGTTCTCCACCCCTCGTTATACCTTGTGCAAATTATTTCCTTAAGAGCGTGCCCCTGTATTTCAGATAGTAAAATTTCTAGGTTCCCACCTATAAAGTGATACTGAAGCAAGTGTCAGCTTCCCTCTGAGAAAATAAGTGAAAAAACTGTGCTAGTCATCAGAAATATTCAAGATCATGTCAGGTTCTCCCCTATCCTGAGCACATGGTACGACTGTACTTCCCTAGCCCCTTCTGTGTGGGCATGTGACTTGTCTTGACCAGTGAAATGTGAGGGCAAAGGGGTGTGTCCCTTTAAGAGCCAACACACAAGTGCCAGTGGAAGTACACACTGAAGAGCATCTCCATGAGCCTGGACCCCCAAGTGACTACAGTGAGCGGAGACATCACGATGGCCACATAGCATGAGTGAGAAATAAGCCGTTTTGCTGTAAGCTATTGGATATTTGGAGTTGACCTAGATTGATACCAACATCAAATATGGCAAAGAGTTCTCAGGTAGGGATAAAGAAATTCTGTTTTTGCCTATCTGGTGGTGGTGCAGTAGATAGAGAGGTGACCAGGGTCACTGAGGACCCAGGTTCAAAACCCTGAGCTTGCCTGCTTAAAGGCAGGTTCATCTGGATTGAGTGCAGGCTCACCAGCTTGAGCGTGGCGTTGCCAGCTTGAGTGTGGGATCATCAACATGATCCCATGGTCCCTGGCTTAAGCCCAAAGGTCGCTGGCTTGGAGCCCAAGGGCACTGGCTTGACTGGAGCCCCCCAGTCAAGGCATGTATAAGAAGCAATCAATGAACTAAAGTGCTGCAACTACAAGTTGATGCTTCTCATCTCTCTCCCTTCCTGTCTGTCTCTGTCTCTCTCTCTCTAAAAAAAGAGAAAGGGAAGGAGGGAGGGAGGGAGGGAGAGAGGGAGGGAGGAATTCTGTGTTCGTTTTTTTTTTCCAAAGTAAGACAATCCTCTTCTACGCCAGCAGGATAATAGCAAGAACAGTAGAACTGAATCTCAATTCCAGCTTTTCTGGCACCTACAGTTAGCAATCAAAGGATATACAATTTATTTTATCTCCAATACATCCAAGTAATATCACTGGTAATGAGCTCTGCTACTGACTACAATCTTGACAAACACTGGGTTTTATTGAAAAGATAGAATAGCAAACAAATAGCTCTGAAGGGCAGATTTTGCTATTTTGTATACACTGTCATCCTAATGCCCTTAACCAGTAATAATAAGGAACAATTAAACACACCAAAAAGGTTCTCTGTCATTTCAAGTGGCAGACAATCAATGAGACGGTCAGGCAGTGCAAAGTTCAAGTAAGGACAGTGAGAACATACCATAGCAGATATTAAGTGTGGTCTGGAGCAGTCTGAGCTTTACTCTTTTTAAAAACTAAGTATAGTGATGTCAGAAATTTATGAAATCATTATTACTAGTCTTTCAGTTGTCCTGAGAAAATAAGATATTGGCCTCTGAAAGATATTCTACCATAAAATTCTTCTCTCTCAAGTATAGCAGAGAAGGGCTCAGGACAGAGGCTGGCCCCAGCGCCCTCATCTCTCTTAGGCGTACCCAGAAGGAGAGACAGAGTTAGTCAGGATGGTCAGACATGCCAACCAGCATCTCACAAGAACTAAACCTCAAACAGAATATCTTAAGTCTTCCCAGTCTACCTGAATCATTACCAGCTAGAAGCAGCGGTCATTGGGACTTGGACATGAGCTGCAAAATATAGAATGGTGACAACAATTCCAGTGCCATGTGGACTTTTCCTGTGGGGAACTTTCCTGGACTCCTGCTCCCTGTGACAGCTCCTAACAGACTGAACTGTGGTTGGGTTGCATTTTTCAGGGATTTGGCATGGTGATGGGGCCAACTTGGACTTGGGGAACATGTTAAGGACACTACTCTTTTAGGGATTCTTGCTGTATTGGCCAAGAGTTTGCTTAAAGGCTTTTAATCACTGTAAAAAAAAATAGAGGACTGGATGAAGAAGATGGGGCACATATACACCATGGTATACTATTCAGCTAGGAGAAATGGTGACATTGGATCACTTATAGAGGAATGGTGGAGTCTTGGTAGCATTGTGCGGGGTGAAATAAGCGAATCAGAAAAAAACAGGAACTGCAGGATTCCATACATTGGTGGGACATAAAAGCGAGACTAAGAGGCATGGACAGGAGTGTGGTGGCTATGGGGGCGGGGGGAGGGAAGGAGGGAGAGGGGGAGGGGGAGGGGTACAGAGAGAACTGGATGGAGGGTGGCGGAGGATGATCTCTTTTCGGGTGATGGGTATGCAACAGAACTAAATGACAAGATAACCTGGAAATGTTTTCTTTGAATGTATGTACCCTGATTTATTGATGTCACCCCATTAAAATAAAAATTTATTTAAAAAAAAAAAAAAAAAAAAGAATATCTTAAATCTTCTAGGTCCAAACAGCTCCTCCTTCATAACTAAAAACACGTGTCCTCCATGCCTGGAGACTAGCAATCAGCATACCAGCTTCAACATCACTAGGCTGTACAGTGTGTTTTTAATGAGCTTTCGGATCACAAGCTCTGTTCCCAGAGGAGACCTTTAACAAGCACCATCCGTTATTAGTGTTTTTGATCCTTTCATCTTAGGGCTCACCAGTTCATTTCAGTTTCAAATCCTCAGCACTTTTCTATTTCAGCAGCTTACACTAATCAGAGACTTTACATTCCACACTATGATGTTTCTTGGGTTCAGACCCGCCCAAATGCTTATGTTCCAACTCTCTTGAGACAGTGCATTGCTGAATGCAATCTATAGTATAAAAAGGCTGGATAAATTCCCTTGACGTAGTCACTGAATTGTGACTCTGATGACCAAATCTTGACAGCCCAATTGAGTTCCAAATCCAGCTTTGCTGCTGACACTGCCAGATCAGAATGTCAGACTACAGAACCACATGGTTTTCCCTGAACAATTCAATACCCAAAATTAACATCAACTCAGCCATAATATTGAGCTGTTTGGAGAGAAAGCAACAGGGAACCTACTGCCTGGGCAAGATCAGCTCCAAATGGAAAGGTCTGGAGAGCTAAGGATTAGCCCAGAGACATACAATCAGACTTTACTACAAGCAGCAGCATTTTAAATTATGAACAACTTTATGAGGCTAGAGACCTGAGAAGTTTCTAGTGATACTCACCTGAAGACTACCTCACTCAGTAACAGGCACCAGGTAAGGGAGGCAGGGTAAACACAAAGGTAAAAATGGTCTAATCAAATGGGGAAAATGAACAAACTCACATAAATTAAAGAATAAGCGTAGAAATAGCACTGCGTCTGGTCTGCAGAGCTCATGGCAGGCCAGGATGACAACCACAAGTTATAGGATGGTAGGAACTGAGCTGAGCTGAATGACAGGCTGGATTCAGTTACAAAAAGATGTGAAGAGGCAATCCAGGCAGAGGCTCCGAGGCAGGAGTGACACAGTGACTGAGACTGGCCCACTCTGGCTGGAGCAGAAGGGATCTGTCTGGCTAGAGGTAACAGGAAGTAAGATCAAGACAGAATAAGCACAAACTGTGGACAGCTTTGAATACCTGGCTAGTGGTCAAGGCTTGATTATGGGGGACCAAACCAAGAACACGGTCAAGGGAGCAGCTAGTCTAAAGGGGCCTTAGGAAGACGAATCAACAAGAAGAGAAAATGAGGTTCTAAAACCTGATAGGCACAACTGAAATCAAGAGACACTATGACTACAGACAGTGCTTAACCCATATTTGAATCTAGGCTTAAAATATACACATATAAAGGATATCAATAGGACAGATAGTGTACGTGAAATATGAACTATATATTTGAAAAACTATACTTATTAACATTAAATTTCCTAAATATGTTAATTATGTTGTTGTTGTTTACTAACTATATTGCCATTAAGCATGCTAGAGAATTAGGCATAACATATTATATAAGAAAATATCTTTGTTCTTAGAACATGTCTGCTGAAGTATTTGGGGATGAAAAGTATAATGTCTGCAACCAACTTTCAAGTGGTTCAGTGGTTCAGGAAAAAAGTACATATCTAGAGAGATATAAAAGTAAGTGTGACAAATATGACTAAATGGTGAATCTGAGAACAAGATACAAGAAGGATTCTTCAGGAAGAAGCTCAGGTTTCAGTGTCTGACTGGCTGTTGAGGGCGAAGAAGAGGGAGTGTATGTGACAAAGAACAGTGACTGCACCCCTAGAAGAGGGATGTGGGGGAAGAAACAGTTTTCAGGACACAGATGTTTAATCTGGCTCTGGGTAAGAAGCAGCAGTTAGAAACAAGATGCTAGAAGGAAATGAGGAAGAAATGTCTTCAGGCGGTTAGAAAAATAAGAACAAGACTCAGGCCATACACCGGGGCTAAAGATTATCAACATGGGAACTACCTGCCGTAAGTGGGTAACAGTTTAAGTATGAGAAATGGATGAGCTCTCAGACAGAAAGAGGAGATGGAGAGGAGCGAGGTGAAAGCTGACTGACAATGTAATTCACTGGGAGAAGGCGAGAAGGTGAGAAGACTGAGAGAAAAACCAGGAGAGGCCTGTGTGATAGAAACCATGCAGCACAAAGAGGAAGGAGGAAGTGCCCCATGGAATGACCAAAAGAACCAAGCATGGCAGAGACAATGAAGAAGTGGTGATTGGGCCTGACCTGTGGTGGCGCAGTGGGTAAAAGCGTCGACCTGGAACACTGAGGTTGCTGGTTCGAAACCCCGGGCTTCCCTGGTCAAGGCACATATGGGAGTTGATGCTTTCTGCTCCTCCCTCCCTTCTCTCTCTGTCTCTGTCTCTCTCTCTGTCTCCTCTCTCTAAAATGAATAAATAAAATCTTAAAAAAATAAAAAAAATTTAAAAAAAGAAGTGGTGATTGGCAAACAGGATCAGGAAATCACCAGTGAAATTTGGGCAAGAGTGAAACCAGGCAACTGGGCCCCAGAAAGGGAACAGAAGGAGACATGCAGGAGAGGGTATATACCACTCACTGATTTAAGGTCTCCTTAAATGAATGGCGGAGATGGAACTACAGTTGGAAGAGGTGGTAGAAGCACGGGAGGAGCAGTATTCTGCGAGAGACTGGGGAGGACTAGGGAGGACTGTGGAGATCTGTGGTTACAGAAGGAACCAGTTGCCTGACCTGTGGTGGCATAGTGGATAAAGCGTCGACCTGGAAATGCTGAGGTCGCTGGTTCGAAACCCTGGGCTTGCCTGGTCAAGGCACATATGGGAATTGATGCTTCTAGCTCCTCCCCCCCTTCTCTCTCTCTCCTCTTTAAAATGAATAAATAAAATTAAAAAAAAGGATTAAAAAAAAAAAAAAAAAGAAGGAACCAGTAAAACACACCTTGGAGATGAGGTGAAGAAGTGAGATAGGTACATGCTGGGAAGAAAAAGGAAGAGAACTAATCTCCAGAAATGGAATGCACAAACCTTCCTTTACAACAGGAAAAGGCCCTGGCTGGTTGGCTTGTGGTAGAGCATTGTCCCGGCGTGTGGATGTCTTGGGTTCAATTCCCGGTCAGGGCATACGGAAGGAGTGACCATCTGCTTCTCTACCCTGCCCCCTTCCTTTTCTCTTTCTTTCTCTCTCTCTCCCTCTTACAGCCATGGCTCAATTGTTTTGAGCGAGTTGGCCTCTAGTGCTGAGGATGGCTCCTTGAAGCCTTCCCCTCAGACTCTAAAAATAGGTTGGTTGCCGAACAATGGCATAAATGGGCAAAGCATCCCTAGTAGGGGGCTTGCCAGGCGGATCCCAGTGGGGGCACATGCAGGAGTCTGTCTCTGTCTCCCCACCTCTCATTAAAAAAACAAACAAAAAAAAAACAGGAAGAAAGGGAGAGAAAAGAGGTAAAGAGAGCAGCAGTAATGAGAGAGAATAACAACAAAAACAACATAGGAAGTGAAAAAGAAACCTCAAGATTAGAAACAAACAAACTATAAGCACAACAAAAATTGTCATCTCTGGTCCTTTCACAGGCCTGCCACTCCAGCCACATCTGCGCAGGGCAATGGGCAGCACCCAGGACAACACCATGGACAGTGTAAAGGTCTATCTAGGGACTGATGTCAGTTCCTGACTTAAGGTGGAGAGATCCTTCAATTAAGAAGAGTGCAGAGTTCAAGGTAGTATCCCTCTTGTCTTACATGTCCTTTGCTTCTGAATAAAAAGACCACGTTTTCTACTCTCAATAGAAGATATGCCTGAATTAGAAATGGCTCTACATGAGGGCAAAGGTAAGCTTGAAATCCCACTAAAAGAAAGTGACATGCCAGAAAACACCATCATACATTCTGAAGGTGAGCGAAGTGAGTCTGACTCTTTGCAGTATCACTTTTCAGAAACCCCAGGAGATAGGGAGAGTCATTTCCTCTTATCATATGAACAACCCAAAATTATAGCTCTATAAAATGTAAAAGAAATTTGCAGCGACATCAAAATACTATATGAAACTTACTTAAAGATAAGACATATGAGAAACAATAACATTTTTTATGGCCTTTTATTTGCTTTTAAAACCAGGCCCAATAAGGTAATTGGGCCTGAAATTACTTTATAGCTACTTTAGTGCTCTAGCAGGTACTGTCAAATATTTAAAAAACTATATTAAAGTGATAAGGCAAAAACTCAAGATTATTTTAGGAGATGAGAAAAAGCTTTTGATACATTTTAACTCTCTTGGCCACTACTAGGAAGAGAAGGGAAGAAAGTTCTTCAATCTGATAAAGAATATTTACTAACAAATCTACTGTTTGTGGAAGACTACAGCAAGTACCATGCTTCACTGTGACGAGATGCAAGCTTGCCTTTTAAATCAGGGACAAAGCAAGATGCCCACTACCGTCACTGGTATGCAGCAGCAAAGTGGAGTTCCACATCAGCAGGGGAGAGCAAGAAAAAGCCATGGGAGGTACTAGGACTAGAAATAAATGGGCAAAATACTTAAACTATCAGAATTCACAAGAGTTTAACACAATCTCTGAATTCAACAACATACAGAAATAAAGTAATTTTGATATAGTAACAATAAAAAAATATTTAAAACATCATCTACATTAAAAACAGGTATCTAGGAATAAGTTTAATAAAAGCTGTAAAACTGCTATGAGCAAAATTATAAAAATTTATCGAGAGCCTGACCAGTGGTGGTGCAGTGGATAGACCGTCAACCCAGGATGCTGAAGACACAGATTTGAAACCCTGAGGTTGCTGGTTTGAGTGCAGGCTCACCAGCTTCAGCATGGGATCATCAGCAGGATCCCAAGGTCACTGGCTTGAGCAAGGGGTCACTGGTTCAGCTGGAGCTCCCCGGTCAAGGCATGTATGAGAAGCAATTAATGAACAACTAAAGTGTCACAACTACGAGTTGATGCTTTTCATCTCTTTCCCTTCCTGTCTGTTTCTCTCTCTTTCTCACAAAAAAAAAAAAAAAAGTTAATCGAGAAACCTCCAAGATCTAAAGAAATGGATTACGTTGATATTGGATAAAACTTGGTATTGTAAGTCGTAAATTTTCCTCAAGTGATCTAAAGATTCAAAGTACTCCAATCAAAATTCCAATGGGGTATCTGTGTGGGTAACTTACAAGCTGACTCTAAATTGTATAATAAAATGCAAAGGACATAAAGTCAACCAGTCCCAAAGGCCCCAGAAGTTTCAGGTTTGGGGCAGCTGGCATTCTCAGACTACTTCTACAAATAGCTGGTACCCAAATACAGACTGCCTGGTGTCCAGGGAGATGGAGTATCTCCTCACTAGTAAGCGTCTCTCACAGCTGCCTGACAGAAAGAGAGGGCACTGGGAGAGGGGACAGGAGAAGTCAGTATAGCAGAGGGGCCAGACACACCTTTCCAGGGGACAACAGAAGGACAGGGTACCTGTGCTTTCTCCTCCCTTGATGGGGACTTTCCCCTTTCCCTAGTAAAACCTATCAGGGAATCCATGCTTTGAGATGTGGATTCATCTCCAGCCTGGAAAGCAACAGGTGGACTCCTCAAAGGAATCCGCTTTGAAACCAGGTGGTGACCCCAAAGGTAACACCTGTATTCCACAATTTAAGAAAACCATCTTAAAATAATAACAGTAAGACCTATAAAAGGTATTCTGCCATTTCCTCCATATTTTCTTTATCTTAACTTTTAATCTTAAATTAAATTGCTTTAAATTAATTAAAGTTTCTTTAATCTTAACCTTCTTTCCCACGTTGAATCTTTAATCTGGCACGTGAGGACATCGGCCATGTCGGTTACGCTAGCCACACACTGGGAGAACATGTACTTTGAACTACTTCAATTCTGCCAGACAGCACTGCTTCCCCTCAGAGTATCACCTGACTTTAAACCATGTTACTGATGTCTTAGTCATTGCATTACTCCTATAGAAAAATATAAATTTTACAAACTCAGAGTCTCTGCATCAAAGCTTCACTCTCTGGACTATTGTCTGGGAAAGTCATTTTATAATCAACATAAAACTACTTATCTCACTTTCAGCCTGACAGTCGGTCATTCTAGTTAGTAACTTCATTGCCCCTACCAAGAAGTCTGTCTGCAAAGATGAACCGTGATACAGGCCAATAGTAATCTTTGTGTATTAAGACTGGTAACAGATTTTAGCACAATATCCCTAAAACTATCACACTTAAGTTATTAAATAAAAACAAGTTCTAGGAATATCTCCAGAGTAACAAAAGAAAGACCATGAAAGTGTAGAGATGGCTAGAGATGTCTGAGGCTCTTAGTTTCCTAGTAACCCTGGTTTGGGAGAGAAAGTACCTTATCCATATGGAAGATCAAATCCAATTCACAGACATTTTCAAAACATTTATCCAGGGTCTCCACAAAAACCTAGGAAACAAAAAGAAATAGGTAAAGAACAGAAATAGGGAATATTCACATCTTCAATAATACTGCATTTGAAAGTAAAGGGGGCCCTGGCGGGATAGTTCGGTTGGTTAAGCATCGTCCCTAAGCACAGAGGTTGCAGGTTGGATTCCTGGTCAGGGCACATACAGAAACAGATCTTCCTGTCTCTTTCCTGCTCTCTCCTTTGCCCTCTCTAAAATCAATAAAATCAACATTAAAAAAAAAAGTAAGAGAGGTAATCATGATACTTTTTACCTTACAGTAAATCTCAAAACAAAATAAAATACCATCATGAGCCGATCACCTACTTACCCCAATTCAGATGGGACAATTTAGGACACGGAAATCTTGTTTTTAGTATACCAACCATCAGACCCATGTGGCTTTCTTTCTCCCTTTATAAGAAGCTAATTTACATAAAAAAGTAACAAACTGAAATACTCATTATAATATTATATCCTTCCCCCAAGCCTCCATGTACAACATTGTAACTACTATAGCTTTAACAGTTTTCACCTAATTTCAATTAATTTCAAAACACCTTTCCATGAATTAACCTAATTAACATGTTTACAATTTTAACTTTTTAATATAACATTTAAACAGAAAGGTGTACAAATGATAAAGGTACATTTTACTGTTTAACGAATTTTCAGAATGAACATATATAACCACCATACGGATACTGAAATGGGACGTTATCAGCTTGCTGGAAGTCCCCTACATGCCCCCTCACACAGCACCCCCTCTCCAAAGGTAAGCCTACCCGGACTCCTATAATCACAGGTAAGTTGTGCCTGTCTCTGAAATTACACAGAGTCACACACACTGACTCCTCTTGTCTGGCTTCTTTCTTTCAACACTGGTTATGAATTCCTCCATGTTACTTACTGACACAAAAGCTAGTTCACATTCACTGTTGTACAGTATTTCATACTAAAATTTATCCTCTCTCCTATAGACAGGACACTTGTTTTCAGTCTGGACTGGGTGTAAACTGATATAAATGGAAGTCATATTTCCAACCACTTTGGAAAACTATTTGACATAACTTACTAATACTCTACAATCCAGCAATTCTAGGTACACAAAGAATAATTTAACAGCATTATTTTTAACTCTTTCCGTCTTTAACTGTGACTGATGAGTTCACTGTATAGATAACTTTTTTTGAAGCGTGTGCGAGAGAGAGAAAGGGACAGTAAGGGCAGACGGACAGGAAGGGAGATGAGAAGCATTAACTCATAGTTGCAGCACCTTGGTTGTTCAATGATAGCTTTCTCATATGTGCCTTGACTGGGGGGCTCCAGCTGGGCCAGTGACCTTTGGGCTCAAGCCAGCAGCCTTGGGGTCATGTCTATGATCCCACACTCCAGCTAACAACCCGCGCTCAAGCTGGTGACATAGGGGTTTCAAACCTAGGTCCTCAGTATCTTAGGCCAATGCTCATCCACTGTACCCCTGCCTGGTCAGGCTAGGTAACATAATTATGGATTTATTTGCAAACACTGTGTTGGGCACTTTGCGAGCCTTTGCAACCCATCAACTCAAAGTTCTTCAGTTTAGGAAAACAATCAAATACAGTGGTACCTTGAGATATGAATGTAATTTGTTCTGTAACCGAGCTTGTAAGTCAGTTAACTTATATATCAAACTGCTGATACTGGACCCGTGCACCAACTAGCAGCAGCTTTCCAAATCACTACTCATATCTCAGAATTTCGCTAGAATCTCGAA
This sequence comes from Saccopteryx leptura, assembly GCF_036850995.1. Lineage (NCBI taxonomy): Eukaryota > Metazoa > Chordata > Mammalia > Chiroptera > Emballonuridae > Saccopteryx > Saccopteryx leptura. The sequence continues at coordinate 44,705,969 of NC_089515.1, read as the reverse complement.
CAAAAATACGGACCAAGTCGCAGCTCGTATCTTAAAAAAAAAAAAAAAAAAAAATCATATGTTGGTCTGTTTGTATCTCAAGGTACCACTGTAATTTGGTTGAGAATTTCCTCCCTTCCAGGTTCCTAACCTTTTTTTTTTTTTTTGGAACTGCTAATACTGGGGTATTGGACCTCTTCATATTTTTTTTTGACAGAGAGAGAGTCAGAGACAGGGACAGATATGGGCAGACAGACGAGAGATGAGAAGAATCAGTTCTTCATTGCGGCACCTTAGTTGTTCATTGATTGCATTCTCATATGTATGACCAGGGGGCTACTGTAGAGTGAGTGATCCCCTGCTCAAGCCAGCGACCTTGGGGTCACTTCTATGATCCCACACTCAAGCAGGCGTCCCCAAACTACGGCCCGCGGGCTGCATGCGGCCCCCTGAGGACATTTATCCGGCCCGCTGCTGCACTTCCGGAAGGGGCACCTCTTTCATTGGTGGTCAGTGAGAGGAGCACTGTATGTGGCAGCCCTCCAACGGTCTGAGGGACAGTGAACTGGCCCCCTGTGTAAAAAGTTTGGGGACCCCTGCAGTGAGCCCATGCTCAAGCCAGATAAGCCCATGCGCAAGCAGGCAACCTTAGGGTTTCAGACCTGGGTCCTCCACATCCCAGTCCAACGCTCTATCCACTGCACCACCACCTAGTCAAGCACCTCCTTATCTTTTTGTCTTTTCTCTCCCATTTTCCTCTCAGATTTTTAATTTCTAAGAGTTTTGTTTGTTTAGTTAGCAGCTCATTCGTTCATCTTTTATTTCTCTGTGGTTTAAAGGGCTTGTTTGTCTTATTGCTTTCCTTTCTTTGTTATAGTTTCTACTTCCTCTAGGTTGATTTTTACTGTTTGTTCATTTTAGTCTGTATCTTCCATGTTAGAGGCTTTCCTGAGTAGTCTGATTATCCTTGGCTTTTTTTTTTTTTTTGTATTTTTCTGAAGCTGGAAACGGGGAGAGACAGTCAGACAGACACCCGCATGCACCCAACCGGGATCCACTGGCACGCCCACCAGGGGCAACGCTCTGCCCACTAGAGGGCCCTCCGGGGCATCGCTCCGCCGTGACCAGAGCCACTCTAGCGCCCGGGGGCAGAGGCCAAGGAGTCATCCCCAGCGCCCGGGCCATCCCTGCTCCAATGGAGCCCGAGCTGCAGGAGGGGAAGAGAGAGACAGAGAGGAAGGAGGGGGGGGGGCGGAGAAGCAAATGGGCGCCTCTCCTATGTGCCCTGGCCAGGAATCGAACCCGGGTTCCCCGCACACCAGGCCGACGCTCCACCGCTGAGCCAACTGGCCAGGGCCTATCCTTGGCTTTTTATTCATAGGAATAAAAGGCTGATTGGAGGCTCTGCCATCATAGCTGTTTGTTGGGGATTCTCCCCTTTACCTACTTTGGGCTTTTTTTCTTCCTTTTCCTGAGGGTGGTTGGATTTCCCAAAGAAATTTTATGATCTCCTGCCTGAAGAGTAAAAGACAAGCTGCCAGAAATTTGGGAGCTGAGTGGCAGGAAAAGGGCAGGAACATCAGTATACAATATTCACAAGGTGTACGTCCACTTATATCTGGTGTCCCCCAAACCAGAGAACTAGAAATGGGGAAAGGACATAGGGATCAAACTGGTTCTCAGACAGCTTCCCTGCCTGCTCCACACCCACACCCCAGTGAGGGTCTAGGCCACTGGGTTTGGGCCACCAGCTCTGGACGGTTTGAGGGTTGTCAGGTGTAAAGTTGGCTGTCAGCTTTCCCTATTGCTGGCCTGGGATGTGGCTTCCTTGGGCTTGCTGAGGCAATTACCAGGCTTTCATATTCTTTCCTGCTTTCAAAAGAATTCCTTGCTATTGTTTCCTCTCCTGTTCTCTCTGACCTTATATGTCACACACACACACACACACACACACACACACACACATTCTTTTAATATTCATGTTCTATATAGTTTTGAAGGAAGAACTAGAAGTGTGGAAGCTCACAACAAATGCAATTGACCAGAAACTAAACTGACAAAGTCTAAAGTTCTTATAGGATATAAAATGTGAAAATATACGTTGAAAATACAATGACATGCCTGACCTGTGGTGGCGCAGTGGGTAAAGCTGGAAACACTGAGGTTGCCGGTTCAAAACCCTGGCTTGCCTGGTCAAGGCACATATGGGAGTTGATGCTTCCTGCTCCTCCCCCTTCTCTCTCTCTCCCCCCTTCTCTAAAATGAATTTTTTTTAAAAAAGAAAATACAATGACAATAAGGAATGACTGGTCTTATTAGGTATCAAAAGTCATTGCAAAACTTTAGTAATTAAAATAGTGTAATACTAAGATAGGAATAAAGTATGAGTCAATGGGACAGAAGACAGATTACTGAAACATTCACATGATTATAAAAATATATGATTGTTTTTCTGGATGTAGTAAATCATTTTCATTACTGTCAAAGGCATAAACCAGTCTTGGAAATTTGTTAAAAGGTTCAGATTCACACAAAACGTGCTGTAGATGAAGACAAAAGTAGATTTAAATGCATCATTATCTGTCCCTTAACTAAAGTATCATTTACTTTCCATAAAAAGCAAAGGTGGGCTTTTATTGTAATGATGAACATGCTGGCTTTAGAATTTTGTACAATTCTGAACAAAAATATATTCTCTGAAAATTGTTTTCCACTTATTGTGAATCTCAATAGACCAAGTTCAAAGGTAAATGATAATAAAAACTGCCACTGTCTTAAAATTCTGCAGGCTGTTTCAGACAAACTGCAGTGAAAGCCACCACTGAAGTAACCAGTGAAGCACAGCACGAACACTTCGGGCTGTGAAGTTTGAGAAAATTAGAATAAAAAGTTGATTTGGGGTACAATACTTACAGATGCTCTGGGAAGATCCCAGATCATGACAGTCATAGCAGACTGTGAAGGGTCCTGTCACTAAGTTGCCTCCACACTCGTAGCTCCCATACCTGGTGCCAGCATTCATGTAGCCCCCAATGGCTGGCACCACCAAAATCCTCTTCCTGTCCTTCGATTACAGAGGTCCCCTCCTCTTCCCTGCCCTGGAACGTTTGGGGCTGGGAGCACTTCACTGTGCACAAGGCCTCCATACAAAGGAAACATAATTTTTGATAAAAGTGGCATTTTAAATTGGTGTGTGAAAGATGAAACTAGTTGATAAATAGTATTGGGACAAATGGGTACTCTTTGGGGATAAAATAAAGGTAGTTACACATCTCAATACAGATATAAAAATACCTTACAGCTATTCATGAGCTAAATATAAAATAAAAACTAATACAGCAATGGGAGGCCTCTTTTGTGCCATCTGGGTCTGTCATGGGAGATTCAGTCAGTCTGGGGGAAGCTTCTGGGTGGCTGGTATTATTGAAAGCCCCAGTAGCTGGGACTCTGGACTATGATGCCCAGCCCTGTGTGAGGAGCGGCAGACCGTATTTCTCAGCAGCACTGGGCCAAGGGGCTGCTTTCATTAAAGAGGGTTAATGAAATTAAGATTAGTGTATTAGTCAGCTTGGGCTGCCATAATAAAATACCACAGGCCGCACAGCTTAAACAAGAGAAATTTATTTTCTCACAGTGCTGGATGCTAGAAGTTCCAGATCAAGGTCTGAAAGAATCGGTTTTTGATGTGGGCTCTCCTCCAGGCTCACTGACAACTGCTTTCTCCCTGTCTCCTTGAAGGGCCTTTCCTTGGTTCATGCATGTGGAAAGAGAGCGAGCTCTGGTGTCTTTTGTCTTACAAGAACACCAGTTGTATGGCAATGTGGCCCCACCCTTATCATCTCGTTTAACCTACTTCCTTAAAGGCCCCATCCCAAATACAGTCACATCGGGGGTTAATGGCTTCAACGTGTGAATTTTAGGGGACACAAGTTAGTCCATAACAATTGGCTTCTCAAATAGGCTAGTGATACAGAATGAGACAGAATAGCTCCAGAAAAGACAACTCCAGACAGAGATCACTAAAGAGCAGTCAAAACACCATTATTCAAGATCATGATCAAGATCAACAAAAAGAAACTAAAGGAGTCAGAACAGAGGCAAAGAACATGTTAATGCACAAAGAGACTGAAATGAAGATACTGCAGACTAAGAGAGCAAAATAAGACATGTATCTAAAATTAAATCCTCGGAATAATTAAGTGAAACAACAAGTTGATGCTTCTCTGTTTCTCTCTTCCCCTCAAACCAATGGAAAAATTACAATTAAATACCCTAAGAAACACAATTCTGAGCAACATAAAACAAAGAATGTTCGCCTCATAAAGGAAGAGTGACTAAATTCATCTGAAAATGGTGAGGACACACACACATGCAAAGGAAGTTATGAAGCAGAAGTCACTCAAGATCTCAGTCTCATAAAAGGTGCTATCGGAGTAGAAGAAGGGAGTGGAAAAAGTCCCGATCCAGAAATAGGGAACAGAAGAGATCATGATCCAGCAGCAAAGAAAACTGTGGATCAGATCTCGTCCCTGCTCAAAATGAGGGGATAGCAGCAGGAGCGGCACAGAAAGCAGAATTCAGAAGAGAAAGAAGGGAATGGAAAAACTAACAAGATTTAGCGAAAGCTGACACCGGACTGCTAGCCCACCTCTCTTCAGAGGCGGAATCATGGCAATGGATGCGCCAGAAGCTCTAGCTGGGAGGTTGGCAAGGGCAGAGACATGACAGGAACAGCGAGAAAAGGAAATGGTTGAAAACAAAAACAACAAGATGTAGCTGCAGCTACTGGAGATTCTGTTCCCAATGTGGTTGCCAGGAATACATAGCAATGACAGCTCAAATGGCAGCCCTTTGAGCTAAAGCTTTGGCAGAGAGAATAACCACATTTAGTTATTATAAATCAGCAGCTGTGAATCCACCCTTTGCTAAACAAAGAGAAAAAAAGAAAAGAAAACTTTTTGGCGAGGCAAAAAACAACAACAAAAATACCCAAGCCTGCTTAAATATGGGTCAATTGAATTTTTTTTTTTTTAGTGGGGGGGAGGGAAAGAGAGTGGAACAGACAGGGACAGACAGGCAGGAAGGGAGAGAGCTGAGAAGCATCAAGTCATAGCTGCAGCACTTTATTTCTTCATTGATTGCTTCTTATATGTGCCTTGATGGAGGGGGGGGGGCTCCAGCTGAGCCAGTGACCCCTCGCTCAAGCCAGTGACCTTGGACTCAAGCCAGTGACCTTTGGGCTCAAGCCAGCAACCATGGGGTCACGTCAATGATCCCACACTCAAGCTGGTGACCCTGCACTCAAGCTGGAGACCTCAGGGTTTCGAACCTGGATCTTCAGTCTCAGGTTGACCCTCTATCCACTGAGCCATGGCCTGGTCAGGCTAGGGTCAACTGAATTTTGAAAGCAACCTGTCAAATTCAGAAAATAAATGGGAATTAGGCATGAAGGTGAAGCTGGCTGTAGCTCAGTTGATAAAGAAAATAGCAAGACTGAACAACAGAAAGAAGTATTTGGAAATCTAGCAGCTCAATCTGAAGTGGCAAGATCACAAACCCACACACCAAGAGGAATGGCAGTGTCCTTCACATATTCAGTGTAAGAAGATGAAGTTTAAAAAATGTCACTTTTGAAGTTTGGGACTTTACAGACTTCTTGTTCTAATATTAGGTCCTTATATTCACCAAACAGCTAGCATTCTAGCTTGCATGGGTGTCACATTTTTATTAAAAAATATAATTCTTGGCCCTGGCCAGTTGGCTCAGGGGTAGAGCATCGGCCTGGTGTGCGGGGGACCTGGGTTCGATTCCCGGCCAGGGCACATAGGAGAAGCGCCCATTTGCTTCTCCACCCCCCCCCCCTCCTTCCTCTCTGTCTCTCTCTTCCCCTCCCGCAGCCAAGGCTCCATTGGAGCAAAGGTGGCCCGGGTGCTGAGGATGGCTCCATGGCCTCTGCCTCAGGTGCTAGAATGGCCCTGGTTGCAACAGAGCAACGCTCCAGATGGGCAGAGCATAGCCCCCTGGTGGGCATGCCGGGTGGATACCAGTAGGGCGCATGCGGGAGTCTGTCTGACTGCCTCCCCATTTTCAACTTCAGAAAAATACAAAAAAAAAAAAAAAAAAAAGATAATGCTATGGTGGTCATCATTTTGCAATATATACATATGTCAAATCAGGTATAACAAACCTTAAGCTTGCACAATGTTATATGTCACTCATATCTCAATGAAAGGAAAAAAATTATAATTTTTTATAAATATCCAAGCATTCTAAGTTACTCCAGGTTCACTCACATGACCTTGACCTCTGACTCACCCAGAAGGGACTTTTTTGTTTTTAAGATTTTATTTATTTACTTTAGAGAGGAGAGTGAATGAGAGAGAGAGAGAGAGAGAGGAAAGAGAGAAGGAGGGAGAAGCAAGAAGCATCAACTCCCATATGTGCCTTGACCAGGCAAGCCCAGGGTTTCGAACCAGCAACCTCAGTGTTCCAGGTTGATGCTTTATCCACTGCGCCACCACAGGTCAGGCCAGAAGGGACTCTTGAAAACTCTTGGCCATTATCTAAAGTGGCAAATTACTCTTTCCTTATACAGGTGTGTGCTTAGCTCCCCCCCCCCCCCCCCGCCGCCCCGCATTGATTTCAGAGAGAGAGAGAGAGAGAGAGAGAAAGAGAGAGGGAGAGAGGAAGGAAGGAGGGAAGGAGGAGAGGGGAAGGGAGGGGAGGGGAGGGGAAGGGAGGGGAAAGGAAGGGAGGGGAGGGGAAGGGAGGGGAGGGGAAGGGGGAGAGGAAGATAGACATCAACTAGGTCCACTTTGTTGTGTAGTCCTTGGTTGTTTCTTGTATGTGCCCTGCACAGGGATCAAAACCAGGACCATGGTGTGCTGAGATGAAGCCCTATCTGGTGACCTACCTGGCCAGGGCCTGTGCTTAACTTTTTATCTTTTAAGGAATATACATCACACAGTAAAATCGTAATGAGAAACAAAGGAATGATAAGTAAAGAGTCTGAGGATGGATGCTGTGAATGAGGGACATACAAGAACTTTAAGGGATAGTTTCTTTTTATTGGCATTCTTTAAACTATATAAGCATGTTTTGCATACTTTTTTGTATATACAATATGTTTCACACAAAAAAAATAATTTATAGAACAACAATAATCTTACTGAGACTCTAACAGAGTTTTCAGTAATTTATAATCTGGATGAACATTTTAATGAGTTTTCTCACAGGTAAAGACTGCTTTATTTATTTATTTTGTTCTTTTAAAATATTTTCAGTAGAGTTTTAGTTTTCTTCATATAAACCTTACACATTTATATTTATTCTTGGGTAGCTTATGGATCTTTCTGATTATGTGAGCGGGCCTCCCCCCCCCCCTTTTTTTAAAGAAAGCAATGCATTTATTTAATTTATTTATCTTTCAGAGCAAGGGGGGGGGAAGAAGGGGAGAAACATAGTTGCTTCTCATTATGTGCCTTGACTAGGCAAGCCTGGGGTTTTGAACTGGCGACCTCGGTGCTCCAGGTTGATGCTTTATCCACTGCGCCACCACTGGTCAGGCATAAGTGGGCCTTTTAAAAAATATTGTTTCCTAACTTATTGCATAAAGAAAGCTGTAATTTTTATATGCTAAACATGTATCCAGTCCCCTTACTGAACTCCAATATTAGTTGTAATTGTTTTCCAGTTGTTTTTGATTTTCTAGGTAGATAATTTCATGTGCAAACATTATATATTCTTAAAGCTATCTTAAGGCTAGAAAAGCCAATAACCCATTACTGCTCTTTTCCCATTAAAACATACTTTTGCATTTCTTAGAGATGGGGAAGAAAAAATATGTTACTGTTACTTTTGGCGTGCCTTTTGAATTCTGAACCACATAAATGTACAGTATTATTTCTTCAACAATAAATAGTTTATGCTAAATAAACAAACATGCACTAAATGATGAAATAAAAATGCTTCCTGGCCCTGCCCAGTTGGCTCAGTGGATAGAGCACTGGGGACTATCTGCTCCTCTCCCCCACCCTCTTCTGCTTCTCTCCCTCTTCTCCTCCTGAAGCTAGTGGCTCGACTGGTTCAAGTGTCGGCCCTAGACAAGGGTTGCTGGGTGGATCCCGGTGTGGGTGCATGCGGAAATCTGTCTATTTCCCCTCCTCTCACTTGGAAAAAAAAAAAATGCTTCCTATCGCAAGTTATGAGTATTTCAGGAGTATAATTTGGATAATCACTTCTCTCAGCACCTAGTGAAAGAAAAGGAAACTATTAGTTTCCACTAAGGTGACTTTGGGAAAACACCTAATGATGGGGGTCTGGTTTCCAGGGGAACCAACCATGTGATTAGAGGGTTTGGAACTTATAGTGGCCCCACTGGGAGAGGAGAGAGGGTGGAGGTTAAATTAATCACCAATGGCCAGTGATTTAATTAACCGTATCTATGGTATCTATGTAATGAAGGCTCCATAAAAACCCGAAGGACAGGGTTCTGAGGGCTTCCAGGGTGGTGAACACCAGGAGAGCCGGGTACAGTAGTCTGCTAGAGAGGGCACACAAGCTCTGTGCCCTGTCCCCATACCTCGTTCTACATATTTCTTCCACCAAGCTGTTCTGTGTGATGTCCTTTCATGATAAGCCAGTAATCTAATAAGTACAATGTTTCTCTACAGAGTTCTGTGAGGTACTTTAGCAAATTAATCAAACCCAAGGAGGAAGTCATGGGAACCTCTGATCCAGAGACATTCAGAAGCACAGGTGACAGATTACCTAGCCTTGTGTTTGGTGTCTATTTCCAGATACAGTGTTGGAATTCGGTACATTTATGGGACAACCTGATCAGCGTCCATGGAGAACTGAGTTCACTGTGTTTTGGTGGTGGGGGGAACATATGCATTGGAAATGGTAGCAGAATTGAACACGAAAACCAAGGGCAGCGAGAGGGCTGGGTAGAAACCAATGACTCCAAAAGCTCTAACAAGTATGTAAGGATTGCTAAGGAGCTTTCTTATAGCGCCATCTGTTGGACATCTGGCAACTTTTACCAATATCAGTCAAGAGACTGACAAAAGGGTGTGCGGGTGGTACTCAAAACCCAGCGCAAACTCTCTAGCGTGGCTGCCCCCATTAGCTGCCACCACATACCTGGATGAGGTCCAAGATCCCAAGTTCACTCTCTGATGAATCCACACAAAACACAAAGTAGAGGGTAGCATAGTGCCGATAAATCAGTTTGTAGTCAGAGCCACCAATCAAACTGTGGAAGACAGGAAACATTTAAATGCCTGTATCTTAATGAAACACATCAAAGAGAAATCTGTCGCAGGGAATGAGAAGAGACCCAATAGAAAAGGAGAGGACGGGCCAAAGAATGGTCCATTTCCACCAGGTTAAAGCAACCAGGTTTGGCAGTGGTGCCTAAAGCTACTTTACCTCACCTTTTCTTCTGCCCACCCCCCAGGAACCAAACATCTCAGTGAGTACCATCTGAAACCAACTGTCCAACAGCTTCCAAACAGAATCAGGTCTCTCCCTCGGCGGATCACCCTAAGGTCAGCTCAAGTCGCACTGGGTACCCACCTGACATTTGAGTACTGCCCCAAGAATCAATAACAAGAAAGGCCACCCAAGGGGGGGGGATGAAAGCTGGTCATTTACCTTCCACCCTCCAAGAAGTTACAGATGTTGTCATCCCGTTTGAGAACTAGATGGAAGGTCTCTCGAACAATCTGCTGTTGAATTTCTTCTGGCTACGGAATAAAAAGAAGCGAATCAGCGGGGACATCTGAAAAGACATCTCACGGATGGAGATGGACAGGGGAAGGAGTGCTTCCAAACTGGGAAGGATCTGAACGTTTGGGATCAGTTTCCAGAAAAGATAAAAACGAGAAAAAAATAAAAGGGGAACCTATGGAAAGCTGGACAAGAGGACAAGGCTCTGTTACAGGAATTAACAGAGGGTATTTATATTTACATAGATATGTAGTCACTAATCATTTTTGTCCTTATAGGTAAGCTGCTATTTCTTTAGTTAATAACCAATGAAAGAAGAATTGACATCAAGCAAGGTGAAAGAATAACTAGAAGGTATAGCCCTAAAATATTTTGTCTTCCCCTAGAAAATATCTATGCTAAGGTAAATAACAATGTCAATATGTCTTAACACTTTAAAGAGGTCAAGATGTAATCATGTACGTTTTAAATTTTTATTCCCATTGATTTGAGAGAGAGAGAGAGGCATCAGCTCATTATTTCACTTAGTTGGTCCACTTAGTTGTGTACTCTTTGATTGCTTCTCTTACGTGCCCTGACTGGTGGGGTCGAACCCATGACCTCTGGTGTGCTGTCCACTGAGGCACCTGGTCATGGTTCATGTACATGTTCTAAAAAACTGAACTTGACATCTTTTCTATTGGTAATATAGGTATTACATATGATATTGTGTAATCAACAAAGTGCTACTGAGAAAGAAAAAGTTCTATGTACGGTAAGAATTTTGAATAATCACAGAGCTACAAATACTTTTTCTTATTTACTACATATGAGAAAGCTCAACTGTGATGGAATCTCTTGATAACTCACATTTGATTGCTATTTATACATGTAAGGGTCATAATAAGTATGGTTAAGAAAAGGATCATAGGGCCTAACCTGTGGTGAAACAGTGAATAAAATGTCAACCTGGAACGCTGAGGTCGCCAGTTTGAAACCCCTGGCTTGCCTGGGCAAGGCACATACGAGAAGCAATCAATGAACAACTAAAGTGAAGCAACTATGATCTCTCTCTCACCCCCTCCTCTCTCTCTAAAATCAATAAATAAAATCTTTAAAAAAAAAGGATCATGGAGTGAGAACAAGTGAGAAACAAGTCATTACACTTGATCTTAGCCAAAAGGCCAAGAAGTGAGAAACAAGTCATTACAGAAGAAATTAAAAGCTCTAGAACAGTGCTCTCAAATCTCAATAAATCACCTGAAAATGTTATTAAAATGCAGATTCTGATTTAGTACATCTGGGTAAGTCCTGAGACTGTTTCTAACAAGCTTCTAGGTAATAACAATGCTGCTGGTCTGGGGACTATACTTTAAGTAGCAAAGCTTAAGAAACCTTCAGGACCTAGCTGGTTGGCTCAGCAGTAGAGTGTCAGTGTGTTAGCCTGGTGTGTGGAAGTCCCAGGTTCGATTCCCAGTCAGGGCACACTCAGCGACCATCTGCTTCTCCACTCCTCCCTCCACTCTACATCTCTCTTTCCTCCCACAGCCATGGCTCCAATGGTTTGAGCAAAGTTGGCCCCAGGCACTAAGGATGGCTCCATGGCCTCAGCCTCAGGCGCTAAAATAGCTTGGTTGCCGAGCAACAGAGCTGCGGCCCAGCCTGGCAGAGCACCAGGTAGGGGTTTGCCAGGTGGATCCCGGTTGGGGTGTATGCAGGAGTCTGTTTCTGCCTCCCCACCTCTCACTTAATAAAAAAAATGAAATAAAATAAAAAGAAAATCTTCAGAATGGACTTGCCCTAAGGGTCAGAATACCTTTCTTTCTGCAGCATTAAATTTAGGCTTGAAATGGTTAGTCATTTAACAGAAATAGAGGTTTAAAAAAAAACATAAAAAATGTCACTGCGGAGAACTTATTTGTCATAACTCTGAATCAACATGGGTATACACTGGCTCTCAGTATTTACTGAATGGATGAATGAAAATGTGCTAATCACTGGCCTCTGTAAGTTCGAGTAAATCATTCACTACTTTCCTGGTTTCTATTTAAAGAAGTTCACAAATGCCAGAATTAACTGTGTACTCGGAAATACAAAACATGCTAAGTAAGCATCAGCACTTTTTAAAATGGACAAAAATGTACTTCAAACTAAAGCCTTTTATCTGACAGTAGGGGAAGTGGCAGCAGCCAGTGGGAAAGTGGTTCGAAATAGTGAAGCTACCTAATTTCTAATTCAACAAAAAGGTAAACTATCAATTGTTTATAGGCCTCAATTATTTTAATAATCCCTCATATCTTTCAGTACTCTGCATTTTTCAAGGTAATTTTTTTTTTTTTTGTATTTTTCTGAAGCTGGAAAAGGGGAGGCAGTCAGACAGACTCCTGCATGCGCCAGACCGGGATCCACCCGGCATGCCCACCAGGGAGCGATGCTCTGCCCATCTGGGGCATTGCTCTGCTGCAATCAGAGCCATTCTAGCGCCTGAGGCAGAGGCCACAGAGCCATCCTCAGCTCCTGGGGAAACTTTGCTCCAATGGAGCCTCGGCTGCGGGCTGCAGGAGGGGAAGAGAGAGACAGAGAGGAAGGAGAGGGGGAGGGGTGGAGAAGCAGATAGGCACTTCTGTGTGCCCTGGCCGGGAATCGAACCCGGGACTTCTGCACGCCAGGCCGACGCTCTACCACTGAGCCAACCGGCCAGGGCCTCAAGGTAATTTTCATTCACGAGCTAATATGGTTCTTATAAAGATATTATGTTCTTCAAACCCATTCTACAAATGGTTAATAATAACATGAAAAGATGCTCAACATCAGTAGTTGTTAGGGAAATGGAAATTAAAGCCACAATAAAACCCTACTTTACACCCACTAAAGCATCTTTATTCAAAACAATAAAAGTTACTAGGGAGGTGGAGAAATTGAAGTGTGCCAACGGGAATGTAAAAGGATTCAGTTACTTTGAAATTTGGCAGTTCTTCAAAATGTTCACCATAAAGTTACCACATGACCAAGCACAATTCTAGTCCTAAAAAGCAACAGAAACAAAAAACACATGTCCAGCCCTGGCCAGTTCACTCAGTGGCAGAGTGTCGGCCCGGCATGTGGATGTCCTAGGTTCAATTCCTAGTCAGGGTACACAAGAGAAGTGACTATCTGCTTCTCGACCCCTCCCCCTCCCCTTTCTTTCTCTCTTCTCCTCCCACAGCCATGGCTTGATTGGTTTGAGTGCATCTACCCCAGGCACTGGGGATGGCTCTGTGGAACATCTGCCTCAGGTGCTAAAAATAGCTCAGTTGCAAGCATGTCCCCAGATGTGCAGAGCACCGGCCTCAGGCTGGAGTTGCCAGGTGGATTCCGGTCAGGGCTCATGCAGGAGTCTATCTGCCCTCCTCTCACTTGGAAAAGAAAAAAAAAATAAAAACAAACCACACCTGTCCACACAAAAATTTGTAGTACATGAATGTTCATAATCACAAGAGCCATAGATGGAAACATCAACTGATGACTGGACAATCAAAATGTCCTACATCCATACAATGAAATATAATTTGGCAACAAAAGGGATGAAGAACTGATAAACACTACAGCATGGATAAGTCCTGAAACCATACTGAAGTAAGTGAAAGAAGTCAGTCATAAAAGAGCACATCTTATATGATTCCATTTATATGAAATGCCCAGAATAGGGAAATTTAGAGAGAGAAAGTAGATTAGTGGTTGCCTAGGGCTGGGGGATATGAGGGGGAATGCAGAAGGCTCCTAATGGATAGGGGTTTCTTTTGGGAGTAATGACAATACTGTAAAATTGTGATAATGATTGCTTAACTTTGTGACCCTACTAAAAACCAGTGAACTGTACATTTTAAATAGGTGAATTGTATGGTATGCATCAGTATTTTTCAACCACCAGTCCGCAAAAGAGTTAACTACCCTGGTGTTGTAAGAAGATGACTCACAAGAACAGGGTGGTCAACTCTTTCATGGATTGCAGGTTGAAAAACACTGCTATATGACATATCTCAATAACACTTTTAAAAACTGAGGCTGGTAACAGTGGCTAAAGCATCAAAATAGTGCACCAGAGGTCATGGGTTCGACCTGTCAGGGCACATATGAGAAACAAGCAATGAGTGCACAACTAAATGAAACAACTAAGTGAAACAATGAGTTGATGCTTCTCTGTCTCTCTTCCTCCCCTTCCTCTCTCTCTCAAATCAATGTAAAAATTTTAAACATAAATAAAATTTAAAAACTGAAGGAAAGCCCTGGCCGGTTTGCTCAGTGGTAGAGCGTCGGCCTGGCGTGCAGAAGTCCCGGGTTCGATTCCGACCAGGGCACACAGGAGAAGCGCCCATCTGCTTCTCCACCCCTCCCCCTCTCCTTCCTCTCTGTCTCTCTCTTCCCCTCCCGCAGCGAGGCTCCATTGGAGCAAGGTTGGCCGGGCCCTGGGGATGGCTCCTTGGCCTCTGCCCCAGGCGCTAGAGTGGCTCTGGTCACAACAGAGCGACGCCTGGTGGGCAGAGCGTCGCCCCCTGGTGGGTATGCCGGGTGGATCCCAGTCCGGCGCATGCGGGAGTCTGTCTGTCTCTCCCCGTTTCCAGCTTCAGAAAAATACAAAAAAAAAAAAAAAACTGAAGGAAAATTTCATGCACACAATAAGCAAATATAAATTGAGTAATTATACCGTATGCTAATATTTTTACTTCGATATAATTATTTAATAAAATGTTATCTAGCTTTAAAAATTCTACAAAAAAGGTAGCTGTTTTCTTCATTTCTACTTCACAGAAGGGAAAATAAAGTCTGAAAGAAGTTTGTTAACTTGTCAATAGGTACAAGGATATAAAAATGTGGAGTTAAGGCTTAAACATAAATTTTGGCTTTCCCCTCTTCGGTTTTACCAGTCCACCAATTACGTACGAAATACGGAACATTTTGAAACCTAGCCACGAAAAAATAAAATGTTCGGAGATAGGAGGCAAACGATGTGTGTACTTTTCCAGAGAAACACTTTTGGAAAATTCAAGTTCACACTATCATTTACTGAGCCCTCACGTGGTAGCATTTATAGTTCTCATTTCCCACTTTTAAACTGACTCTCCAAGTCTACAGAATGAGGGGTCTCCAGTCACTTAACAGTCCCACTCAACAACGAAGCAAAATTATTCCCAGAAAGCACTTTTCCAGACTCTCTGGCTAAAGCAAAGAGGATAAGAAGCTGCATATTTCTTCCTCCTCGTGAAACTAAATTTCAGTGAGATTCAAGTGACTTAAATCATTCAGGTTCTCAACGAGGCACACACCTCACTGTCACAGAACCCTGAGACGCAAGAAGTGTCACAAAATGGCACAGAAATGCCGGGGTCCAGGAAGGGGTCAGGGAGACCGGGATCAGCGGGGCGTGGGCCAGAAGGCCTGACAGTGGCCTGGGTGCGGGCAGGGAGGTTAAGGAGTGTGAGGGTCATGCATAGTGCAGAAGCCCGAGGTGGTGAGCGGGCGGTGTCCGCGTGTGCCCGCGGGGCCTAAGGAGGGGAAGGAACGCGGGTGCCCTGAAGGGATGTGACGAAGCCGGGCCGCACTCACGAAACGCTGGTAGAAGCGGACTAGCCGCGGCTTCCCGTGGTTGTTGAAAACCATAATCGCCTGAATCATCTTTGCGGCCCACGTTTCTCTCAGCGCTGCTGCTTCCAGAAAAAAATCTACTTCCGCCACAATACGGACACTTCCGGCGGTTGCGCCGCGGAACGTGGCCGGCGGAAATGTTCCCTGGCGCCTAGGGGCCGGGTCGCAAGGAGTCCGGTTTTTTTTCGGCAAGCCTCAAAGGTTACAGGGTGGGCGGCGGCCTCGCCGAGGAAGGGCTGGTGGGGTCACCGAGACGCTGAAGCTTAAGATAATCGTCACCTAGGTCAGCGTCGGTTGGCGAGTCGGTGCGAGGCTGGATGTGTCCTTTGCCCAGGCCGACTGCTTGTCGCAGAACCCGGGGCTGGGTGCAAAGCCTAGCACGTGGGAATGCAAGCAGGTCCAGATGTAGGAACTCCTACCCGCTGCCGAGCTCCGGGGAAGGGGCAGCAGGGGCCTCTTTCTCACCGTCTGCGCCGAAACATAAATGTCCTGCCTTCCGGGTGTGAGGTGCCAGCTGATTTAGCCATTCCCCAGTTGGGACACATTAAGTTCATTTTCATTTTTCGGCATTCCATCCATGGTAGAAAGGGAATGGTAGAATCAAGGTATCCCTAACCGCAATCCCATTTAAAAGGTACCGGCGACCCTAAATGGATAAAATTTTTGTTTTTTTCGTTTAATGACTTAGTTGGGGTAAGGTGGAGCATATCCCTGTATTGCAGACAGAGCTCCAAACTGGTATCATCTATCAAATGATTCCAGTTTGTATCAAAAGCCTTTAAAATATCTAGAACATTAGACCTAGCATTTCCAGTTTAAGAATTTATAATAAAACGATTGTGGATGTGTGAAAAAATTAAGCTGTAAGAATGCATACCTCAGGAGTATTAATACAGGAAAAAAAGGGGAATCAAACTATTCCAAAATGAGAAACTGGTTATATGCATTGATCCACATGGAGCTCAGAAATGTTAAATAGGTATTAAAAATAGTGTAGGGAAGCCCTGCGGATAGCTTGGCTGGTTAGAGCATTGTCCAGAAGCACAGAGGTTCCCGGTTCCATCCCTGGTCAGGGCGCATACAGAAACATCAATGTTTCTGTCTCGCTTACTCTCTCCTTTCCTTTCTCTAAAATAAAAATAAAAACGTAGGGGGGAAATCATCTAGGGAAAGACTTATGGTATAGAAAAATGTTCATGACATATCTGTAAGTGAAAAGATTATACAAAGTATGTATAGGGACACCAAAATTGTTAATAGATACACCAAAATATGAGTCACTGTCTGATGGAGTGGCAGCACCACAGTGTTCAGCACAGGTGCCTGGAACCACACTGCCCTGATTCCCTTTTTTCCTGTATTAACACTCCTAAAGTATGCATTCTTACAACTGAATCTTTTCACACAACCATATCCCTGGCTCTGCTGACCATCTGGGTACCATGTGCAAGTGTCTTCATCTGTAAAACTGGCATATCAGTTTCCTTTACATTAAAGCTGGGGGTTTTCTACTTGACAAAAATGTGTTTAGGCAGTTGTTATGAACACAAAAGAAGTTGTAAGCAGTTGGACAGTACATGGCATATAATGGAGTACTACCTGATATATATATATATATATATATTTTTTTTCCTTTTTTAAATTTTTCTTTCTGAAGCTGGAAACGGGGAGAGACAGTCAGACAGACTCCCGCATGCGCCCGACCGGGATCCACCCGGCATGCCCACCAGGGGCGATGCTCTGCCCACCAGGGGCGATGCTCTGCCACGACCAGAGCCACTCTAGCGCCTGGGGCAGAGGCCAAGGAGCCATCCCCAGCACCCGGGCCATCTTTGCTCCAATGGAGCCTTGGCTGCGGGAGGGGAAGAGAGAGACAGAGAGGAAGGAGGGGGGGTGGAGAAGCAAATGGGCGCTTCTCCTATGTGCCCTGGCCGGGAATCGAACCCGGGTCCCCCGCACGCCAGGCTGACGCTCTACCGCTGAGCCAACCGGCCAGGGCCTGATATATATATTTTTTTATTTTTTAGTGAGAGAGACAGATAGGGACAGACAGACAGGAAGAAGAGAGAAGCATTAATTCTTCGTTGAGGCACCTTAGTGGTTCATTGATTGCACTCTCACATGTGCTGAGCCAGTGACTCCTGCTCAAGTCAGTGACCTTAGGCTCAAGCTGGCGACCAGGTGGTGGCACAGTGGATAGAGCATCGGACTGGGATGCAGAGGACCCAGGTTTGGAATCCCAAGGTCGCCTGCTTGAGCGCGGGCTCATCTGGTTTGAGCAAGGCTCACCAGCTTGAGCCCAAAGTCATTGGCTTGAGCAAGGGGTCACTCGGTCTGCTGTAGCCCCCCGCTCAAGGCACATATGAGAAAGCAGTCTGAACTAAGATGCCGCAACGAAGAATTAATGCTTCTCATCTCTCTCTCTTCCTGTCTGTCTGTCCCTATTTGTCCCTCTCTCTGTCTCTGTCACAAAACAAAACAAAACAAAAAACCCTACTGTGATAGTTCAGATGGTCATTATATGATCCCATGCTCAAGCCAGCGACCCTGCACTCAAGCCAGATAAGCCTGCGCTCAAGCCAGTGACCTCAGGGTTTTGAACCTGGGTCCTCAGTGTCCCAGGTCAATACACTGTGCCACCACTGGTCAGACTCAAATATAATTTTTTAAAATGTTATCATACCCAATTCTGGTAAGGGTAGCATGAAAATGGTCCTCTCCTACATTGCTAGTGAAATTACAACTTAGAACAACCCTTTTGTCATTCACACAGACAACAGTATGGTGATTTCAAGAGGAAAAAGTGGGTGGAGGGAGTAGAAGAGGGTAAAGGGGGGATAAATAGTGATGGAAGGAGATTTGACTTGAGGTGGCAAACATACACTACAATATACAGATGATGTATTATAGAACTGCACACCTGAAACCTGTATAATTTTATTAACCGATGTCATCCCAATTAAGACAAACAATCCTTTTGGAAAGCAATTTGGTGATATAAAAGGCCTTAACAAAAAATTCCCAGGTCCCCAGTAATCTGACTCCTGGAAATTTGTCCCTAAAGACGTAACTCAAAAATATAGTGGGGAGGGGGGTAAGTGGAGATGGGGGGGTGAGACTGAGGGGACTATATAATTTACAACAGTTTTTGACACATTGATGATATAAGCTCCAAAAAGCGACCAATTACCTAAAAATTGTGGACAATGATGGAGCTATTAAATGGCAGTCAATCTTGAAAACAATGGTTATGAAGACTAGGTAGCAATATGGAAAGTGATTATCTAACAACTAAAAAAGGATTATCGATTTTATGAGTAGGTACAGTATGATGACAATAGTGTAGGAACTGCGTATTCCAGGAGCAGGTCACTCTCCCATCTCCATGGCTTTGCTGGTGCTCTTTTTGGAAAGTCCCTTTCCTCCTGTCCAGCTGCATTTCTCTCCATCTCCACTATCACCACTATAGACCAAACCACTCCAGCCTCTTGCCCTGACACTTTCAGCTGTCTTCTAGCTGGGCTCATTGCCTTCAGTTTCTCTGTCCTCAAGTGATCTTTGAAATATACAAATGAGACCTTACTACTCTCCTTGGGATCACTGGCCTCCAGAATGTTGAGGATAAAGTCCCAAAATACTTAACATGCTGAAGATGCCATGCCTGATCTCCACGCTCACGTCAAACACACCTCCACCTCCACCCACTCCCTGAACACCAGCCACATGGCCTTTTCCATCAGGAATTCCCCCAAGACACCAGGCACATTGGTTGCCCAAGACTTCCTCCTTGACACACTGGGACTCCTCATTTGGAAAGGCAGCCTGCCCACATGAGCATGTGGAGGCCATCCTAGGTGCCTCTACCCCCAGCCAGTGTCCCTAGTCCTCCTGCTTAACAACTTTCCTGGCCACCACTATGGCTGAAGTCCCAGCATGCTCAACAGTAAACCAGCCCCATTCAGACACCAGGATGCGTCTTCTACAACAGTTGAGGTGAGCGATCACAAGGGATCTGAAGTAAGAAGAGGGCAACAAGAACAAAAGAGACCCATGTGCAGCCCAGGTACCTATCATGCCGGTGGTCGAGGCCAGGCCGGTTCCCATTGAATTCAGGCAGATGGTAGAGGAATGGCAGAGCCGGAAAGCACTGGGCCATACCCGTTTTATTGGAGGCTCGCAAAGACAGGCGAGCAAATAAACAACAAAAGGAAAATCTGCTATTCTCAGAAAGGGAAAGGGAGCAGGGAAAACTGCACCTCACATGGCAGGAGAGCAATATGAGAGAAGCACCGCCCAGGGGAAGCACCTATAGCCTTACATAGACCATACACACGTGATGCTGCCACGCGCCCACGCACCAATCAGGTAAAGTGCTTTGCAGCCCAGCTGGTAAACTACAAGCAAGCCTAACAGCCTTTTTCCCCACAGTACCCTAATCAGTGGTCAGCAAACCGCGGCTCGCGAGCCACATGCAGCTCTTTGGCCCCTTGAGTATGGCTCTTCCACAAAATACAACATGCGGGCGCTACCTCGATAAGGAATGTCCCTACCTATATAGTTTAAGTTTAAAAAATTTGGCTCTCAAAAGAAATTTCAATCGTTGTACTGTCGATATTTGGCTCTGTTGACTAATGAGTTTGCCGACTACTGCAGCCTAACTGAAGTGTGAGTCCCAAGCCTCACAGCCATATTGTTGAGCCCAGGGTCAAATGTGCACAAAAACAAATGAAAGTCTAAGGCATGAGGATAATGCTGGAAGCACAGCATTACCTGCTCATCTGCTGATACCAATAGCACTGATTTCTGCCTGGGCAGACAGATCAGCAGCCAAGGATTTAGGCAAGTTCCCTAAAGTCTGGGAATATAACCTTACTTCCCAGGGCCAGGACCTCCCCTGACCCTTGTGTCCAATGCCCTTCTGTAGGCCAAACAAGCAGGGGACAGGGAAGAAACATAAGCTTTGCTTTTGACAGCTCTGGATTTGAATCTGGGCTCTGTCCCTTATTAGCTGTGTGACTCTGGGCAAGTTGCTTAACATCTCTGAGACCCCCTTTCTCCTCTGTAGTATACATGTGAAAGCATAATCATCCAGTAGTTAAGAATGTGGTTGAAATCTGACTGCCGGGGCTCTCCTCTATATACCTACTATTGATGGAGCCTCTAAGCCAGTGGTTCTCAACCTGTGGGTCGCGACCCCGGCGGCCTAATAGGCGACCCCTGTGTTTCGGTCGTTCGACCCCCGCCGGGGTCGCGACCCACAGGTTGAGAACCGCTGCTCTAAGCTTCAGTCTCATGATAAAAATGGGGATAATAATCTCATGTCCCTCACGGAATTGTGACAATTAAGTAAGATATTGCAAGTACTTAACACAAGCACTATACCAGGAAGCAGGCACTCAATAGTGAGTGGCTATAATTATTATGATGGAAAGTGCCTAGTACAGTGTTTGACATATTAGAGGACTCAATAATTGTTAGTTCACCACCACCTCTTTTCCCTGAGGCAAGCAGGATCCAAACGCCACCAAGTCCCTACCTATTCATAGGACATGTCAATTTTAATTCCAGATCTCTTCCCAGATCTGGGGGAGGACACACCACCCAGCCAGGCAATGGTCACGACCTAAAAGAAATGGCTTCTGACTTATGGGGAACTTGCTCAGCTGGAAGACTGTTACCACCTGACAATAATCCAGTTGGTGTAGAGGAATCCTTGTCTGAAGATGTACTCATTTATAAAAAAAGGTACAAAACACCAACAAAAAAGGGGTTATGAAAAATGTGGCCGGCAGAGTGCGTCTGAGAAATGGGACCAGCTAGCCATGCCCAAGTACAACATCCCCAGGAAAGCAGCTGGGGAGGTCAGGAGGCAGGAACCCCAAAGTGGAAGGGAACCAGCAGAGGAATAAAGGACTGGCAGCTTCGGGGAAAGAAAAGGGCACAGGGGACAAGGAGGACTGAGCAGGAGAGCAGTGAGCACAGCACAGAGCACCAGGGAAGGGGCAGTGTGAAAGGAAAGTGGGGAATGCAGGACAGAGGAAGGAGCCCCGCTAACTTCTCCCCTGGGCCACTCTGCGTGTAGAGAAGGGACGTTCCCCAATTCTGCACCAAGACCAAGTCCAGCTCCTCTGACCACCCTGGGGCACTTGCTCGTCACCTGCCTCCAGAGACAAGCCACCAGGCCAGGGCAGGGGCCACCATGAAATCTAGGAAGGCTGAACTCACATTCAGGGAGGGACCCTGTGTGAGCCACAGCACAGGGCCCCACTGCTAACGTTGTGGTCGTGGATTTGATCTCAGCAGGGCTTATTCAAAGCGTGTTCCGCGGTGATGTAGGGAAGAACCAGGGAAGGCTGAGGGGACTGCTTCTTTCGATGAAAGCTGATGAAAGAAATTCTCCACAGCACTGGTGAGCCCCGGGAACACTGCATCTCCCAGGAACCTCAGTCGTCCTGGAGATAAAGCAAAGAAATGTGAACAGAGCATATTTCGTTCTTTTTTTTTTTTTTTCTGAAGCTGGAAACGGGGAGAGACAGTCAGACAGATTCCCGCATGCGCCCGACCGGGATCCACCCGGCACGCCCACCAGGGGGCGACACTCTGCCCACCAGGGGGCGATGCTCTGCCCCTCCGGGGCGTCGCTCTGTTGCGACCAGAGCCACTCTAGCGCCTGGGGCAGAGGCCAAGGAGCCATCCCCAGCGCCCGGGCCATCTTTGCTCCAATGGAGCCTTGGCTGCGGGAGGGGAAGAGAGAGACAGAGAGGAAGGAGAGGGGGAGGGGTAGAGAAGCAGATGGGCGCTTCTCCTGTGTGCCCTGGCCGGGAATCGAACCCGGGACTTCTGCACGCCAGGCCGACGCTCTACCACTGAGCCAACCGGCCAGGGCCTCAGAGCATATTTCATAAAAGTCTTCAAGTCATCGGACAACAAGGGCTCAATTGAGTGGTACCAAGGGGCCCTTGGCCACCTGCCTCAGCCTCACCTCCTTAGGGGTGGCCCAGGGAGCCCGCCTGGCATCTCCAATCATTTTTCAGTCCAAGACTCACTTTATGAAGACAAAAAAGAATCCAGCCCGTCTACTCTACCTGCCCCTGCTTTCCCTAGCAAAGGTCATCATCTTCATGACCTAGATAAACAGCCCATTTTTCCGTGACTTTGTTTTTAAATGTTCAATTTGGGGCCTTTTGACATCAATTCAAATATTGAGGTGAAATATACTTCAGAGAAACAAATCAACTGTGAAGAGGTTGCAGTCAACTAGGGGGCTGACCCTTGGCAACAAACAAACGAACAATAAAACTACGAAGGACCAAGCCAGCCACTCCCTAGCCACTTTGGGCAGGGAGTCCAGAATGAAGGAGGGGGAAAACAAAGCTTTCATTTGTGTGACTTCTTCAGCATGGCCAAAGTAGTCCCATGACATGACAATGTTTGGAGACTTGATATTAAGTCACATTGGTCCCCTCAGCTGTCCATTCTTTCTGTTCCTTGCTTTCATAAATCTTTGGGGCTTTCTTGTAGATTGCCACAGTTCCCCCCAGCAGAAAGAAAGGTCTCCGACTGTCATCCTTCACACCTTGAAGGAATTTTCCTGAAGCTAATACACTCTCGGGAATGCCACATCAAGGCTGGAGGGAAAAGTTTATGCTGCTGTCTGCCTGTCCTACACACAACCACCACCAGTATGTATAAAACTCCCGCCAAGAGATAAAGCACACCAACACCAAGTCCATGGCCGCTGCCTTTTACCTACCCACTCTGCGTCCTCCGCCCCGTCCCCCTGCTCGCGGGTCTCCACCGTGGTCCCCGCGGAAGACTTTTGGGCCATGATGTTGTCTGTCCATGATGTCCCTGTCTTTCTATCACCAGCGAAATTACACTTGGTCACTGTTCCAGCCTCAAGTTTGGCTAATGAATCTGAAAGAAAGGAAGAAGTTGAGTGGTCTCTCTCTCTCTCTGGCAGAAACATAGTGGGTGCTGGCCCATTCTGCTGGTGTCTGTGAGGCCTGGGTGTGGACCTCAGGGAGACCCTGGAGTGACCCCCAAGGTACCAGATAGGAGAAGCCTTCCACAGGGAACACGGGATTGGGCAGCAGTACCACAGGTGTCTAGGCTGTTGGCCTCAGTGCACTTGTCTAGGGGTTTAGGGAAAAATCTCAAGGGGTCATGTCCCCACAGAGGCCAGATGTGGCCTGTTCCTGTGAGCTCTAGGCAGGAGGGGTTGGGGGGGGATAGAACAGGAGGCCAGGAGGCCCCGCAGGCCAAATGTGAACATGATGCCACAGTGAGGGCTGCACTGCTCACCCAGGAAGGGGCCATCGCCTCTAGTTTTCAGCCGTACTCCAGCCCCGAGCTCCAGCTCCAGCGCCTCCATCTCTGACTCAGGCATCCAGAACGCCACCGTCTGCTCGGGCGAGAGGCCCTCCGTCAGGGCAAGCAGCTCCGGCTTATTTACCAGCTCCTTCAGTGCCTCCGGAGTGAGTCTGTCTGTGTCCCCCTTGGCATCCACCTCTGCAGACACACAGCACAGAGGATTATTCCCACTGAAAGAACAGCACTTAGGGAGGGCCTCAGCAGCCAGGTAAGGGCTCAGAGGATTTCTTTTCTTCAGAGAGACAGGAAGGGAGAGAGATGAGGAGCATCAACTTGTAGTTGTGTCACTTTAGTTGTTCATTGATTGCTTTCTCATACATGCCTTGACCAAGGGGCTCCAGCAGAGCCAGTGACCCCTTGCTCAAGCCAGTGACCTTTGGGCTCAAGCCAGCGTCCATGAGGTCATGTCTATAATCCCATGCTCAAGCCAGCAACCTCACACTCAAGCTGGTGAGCCTGCGCTCAGGTCGGCAACCTCGGGGTTTCGAACCTGGGACCTCAGCATCCCAAAAACATTGCTCCATCTGCTGTATCACCTCCGTGAGGCAAAGGCTGAGTGTTTTACATGCTCACAACCTCCTGAGGTCGGGGACTGAGCACCCATTCTTCCAGGACTCACCCAGGAGCCCATGACAGAGGAGGTCCAGGCATGAGCTCTTGGCCTGGCTCATGGTAGGTGCTCATTAAATATTCAGAGAACTAATGAGCCACAGAACACATGAACGAATGCAATGGTAGAGGGGTGGATGGACTCCCACTCAACCTGAAAACTTCACACAGGGCAGACAGCAGAGTTCCTTCTACTGCTAAAACCGGAAAGAGAAAAAAATCCCAAGGGTCCCAAGAACCAAATGAGAATTTTGGCAGGAAAGTGGAGGCCACCTGGGTCCTGGTCTGGGCTCTTCACAAAGGCAGCTAGAACCCAGAGTCAGGTTTCTGGATGATTCTGCCAGACTGAGGTGGGGCACTGGGATCCTCTGATAGGGTACAGGAAGGAGTCTAGTAGGGGACCGTCAGGCTGGACATGCGCTTTAAAGACAACCATGCTGAAAAAGACACTTTCTAGGGGCCAAGAGACCCCCCGGAGACAAAGGAAGGCCAGAGTGTAGGAGGGCTGGAGGGAGGAAGGGCAGAGGTACCTACTGTAGGATGACATGAGGAAGCCCGTGTTCACCTTCCTGGTGGCGCTGAAGTTGGGCTCGATTTCATTTCCTTTGGGGTCGAACTTACGACGATGGATACAACTAGGCCGGACATACAGCACGTAGTAGCGCTCCTGGGGGGCAGGCAGAGAGAGTGAGGGGGGCTGCTCCACTCCCCCACCCTCTAACACACACACAATCCCCACAGGGCTCATATGCAGCTCCAAAGATATTCAAGCTGTGCAGATCCGCACTCCAATATCCATTCAATCACTCGTTCATCCGTGTGTTTAATAGAGCATCTGCCGCCTGACCAGGTGGTGGCGCAGTGGATAGAGCGTCGGACTGGGATGCAGAAGGACCCAGGTTCGAGACCCTGAGGTCGCCAGCTTGAGCGCGGGCTCATCTGGCTTGAGCAAACAGCTCACCAGCTTGGACCCAAGGTCGCTAGCTCCAGCAGGGGGTTACTCGGTCTGCTGAAGGCCCACGGTCAAGGCACATGTGAGAAAGCAATCAATGAACAACTAATAAGTCTCAACGCGCAACGAGAAACTGATGATTGATGCTTCTCATCTCTCTCCGTTCCTGTCTGTCTGTCCCTGTCTATCTCTGCCTCTGTAAAAAAAAAAAAAAAAAAAAAAAAATAGAGCATCTGCCACACACAATGAACCATGCTAGATGTCCACGACAGGGGGGGGGGCCCACGGCCTGACCCCAAGGCCCCCACACAGCCGAGACAGAAAATATATTCAGACAACCCTAACCCAAGCGCCAAGGGCCCCGAAGACCACAAAGCAGGCATGGAAGCAGTTAAGGTGCCCTGGGCACCGACTAGAAGTTCTGAGTGAAGGCAGCCACTGTGCCTCTTCCAATAGAGGTGGGACCTGGGGCAAATCCTAGCCTCAGTTTCCCCTGTCTCATGGGGACAATGTGATATCTGCTCTCAGGAATGTCATACGGGTTTGGTGAGATAATGAAGGAACAAACACAGCAAAGAGCATGAAGAGTGTTGTAATTCTGGCTGCCAGCTGTTCTAATCAAAGCAGGTGGCGAAGTGCTCCCAGGGACCAGAGAGGAGGAAACCGCCTTCTGGAAGAAACAGCAAAGATGAGGTCTTGAATGTGGAGAAACCTGCAATTGCGGGAATAAGGGCGTATGAAGAACAGTAACAGAAGTCAAGGTCCGAGTGGCTGTTTGAGCAACCCAGGGCCCATGGAGGCCTCGTGGGAGCCCAGGATGGGAATGGAAGTGGGACTGGTTTGAGACAAGCTTTGAGCTGGCACTGGCACTCTGGATTCTGTTTGGTGAACAAGAAGGAATCCTGAAGGTTGTGAGCAGCAGTGAGGCCCTCAGGAAACAGGAGGGCAGCACGATCAGGCGTTGGGGGCAGCCAGAAGGCAGGAGAGACAGGTGCCAGGTTTAATAAGGACAGGTTGAGTTCCTGAGCACCCGTGTGAGGTGAATGGACATGGAAAGAGGGAGGGAAGGCAGAGGATGGGATAGCCAAGGTAGAGCCTAACAGGACCAGGCACTTCTTACTTGGGGGAAGACAAGACAGTGGAGGTTTGCAGGTGGGGGGTGGGGAGGGCAGGCACTCTCATCAGGAACAAGGAACTCAGAGGAGGCAAGTTTGGAGAGGAGCTAAGAGAACGCCCTGCTTGTCTGAAGGCAGCCAAGGAGCCCATACCATCATGGGGCTACTGCTGGGCTCTCCCAGTAAGTTTGACTGGGGGTTCCACGTGTGCCCACACTGCTAACCTGTGTGCTAGGGAGGGCATGGTGCAGCCAAGCATCTCTTGCATGAAGCTAGCTAAGCTGGTCGGTCATAGAGGAAGTTCCCAGGGGATGCAGTGAGAAACTGGCTCCCTGTGGCACTGGGGCTCTGACCCACCTGGAGATGGGGTTTTGGTGAGCTCAGTTCTAGAGACCAAGGAGATAGGTTGTCAGCACATTGGAAAATGGGGTGGACATTCAGAACTAGCACTCAGGAAAGAGAGGCAGACAAGTACCGGATGGTGGACACCAGGTGTGTCTGCAGACGTCTGAGATGAGGTGGTGATAAAGAGCATGACCCCAGAAGGGTGACAGGGCAAAGGGAGAGGGGACAGACATGGGAACTGAAGCCCTGGGCAGTGTCAGCGATGCAGACTTCACACTGGAAACAAAGGCGCAGAACACAACAAACCTCCTCTCACCCCAGTGCTCCCCACGCGTCCACACATGATGACTTGTTTTATAAAAACCCAAAATTCCAAAAATGGGCAGCAGCACGGAGTGATGTTAAAAGATGAGCGAGCCCATGCCAAGGGATTCACCACTTTGCAAATGAAGTTACTTCAAAGCTCTTTCTTTTTTTTTTTTTTTTGGTATTTCTCTGAAGCTGGAAACGGGGAGAGACAGTCAGACAGACTCCCGCATGCGCCCGACCGGGATCCACCCGGCATGCCCACCAGGGGGCGATGCTCTGCCCCTCCGGGGCATCGCTCTGTCGCGACCAGAGCCACTCCAGCGCCTGGGGCAGAGGCCAAGGAGCCATCCCCAGTGCCCATCTTTGCTCCAATGGAGCCTCGGCTGCAGGAGGGGCAGAGAGAGACAGAGAGGAAGGAGAGGGGGAGGGGTGGAGAAGCAGATGGGCGCTTCTCCTGTGTGCCCTGGCCGGGAATCGAACCCGGGACTTCCGCACGCCAGGCCGACGCTCTACTACTGAGCCAACCAGCCAGGGCCTCAAAGCTCCTTCTAACAGCAAACTCCACCAGTGCATTTAAAGTAATTCAATTCCAAAAAATTCAAAGTACACAGGACTTCCTGGGAACAGAGTTGATACCCAGAAAGGGGAAGGTCACTGCTGACCCCAAACCCACACAGGCTGAGACCTTGCTCGGACCTTGTCCATCAGGACAAGCAATGGGAACCACCAGATCAGGGGGCAGGAGACACCACCCCTCGGTCCACCCAGAATAGAGCCACTTATCCTGCCCAACCCAGCCAGGCAACCAGCACTCTTCTGAGGGCCTTGCAGCCCACTCGGCATTCATAGCCTCAGTCCTGAACCGCTCACCACACCCCTTCCTGTTCTCAACCCTCACAATCTCTGCCCCAAACATACCACTTGAGTTCAGGCCCTGCTTTGTCTTCTCAGCAAGAACCCAGACCCTCCCATCTGCCCGCAGCCTAGCATGCTGTATTTGATCCCCTTCCACTCGGTTGTTCCTTCTGGCTGCTAATCTCCCAACCCACCTCCCACCTGCCCTGTGAGTCCCTCAAGGAAAGAGCTGGACCCCAAGGGTTGGCGCTGGCCAGCCAAGCACAGGGAGATGCCCTGGTGGGTGAGGACCATGAGGCCAGTGTCTGTTCCTGCAGGTGCCCCACATCATCCTCACCTTCCTGCCATGGGCGTCCACGATGCTGTGCCGAGACACATCAACCAGTTCTCCCTCCAGCAGGACACCGTTCCCCCTAGGGATGAGAGGAAATGGAGGGATCAGCTGGTTCTGCTAGTCCTCAGGAAAGAGCCACAACTTCGATGGCCCAGGTCAGAGTCTGCACTGGACAGAAGAAACTCCCATGTGTATCTCCTATTCACCTGGCCCACCAAGCAGGCCCTTTCTCTGTGCTTCCCACATGGGGCCTCCATTCCTTTGAGAGTCCCAAAAGCTTAGGGCACTGCCCAAAGGGTAGGAGGGAAACCTAGGCTGCGAGACCAAGCTGTGGCCACTCCTGTAGGGAGTCCTATAACCAGAGCCTCAGTCTTCTTATCTATAAAATGGGAGAGTAGGCCCTGGCCGGTTGGCTCAGTGGTAGAGCGTCGGCCTGGCGTGCAGGAGTCCCAGGTTTGATTCCCGGCCAGGGCACACAGGAGAAGTGCCCATCTGCTTCTCCACCCCTCCCCCTCTCCTTCCTCTCTGTCTCTCTCTTCCCCTCCCATAGCAGAGGCTCCACTGGAGCAGAGATGGGCACTGGGGATGCCTCTGTGGCCTCTGCCTCAGGCGCTAGAATGGCTCTGGATGCAACAGAGCTACGCCCCAGAGAGGCAGAGCATTGCCCCCTGGTGGGCATGCCGGGTGGATCCCGGTCGGGCGCATGCGGGAGTCTGTCTGACTGCCTCCCCGTTTCCAGCTTGGGGGGGGGGGGATGGGTGAGTAACAACTGCCTCGCTCTGTTTCTACAATGATGGCATAAGATCAGGTACACGAAGGTGTCTGGTAAACAATTCAGCTTTTAATAAATATAAGTGATTTCACTTTTTTATTTAACCAAATTAGGAGGGGTGTCTAAGTTGCTATAAAGTATCTTTCCTTGGCCCTGACCAGTTGGCTCAGTGGTAGAGCATTGGCCTGGCATGTGGAAGTCCTGGGTTTGATTCCTGGTCAGGGCACACTGGAGAAGTTACCATCTGCTTCTCCACCCTTCCCCCTCCCCCTTCTCTCTCTCTCTCTCCACCTACCACAGCCAAAGCTGAATGGTTGGAGCTAGTTGGCCTGGGGTCCTGAAGATTGGTCCATGGCCTGGCCTCAGGTGCTAAAATACCTGGTTGCGGAGGTACGCCCTATCAGTGGTCAGTGATCAGCAAACTCATTAGTCAACAGAGCCAAATATCAACAGTATGATTGAAATTTCTTTTGAGAGACAAATTTTTTAAACTTAAACTATATAGGTAGGTACATTGTTATTAACTTAATTAGGGTACTCCTAAGCTGGCCACACTCAAGGGGCCAAAGAGCCGCATGTGGCTCACGAGCCGCCGATTGCCGACCACTGCCCTAGATGAGCGAGCATCTTGCCCATGGATCCCCATGGGGGAGCATGCAAGAGTCTGTCTCTCTGCCTCCTTGCCTCCCATTTAATAATAATAATAATAATAATAATAATAATAATAATAGCCCTGGCCGGTTGGCTCAGTGGTAGAGCGTCGGCCTGGCGTGCAAGGGGTCCCGGGTTCGATTCCCGGCCAGGGCACACAGGAGAAGCGCCCATCTGCTTCTCCACCCCTCCCCCTCTCCTTCCTCTCTGTCTCTCTCTTCCCCTCCCGCAGCGAGGCTCCATTGGAGCGAAGATGGCCCGGGCACTGGGGATGGCTCCTTGGCCTCTGCCCCAAGCGCTGGGGTGGCTCTGGTCGCAACAGAGCAACGCCCGGAGGGCAGAGCATCGCCCCCTGGTGGGCAGAGCGTCGCCCCCTGGTGGGCGTGCCAGGTAGATCCCGGTCGGGCGCATGCGGGAGTCTGTCTGACCGTCTCTCCCCATTTCCAGCTTCGGGAAAATACAAAAAATAAAAAAATAAAATAATAATAATATCTTTCCTTTTCACCTATTTTAAAGCACTCTCACATTCCTGTTCTCAACCACTTCAGAGGTAGAAAAGCCCATGGCCTAAGAGCCCACGGTCCCCACTGCCAGGAGCTGGGCCCCACTTCCTTGTTCCAGTTTTCATGAAAGCAGAACCTGTGGGCTTTCTTTCTGGGAACCACAGAAATGGGAGAGGAGGTGGAACAGCTGCAGGGACGGGTTGAAATGTGACAGCTCCCTATCCACCCCTTCAACACTCATTGCAAATGAAATGGTCCAGTCGTTCTCACAACCTCCGGGGCGTCCCAGATGGCAGGCCTGGCCCTCCCATCATCCCACACCCGCCCTTCAGCCTGACACCGCCATTCCTGTCACAGCACAATACTGTCCCTTCTGGAGCCAGGTACAGCCTGTGCAAAGGCCTGAAGGAAAGTACTGCAGCCTGGCAAGTGGCTGGAGTTTACGGCCAGGGGGCTGGGGTGGAGACAAAGGTCTTGGGAACCGAGCACCATTTTTTGAGTCCTGTTTGGGAGTCGAGACTCGACCTTCTCCCAAGGATCTCAGAGGGGATTTAAGCGGATCTGTGTCTTAAGGAGTGCGCTGCGGATAGAGGGGTGAGGGGAGCGCTGGAGGTGCTTTGGCACCGCCGGCCCATCCTTTCACCAGCACCCCGACCCAGCGTCCCTCCCCGATCCCGGCGCCCAGGCTCCAAGCCGGCGGGAGGCCGGGCGGAGGCGCAGGGAGGGACGAGACGGGTTTACCCCTGGTGGGCGACGGGCTCCCAGGCTCCGCGCAGCTGTGCGCTCCGCACCGCCTTGTTCCGGAGCGCGCTGTCTTGGTAGATACGGCTCATTCTTCCCAGGCCGCTGTGCTAGGACCCCGGGACACCGCGAGGGGACGCGCGGGGAAGTCGCACCGAGCCCAGCGATTCCAGGCTGCAGATCCGGGAAGGGAGCGGTGGCCCCGGAGTTCCTGGGCGGGACTTAAAGGGGCCGAGCCACATTCCCGCCCGAGGGGGCCTCGCGCGGTGGGAGGGGGCTTCCGGGAAGACCCTGGGGCCGTAGCACTTCCTTCCCTTTTCTCTCCTTCTTCCACTATTAGAGAGCGACCCCTCCCTCCCGCCCCAACAGACGCACAAAGGAGAAATTGAGTACCACAGATCATATAGGATCAGTTCAGAGAGAATGGAGACAAGGGAAAAGGCATTAGGGAGGGCCGGGCGTTGAGCACGGCTGCTCTTTAGGCCCGGCCCGAGGTCCCACAGTGGCTGAGGTTCCAAGGATCTGTGACGGAGGAGCCTAGGCTTGAGTGTCAGATGAAAGACCAAGATTTGGAACCCCAGCTGTGTGAGCTCTGGCAAGTTCCTCAGTCTCTCTGAGTCCGCGAGTCCTCCTCTGTAAAATGGGGTTAGTCTCAGAGGGGCTGGAACGATTAATAAACTGTCTATAACACAGCATCATCCCTCTGTCCTCCCTCACCGTTCTTGGACCCCTGCCCAGCTCCCTACTGCTTTGTCCAAGTATGTACCCATCTAGGGAAGCGCTGATCAAGCCTGGGCGCCGGGGTCTCTTCTGACCCAGGGATGTTTTGCAGAGCCTTGGTACTTTTGTTGACTCCTTTATGTCAAGATCTGGGGCAGGTGGACCCATACATGGCGCCCAGGTGTGGCCTCTGAGGAAGCTTTCAAAGGGAAGGTGGCCAGATAGATACCTGGTAGCCCAAGAAGAGCTGTCATTAGTAGAAGAAACACGCCGCCCCTTCCTCCCCCACATACACACATGACTTTTGTTGGTCTTGAGTATGTTTGTTTTCCAGGGTTCTTTCCAACATTAAAATTTTTTCCTTCTTTCTCCAAGTGAGAAGAGGGGAGATAGAGACAGACTCCCACATGCTCCCCAACCAGGATCCACCAAGCAACCACCATCTGGGGCCAATGCTCTGCCCATATGGGGTCATGCTTGCAACCAAGCTATTTTTAGCACCTGAGGAGGAGTACTCCATGGAGCCATCCTCAGTGCCCAGATAGATGTGCTAGATTGAACCATGGCTGAAGGAGGGGAAGAGAGATAGAGAGAGAGAAGGGAGAGGGGTGGAGAAACAGATGGTTGCTTTTCTTGTGTGCACTGACTGGAAATCAAACCCTGGACATTCACACGCTGGCTGACGTTATACCACTGAGCCAATCAGCCAGGGCCAAATTTTTTAAAAATTATATTTTATGACTGAGTTGACATAAAGATGAATATATTGTTATATATTGAAACATTTTCTTTGGTCCCCAAATTCGTTTTTTTTGTTCTGATTTTAAAAGAAATTAAGACATTTCATGGGTCCTAGGCATTGTGCCTAAGGGATTGGTCTGCCCATCCCCTGTCTGGCCTACCTGGCTGCTCCGAAAATGTCTGAGAAGGAAGGACATAGAACTCCAGTAGGGAGCCCCTCTGGGCAGAACTGTTCTTTGGCTCTCTCACTTTTCAAAACTACACATAAAAACAAATAGCAAAAAAACAAATAACCCAATTAAAATACGGACAAAGAAACTGAAAAGATATTTCTCCAAAAAAGACATCAAATGGCCAACAAGTATTTGAAAAGCTACTCAGCCATCATCAGGAAAATGCAAACCAAAACCACAATGAGATATCACCTTACACCTGTTAGAATAGCTATTATAAAAATGATGACATTGCCTGACCAGGCGGTGGCGCAGTGGATAGAGCATTGGACTGGGACACAGAGGACTCAGGTTCGAAATCCTGAGGTTGCCAGCTTGAGTGCAGGCTCATCTGGTTTGAGCAAGGCTCACCAGCTTGAGCCCAAGGTCACTGGCCTGAGCAAGGGGTCACTCACTCTGCTGTAGCCCCCCCCCCCCCCCGTCAAGGCACATAGGAAAAAGCAATCAATGAACAACTGTGCCACAAAGAAGAATTGATGCTTCTCATCTCTCTCCTTTCCTGTCTGTCTGTCCCTATCTGTCCCTGTCTCTGTCACACAAAAAAAGAGCCCTTTGGTCAGGTGCTCAGTTGGTTAGAGCACCATCCCAATGTGCCAAGGATTGTAAGTACAATCCCTGGTCAGGGCACATACAGGAGCCAACCAAGGAATGCATGAATAAGTGAAACAACAAATCAATGTTTCTCTCTCTCTCTCTTTCTCTTCCTATCTCTCTCTAAAATTGAGAAGTAAAAACAAAACAAAAATGACGAGGTAGGTGTTAGCAAGGATATGGAAAAGGGAACCTTGGTGCACTGTTGGTAAGACTGTAAATTGGTGTAGCCACTCTAGAAAACAGTACAGAAGTTTCCCAGGAAATTAAAAACAGACTACCTTATAATCTAGCATTCTCACTGTTGGGTATTTATCCAAAGGAATTGAAACCAGGACTTCAAAGGCACATCTTCACTCCCATGTTCCTGCGGCATTATTCACAACAGCCAAGACATAGAAGCAATTAGTGGATTAATGGATAAAGAAAATATGGTGCCTGACCTGTGGTGGCGCAGTGGATAAAGCATCGACCTGGAATGCTGAGGTCGTTGGTTCAAAACCCCAGGCTTGCCATACGAGAAGCAACTACAACGACTTGATGTTTCCACTCCTCCCCACCGTTACTCTCTCTCTCTCTCTCTCTCTTCCCTCTAAAATCAATAGTAAATCTTAAAAAATGAAAAAAGAAAAGAAAAAAAAATGTGGTATCTGGATACAATGGAATACTATTTATCAGCCTCGAAAAATAACCCTGCCAAATGTAACAACATGGATGAACATGGACCTGAAAGAAGCCAGGCACAGAAAGTCAAACAGTACATGATCTCTTTTACATAAGGAATATAAAATAGTCAAGCCCTGGCTGAGTAGCTCAGTTGGTTAGAGCATCATCCTGACACACCAAGGTTGCGCGTTCGATCCCTGGTCAGGGCACATACAAGAATCAACCAATGAATGCATAAATAATTGGAATATAGAATAATCAAACTCATAGAAGCAGAGAGTAGGTAGAATGGTGGTTGCTAGGGGCTGGGGAAAGGGGAAACAGGGAGGTAATATTACAGAGTACAAAGTTTCAGGTATACAAGATGAGTAAGACCTAGAGAGCTACTGGATAGCACCGTGCCTGTTGTTAACAATATTGTATTATGTACTGAAAAGTTTACTAAGAGGACTGAGATGATGTAAAGTGCTCTGATCATACACACAAAACAATAATGAATAAGTAAGAAGACCAGAGGAAACTTTCAGAGGTGATGGCTATGTTCATGGCATAAATTGTGGGGAGGGTTTCATGGGTATACACTTCTCTCCGAACTCATCATGCTGTACACGTTAAATATACACCGCTTTTTGTATGTCAGTCAGACCTCAATAAAATGGTTTAAAAAACAAACTCAAAAACTCCCCAGTCTGGTCACAGCCACATGACTGGGGTTCCCCCTCCTCCTTCCCCTGTCTGTGTCATTTTCCCCCTCAAATGGCACCAAATCATTGCTGCCTTATATGGTAGCTGCTAGCCACATATGCTATTCAAGTTTAAATTTTAATTAATTAAGCCTAAATAAAATTTGAAATTCAATTCTTCATTCTCACTGAAGAATTAAAAAACATTTTTTTCCATTGATTTAAGACAGAAAAAGGAAGTTGGGGTGGGATAGAGAGAGAGAAGCATAAACTCATTGTTCCACTTAATTGTTCCATTTAGTTGTACACTCATTGAGTGCCTCTCATAAGTGCCATGACCAGGGATCAAACCTGTGACCTTGGCATGCTGGGACAACACTTGATGCACTGAGCCACCTAGCCAGGGCCTAGACACATTTCAACTGCTGAGTAGCTAGCAACATGTGGCTCGTGGCTACCATGGTGGACAGTACAGATACAGACTATGTCCTGCTGCAAGTCCTTTTTTGGGGAGCATAATCTCCTGTTTACTGAGCTCCGTAACTTCACCCATCAGCAAGATTGGCCGACCAGGCACCAGCAAGACAGGGAACCTAAAAAATTAAGCAAACATTTTTTTGGGAAAGTTTTGATATTTATTTCCTAAAAAGCATGAATGATTGTAGGAAAAACAACACTGTTGGACTTTCTTACACCTATTTGTAGGTTATTATTGTCTCTGTATTGAATTATAAACCACCAGGTACAACATGGAGACAGCCTAAGCTTTAGGCCCCTCTGTTCCATGGACAATGTGTTCATGTGGGCACGTGGTTTGGTCACATTTTCATAAGTAAGGTATTTGGATGCTGTCACGATCTTTTTGCTTGGAATTCTTCTTCATCTCATATTGGATAATGGTGGAATGGATCTGAGAGAGGGAACGTTGACATGAGACATGCTCAGTTTGGGTTTCACGGAATAGATTTGTGTGGACTGTAGCCTCTCCCATCCAGAATTCCGTTTTTACCTTGCCGTACCAGTTTAGGAGCACCCTACCACCCTCTGTGCTGACTCACCTGGTATAGGGCACAAAACGTGTGACACACAGGAGCCAGGTAAAGGGTCCTGTCACATTAAAACGTGTCCAGCAGTGCCTGTGGGGACTGGAGAAGGAACAAAATGTGAAACATAAAGAGCCAGAAGCTGGTGGCAGAAAATTTCCCCCTCATCAGACAGGTAAAATTTTAAGTAGAGAATTGGTTCTTGTTAACCATTGTCAAAAGGGAAGTTCTTTCCGGAGTGTTCTCGCTAAAGCTATGCAAGGAATTATAAACACATTAACATTCTTTTCCTCTTAAAATAATATTAATTGATTTTAGAGAGAGAGGAAGGAGAGAGAGAGAGAGAGATTGAGAGTGAGAGTGAGAGAGACAGACAGAAACATTGATCTGTTCCTGTATGTGCCCTGACCGGAGATCCAACCTGCAACCTTTACTTATTAGGACAATGCTCTAACCAAGCAGCTATCCATCCAGGGCTTTTTACCTTGATGAGCATTGGGCAATATAGAATTTATTGGAATCCCTGGAGGGTGCAGGCTAACTAATAGGAAAACAAAGGAGACACATGTGTGTGCATGGAGTCAGGTTTTATGCATCAGATCACATCTTAGCATACCTGACATGTCTTATCTGACAAAGTCTGGTGGTTCCAGAACTATAGTAGATGCCAAATTGCCACAATGCAGTGAAACAACACGAAGAAAACATACGTACATGGCACAGAGCGAAAGATGTAAAACAAAGGAAGCACTCAGGAGAGAACGCATAACATAAAATAAGATGCCAGAATAAGAACTAAACCTATCCATCACGTTGCATCAATAAATGCAAATAGGGCAAGCCTCGTTTGGAAAGAAAATCTATGATATGCCTTTGTGTCAGACAGCTCTTCATGCCACATCAGAGCCTCTTGTTCTCCCAGGGCCTTTGACATACCCTGCCCCAGCCTCTCTGTCGTGGAGACCAACTCTGCTTGGCCTTCAACTGACTGCATGCAGAAGCAAGCCTCCACACCTGACCTCATGGCCACACCACACTACTTGCTCCCAAAGACAATTGGTCCCAAGGGTGGGTCCTTACAAGAAGACTCCCAGGGAAGCACTGTGAAATTGGATTGCCTGTTATTCTGATGGCAAAAAGAACATTATTGCTTATGGTAAGAGGGTAGTGATAAGCATTGACATGAAGTGGCATTAAAATTACTGAGGTTTAGGCCCTGGCCGGTTGGCTCAGTGGTAGAGCATCGGCCTGGCGTGCGGAGTCCCGGGTTCGATTCCCGGCCAGGGCACACAGAAGAAGCGCCCATCTGCTTCTCCACCCCTCCCCCTTTCCTTCCTCTCTGTCTCTCTCTTCCCCTCCCGCAGCCAAGGCTCCATTGGAGCAAAGATGGTCTGGGCACTGAGGATGGTTCTGTGGCCTCTGCCTCAGGCACTAGAATGGTTCTGGTCGCAACAGAGCAACGCTCCAGATGGGTGGAACATCACCCCCTGGTGGGCATGCCGGGTGGATCCTGGTCAGGCGTATGTGGGAGTCTGTCTGACTGCCTCCCCTTTCCAACTTCAGAAAAATACCAAAAAAAAAAAAAAAATTACTGAGGTTTAGCCTGACTGGTGGTGGCGCAGTAGATAGAGTATCGACCTGGGACACTGAGGATGCAGGCTTGAAACCCCAAGGTCACCGGCTTGAGGACAGGCTCACCAGCTTGAGCACAGTGTCGCTGGCTTCAGTGTGGGATCATCAACATGATCCCATGGTCACTGGCTTGAGCCCAAAGGTTGCTGGCTTGAGCAAGGGTTCACTGGCTCAGCTGCAGCCCCCCCCCCCCGGTCAAGGCACATATGAGAAGGCAATAAACAATGCTTCTCATCTCTCTCCTCCCCCTCTCACAAAATATTACTAAGGTTTCATCACTGGTTAATGGGGGGTGAGGTGCAGGTGAAATTAAGCTGCAGACAGAGTGCCTGTAGCATTTGATTGGTATGGAGGTGACGATAATGCTAACAAATGTAGACTAAGCCAACTTTTATTAACCACTTTGGAAACCTTGCTTAAAAAAAAAAGTCACCTTAAGGACAAATCGAAGCCATGGGAACTTTTCACAATTCCTAAGGAGACTCTAGTCCAGGTGTCCCCAAACTACAGCCCGTGGGCCGCATGTGGCCCCCTGAGGCCATTTATCCACCCTCCCCCCACCGCCGCACTTCCAGAAGAGGCACCTCTTTCACTGGTGGTCAGTGAGAGAAGCACTGTATATGGCGGCCCTCCAACGGTCTGAGGGACAGTGAACCGGCCCCCTGTGTAAAACGTTTGGGGACCCGTGCTCTAGTCTCTTGCTGCTTCAGGGAAAACGGCAAAGTCCGACTGAACAGCTGCAGCTGATTGGAAGGGAGATAGAACTGCCACAGGAGGCTGAACGTGCAGCTTTGACTGATGTCCTGTCACATTCAGGGTCCCCCTAGGGAAAGAATAGGACTCTGGGATGGGGACATTGGGTGGGAGGATGAGTCTGAAAACCTTGAACTCCAAATTCCCCTGAACTCTCCTGGCCAGCAGAAGCTGACCCTCCTCTAATTTGGAGACATTGTGGGGACCTCACTGGAAGCAGGTCACTTGCAAGATGTCATTTGTTTAAGACTTGCCTCCGTCACCACTCATTGCATCCAGGCTGATAATTAAATTGGTTCTCACCACAACCTAAGCTGGAAGGTACAGCCTCTACTTACAGAGAACCAGCTTAAATACCCAAGGAATGGCAGATCTGGCCAACACATGCCCTGGGGGATAACAGACAGTCACGTGGCCATGGATCTGAGGTCATTGACCAGGGAAATGGAAAATAAGGCTAGGCTGGAGAGAATTTATTGACATGGGCATTCCCCTGAGATGAGGCATTCAATATTCTAGCCAGGGAACCTGGAGCTTGTTCTTCGTAGTATGTGGAAATGGCTACATACAGAACAATGAGGTAGAGATGCCAGAATTTCCTTGACACAGTATCCAGAACGTGGTTACAAAGCTCAGGAAGAGGGGAGTGTTAGAGGAATTTGTGACATAAGACCAGAGAAGCCACCACCTGACTGGGCGCAGAGGCACTGAGGAAGCACGGGGCCACTGGTATCTCTGAGATGCCCTGTGGAGTTGATGGGGTAGACAGATACTGCCATGAAATTAGACTCCCAAATAAAAGGGGAGATATATCTACATCTATATAATATATATCTATATCTGTATATAGTATGTATCTATCAATATATCTTTATATACAGGCTAAGGCAAAAGTAGGTTTACAATTGAGTACGTGGAAAAAAAAATTTTATTTTATTTATTGATTTTAGCAAGTGAGTGACAGAGAGACAGGAACATCGATCTGTTCCTGTGTGTGCCCTGACCAGGGATTGAACCAGCAACCTCTGCATTTTGGGATGTTGCTCTAACCAGTCAAGCTATCTGGCCAGGGCAGAAATAGTTTATTCTTGTATTATTATTTATTTATTATTGCATTATTTTCCATATGAACAACTGTAAAACTACTTTTGTGCCACCTTGTATACCTATATATCTATATAATATAGATTTATGATACAGCTATATGTAAATATTTCAAGAGTTGGTGAGTTGAAGGCTGATGTCATCCACCGCTGTGAACAACTATGGTCCCTTGTCAATACCAAGACCTGAGTCACTTTTCAGACCCAGAGTCCATTGAACTGGGGCTGAATCCCCTTAAGAAAAAAATGAGAAGTTTTTTTCCAATTCTCCAAGACCAATTAGGCCTCCTACAACTCAGTTCAATGATGACACTATCTGGAGTTGGCATCAGACTCCACGGGTTTGAGGGCTCGGCCCGCCACTCCAGATGCCAGTCTCAGTATCGGGTCCCAAGGGCACCCACTCTTTTGTCTGACTCGGCTACAAGTCCAGGGGTTCCCATAGCCCCTTTCCTCTGGTTTGATAATTTGCTAGACTGACTCAAGGAATCAGGAAGGTGTTATATTTACTATTACAGTTACTACAAAGGATACGAATGAACAGTCAGATGAAGAGGTGAATGGGGTGAGGTCTGGGAGGGTCCTGAGCAAGGCGCTTCTGTCCCATTGGAATTGGGGTGTGACATCCTCCTGGTACGTGGATGCATTCACCAATCCAGATGCTCTGCTGACCCCATCATTTTGAGGTTACTGTGGAGGTTTCATTACACAGGCATGATGGATGAAATCAGCGGTCTTTGGTGATTAACTCAATCTCCAGCCTCTCTCCCCTCCCTGGAGGTTGAGAGGTTGTGCTGAAATTTCCAAGTTTCTAATCAAGTCTTGGTCTTTCTGGCCACTAGTCCCCAAACTAATGCTATTTGGGGCCCACTGAAACTTGCCTCATTAGAATAAATAATGCTCCTATCACCTTTATCATTAAGGAAATTCTGGGGTTTTTAGGAGTTTCGTCCAGGAATCATGACAAAGACTAAATATATTATTATTATTATTATTATTATTATTGGTTGATTGATTGATTGATTTTTAGAGATACAGAGAGAGGAAGGGGGACAGAAAAGCATTCATTTGTTGTTCCACTTAGCTGTGCATTTATTATCATTTTTTGTATGTGCTCTGACCGGTATCAAATCCACAACCTTGGTGTTTTGGGACAATGCTCTAACTGACTGAGCGAACTGGCCAAGGCCAATGTTTTTCCTATTATACCACAAATGCCACCACAAGTCTACATCTAAATAATCTTCCAGTCCTTCCTCTAAAGGAATCTGTGGCCATTGACTATGTAACTGTGCATTAAGGTAAGGGGCTATCCAGAATTTTAGAGAACTATTAAATATCAGTCTCTGCTGATTGGATTACCAAAGGACCTGAAATGTCACCACGGTATTCCCGTTACAATGGGCTTATGGAAGCCAGGCAGTAAATGGAGTTTTGACCCAACTCTTTTGGTTGGTCCAATGGATCTGTTGAATGACCCTCTGGTTATAACCCTAGTCTCTAAATGAGCATTGGTTTAGGAATCTAGTAGTCTTGGATACAATGAGTCATTTCTTTTAAAGTAAAGGACAATTGTTGCACCTTGCATCTAAGAAAGAGTACAGTGCTTGGAGAGTCTGTTAGGGACTGTGCATGCAATATCAAACTATGTATTTCACTTATTATGAAGTAGAAACAGCAAAGAACAATACAATGTGCCCAACAGTTACTCATTCAACAAATGCAGCTGGCCCTCCCAATCTGTGGGTTTCACATCCAGAATTCAACAAATGGCAGATGGAAAATAATCAAAAAAAAATATTACGTTGTTGCTGCCAGGCACTATTTAGTTAAGCCTGTGATGGCTGCATCTATACTGAATATGTACAGACTTTTTTTTTGTCATTATTCCCTAAACAATATAATGCAACATCTATTTACATAGCATTTACATTGTATTAGATTTTATTATAAGTACTCTAGAGATGATTTAAAGTAAACAAGAGAAATGTGCATAAATCATATGCAAATACTATGCCATTTTATATAAGAGACTTCAACATCCCCAGATTTTGGTATCCACAGGGGAGTCTTTGAACCAATCATTGTCAGACACGGAGGGATGATTGAATTAATCAAGCATTTCCTTAATGCCAGGAACTGTCTTAGGTCCTGGACAGACAGAGGTAAACAAAACAGCTCAGATTCAAGCCGTCAAGAAGCTTACATCCGGGTAGAAGAGAGGGCAATGAACAAATAAGATGACCTGGAAATGAGATCACTTCCGACAGTGGTTAGATGCTAGGAAGGAAATGCAAGAAAGGCGTGTGACAGTGACCCACTGGGTGCACTGAGTCTGCTTGAGAACAGGGGGTCAGGGGAGGCTTCTCTCAAGGTATCATTTGAGTTGAGGCAGCAAGGTGCAAGAAAGAAAAAAAGTCCAGAAGCAGGAAAGAGCTTAAAATGCCAAGGGCCACAAAGATGGCCAGTCTGGCTGGAGCACGGTGGCCAGTGGAAAGAACAGGCCACATGACGTCTGAGCGGTAGGCAGGGCTTAGAATTTGTATTTTCCTCTAAAAACATGTTTTCATGTATTAAAAAAAGGGAAGATACAGATGTACATAAATGCATTTCTTTTTGCATAATGAGCTTGTTTACGCACAAAATATTTCTGGTCGTGGTGGCTGCCTCGGGGACTGGGACTCCAGGGCAGGAAGGAGACAAACATTTCCTGATGTATCCTTTTATGCTGTTTGATATTTTCACCATGTACATGAATTACTTTCTCAATTAAAAACTAGTTAATTTTTTAAACTGTGGAAACATCTTAATATTCAATCTCAGTTGTAATCAGAGAAATGCAAATTAAAACGTCATGGAAATAACATTTTTTTAGGAAGGACTTAAAAAACTAATAAAGCTCATAGTTGATGAGGATATGAGAAAGTGAGTATGTTTTATTCATGGAAATGAGCATATATGTAAGCCACAGAGTCCACAGTTATCAAATATAAGCTAATTCTTGTTCATCTATAAGTATACCTCATATTCCTCTCCACAATTTGTCATATTTAAACCTAAATGCCTCCCTAAAAGCTTATTTGAAATGCTGTCTTTGGTATATCCTTTAAAATATATATATATGGCTACTGTACTTGCAAACATTTCTTGGCTTTTTATTCTGGTCCCACTAATCCAGTAGTTTTCGACCTATTTATACTTGGGCACTGGTGAAAATAGGAGAATTATTTTGGGGACTGCTAAGGCAGAAATCACCCTGAGCATAAGCAAATTCGACTAAGAACATTGGATCTGTAATCTTCATACCACATCAAGGTGGTTAACTCTTTCACGGACAGGCCTGAAATGTCTGGTGGCCATGGACTAGCAGTTGAAAACACTACTAACTTGTCCGAGTAGGATCATGATGTTTTCATTTCTGTACAGTTCTATGAGATTTTCCAATAACTGATAGGGCAAGTGCCCCTTTGTCACTCTTCTTCATTTGACCTTGAATTTCTTTCCTGCACATATTTTTACAAGTATATCTATCTATTTCAGACCAATGAGAGCCCCTGAAGTCACAATCAATCTTTTAGGGCTTCAGTGGTTCTCAAACTTTTTGAAGTTGGGACGTGTTTAAAATCCTACAAATAATTGTAGGCATACTATATACAAATTTCTGAGAAATATGTTATAATAATTAAGTCAAATATTAAAGAAAAAATATAAAGTCCAAGCGTGCTTTTAGGGTAATTAAATGAAATAAATACAAAAAAAATTAAATTTATTCTGACATTAAAAAACATTTTTTATGTTACATTTTTAGAGTTATGCTTCTTAGAATTCCCAAAAAAGAGGAATTAAAAAATAAAACAACAACAAAAGAGTTATGTTTTTATATATATAGATACATTCTTAGTAAGATTTAGTAAACTCGGCAGGTCCCAGTGCAAATGTGTTAAGTTTTTTCATTCTTGTGTTTATGAGAAACATGAGCCTGATGTGTCCTAGTGATTTCTTCAATGTTTGAGCATATATTTGAAAGGCAAACTCTAATTTTCTCATCAATACATTGAAGAATTTCTCTCTTTTTACTCTTAATTGTGTTGAGTGCAGAAAACCCCCACTGTACATATTATCTTAACTTTACACCAAACAAAGGATAGAAGAAACTTGCCTCCAGTCTTTCCGGGGAACATGGGGGGGGGGGTAAACAATCCAGCACCACAA
Source organism: Saccopteryx leptura (assembly GCF_036850995.1). Taxonomy (NCBI): domain Eukaryota; kingdom Metazoa; phylum Chordata; class Mammalia; order Chiroptera; family Emballonuridae; genus Saccopteryx; species Saccopteryx leptura. Next base: position 44,662,721 of record NC_089515.1, on the reverse strand, counting down.
CTTAACAGCCTTTTGCAACCTAATCAGGCAAGTGAGGTGGGGGGTTGGGCAGACTGTCAGCTTACAGCCAATTCCCCATACCTCTGTCCCCCCAAAATCTAAACTCCAAAAACCCTGTTGGTTTTTGGTCCCCAACAGGCACATATTTCTCTGGAATACCATAGGGCGCACCTGGAAATCTTCTAGGGCACACACTTTGAGAACCACTGGCTTAGGGTATAAGGATGCTGGGCTTCCCAGGCAGGTCTCTCTCTTCCCAGAGGGACTTCCATGCTAAGGCATAATCTGAGTGACAGAAACTTCCATTGAGCTGACTGTTTGAAGCGAGAGGTGCCTACGGGGATACCCAGACTCACATTCCAGAATATTAGAGCGTCCTCTTCCAGTCGATGGACCCCTGCTGCTCACCCCATGGGGTGATTTGCCCAGAGCACATGAAACTTTCCCATTGTTAGGAATGAATTAAACCTGCTCTAGCCTGGACTAGATGTCTCTGCATTGGGCACAGACCTTCCAAGAGGCAGCTAGGATGTCAGAGGTGCTGAGAACACTCCCCCAAGAAATAAATAATAAGTAAAACAGTTTCTTTTCTTTTCTTTTTTTTTTTTTACAGGGACAGTGAGAGAGTCAGTGAGAGGGATAGATGGGGACAGACAGACAGGAACGAAGAGAGATGAGAAGCATCAATCATCAGTTTTCCATTGTGGCACCTTAGTTGTTCATTGATTGCTTTCTCATATGTGCCTTGACCATGGGGCTACAGCAGACCGAGTAACCCCTTGCTCAAGCCAGCGACCTTGGGTCCAAGCTGGTGAGCTTTGCTCAAACCGGATGGGCCCACGCTCAAGCTGGCAACCTCGGGGTCTTGAACCTGGGTCCTCCGCATCCCAGTCCAACGCTCTATCCACTGTGCCACCGCCTGGTCAGGCTAAAACAGTTTCTTATTGCATCTACGGTACCTAAGAGGCCCTCCAAACACTGTCCTCTTTCTTAGGTGTTTTTATCTCTCATGCTCGTTACAAGACACTGAGTTTTAGAAAATAGATGTTCTCATATTCAAAGTTGCAAATGTAGTCATGCTGATGATCATAGGGGAAACCCTCTGACAGAGCAGCAATAAAGACAGGCCAATGGGATTTCCATTGAGTGTCACTTGAGGGGCCTCCAGCCGCGCTCTCCTGCTCTGATCGCTGGACACTGTTCTGCCTGATCAGACAGACAGGATGCCTTTGTCATCCTGTCATGACAGGACTGTATTTAAATCTTTGTCCTTGGCGCTTATGGAGAAGGAACTTTATCTCCGAGGATTAGAACACCAGGATCGAGTGTCCTCGTAGAGCAGCCAGCGCGGATGTCACTCTGCACAGAAAACTCCTCACTGATGTGTTCATGAAAAGATGAGTGGTGTTAAATGGCGACACTTGGGAGCCATCTTGGAGAGGCTCTCCTGCTCCGTTTCATCTTTGAGAGCTAGAATTATAGCGATAACCTGTTGACTCTTCCCTGCAAACTGACACTCTTGAACTGGATATCAGGGAACAGGAAAGAATGACCATTTCCCACACTGTCCTTCAGCCCAGTCATCTACATCCTGTTTCAGCTGGTTGGTGTCGATTTCAGAAGAATGAGGGGCTCCAGGAATCCATTTGGGACATTTGCTATGTTAGCCTTTGTTTTAAGTCTCCATCCTCATTGCAGAAAATTTGGAAAATACAGAGGAGCACAAAGAAGTAACATTAGCCTGACCAGTGTTCATGTATTGGATAGAGCATCAATCTGGGACACTGAGGTCCCTGGTTTGAAACCCCGAGGTCACCAGCTCGAGCACGGGATCATCGACACAATCCCAAGGTTGCTGGCTTGAGCCCAAGGTCACTGGCTTGAGCAAGGAGTCACTGGCTTGGATGGAGCCCCTTGGTCAAGGCATGTATGAGAAGCAATCAATGAACAACTAAAGTGAAGCAATTATAAGTTGATGCTTCTAATCTTTCTCCTTCTCTCTCTCCCTCCTTGTCTCTATCTCTTAAAAAAAAAGTAAAATTACCCAGACTCCTCCATTCAAAGTAACTGTTGTTAACCTTTTAGTGCCTCTTATATTTATATAACACTGAGATCTTCCAGTATATATACATTTATTCCCTGATTTCCACTTACCGCATAATTAAAATAGTCCATATAATAAGTTTAATAAATGGATACAATTATATTTTATGCACATGTAATAACTTCTTAAACTATTCCCTTAAACATTTAAGTCGTCTCCAAGCTTTCCTTCTAATAAATATATCAGGTCTCAAAATGCAACCCAACTATATCTGGGTGTGATGAAAAAATGTAACTATTTCATTTTTTCTGGTCTTCTTATATCCTAGTATCTGACTAGAGTGAGGAAAAAATTACCTTTAAAATCAGTCTTATGGCTTGGCTGGTCCGCTCAGTGGATAAAGCATCAGCCTGGCATGCAGACAGCCTGGGTTTGATCCCCAGTTAAGGCACACATGAGAAGCGACTATCTGCTTCTCTTCCCTTCCCTCTCCCCCTTCTCTCTCTCTTTCCCTCTCACAGCCAGTGGCTCAATTGGTTTGAGCGTCAGCCCCAGGCACTGAGGATGGCTTGGTTGGTCTGAGCATCGGTCCCAGATGGGGGTTGCTAGGTGGATCCCAGTAGGGGTGCATGTGGGAGTCTGTCTCTCTGTCTCCTCTCACTTAAAAAAAGTTTTTAAAAAAATTTTATTCTTATGCAATAATCCTTACATGTGATGCTCAGTCTCTTTAAGAAAAAAAGATGAATCTTCCACTCCTATCCTGATGGCGACTGGGGAGCACAAGAGGATGGAATGTGTCCTCTCAGATCCAGGGGTAGGTGTGGGAAGGGAACTTGGGGTCTTTAGCCATGGGTTTGCTCGGGTCCCTTCTGAATCCAGGGTGCTGCCGTGTCACCAGTATCCTCTCCTGCAACTTCATGGCTCACCCTCAGCTATGTCAGGATCCCATCTGTCCATGGGAGTACTGCAGCGGTTCAGGAGCAGGAACCGCGGGGCCTTTCTACCTGCGACAGTGCAGCCTCTTCCTGGGGCTCCAAGCCGGAAGAGACGCGCAGCCCTCTCCATCACAGGTGTCACTAGGTTACTGGATGATCTAACTTGGGCTCACTTCTGCCTGACTTGCTCTCTCCCTCCTCCTTCACTGCTTTTCTTTTTTCTTTTTACAGAAACAGAGAAAGAGTCAGAAAGAGGGATAGATAGGGGCAGACAGACAGGAACGGAGAGAGATGAGAAGCATCAATCATTAGTTTTTTCATTGCAACACTTTAACTGTTCATTGATTGCTTTCTCATATGTGCCTTGACCGTGGGGCTACAGCAGACCAAGAAACCCCTTGCTCAAGCCAGCGACCTTGAGTGCAAGCTGTTGAGTTTTTGCTCAAACCAGATGAGCCCATGCCCAAGCTGGTGACCTCAGGGTCTTGAACCTGGGTCCTCCGCATCCCAGTTCCACGCTCTATCCATTGTGCCACCACCTGGTCAGGCTTCACTGCTTTTCAATTTCTGCTTTCCCCAGGGCTCTGCCACCATTCCTCCCATGTAGTCCAGCAAGCCTGTGGCCTGCCTTCCAGAGAGGGAGGGATTACCCTCTCCACCTAAAAAGGACCCCACAGACTGAGACCTATGGGCTCGGCTGTTGAAATGCTAAAGGAGGGGCTTGCAAGTGTGCCTAGGATCCAAAGAAAATAATTTCAAACATCTTTTAAGACAGACACCCAGGCCCTGGCCCAGTAGCTCAGTTGGTTAGAGCATCATCCCAACATACCAATGTTCAATTCCCAGTCAGGACACACACAAGAAGGCCCTGGCTAGCTGGCTCAATGATAGAGCATTGACCCAGCGTGTGGATGTCCCAGGTTTGATTCCGAGTCAGGGCACACAGGAGAAGCAACCATCTGCTTCTCCACCCCTCCTCCTCCCCCTCCTCTCTCTCTCCCCCTACCTCCCACAGCCATGGCTTGATTGATTCAAGAGCCTTGGCCCCAGGCACTGGAGGTGGCTCTGTGGATCTTCTGCCTCAGGTGCTAAATATAGCTAGGTTGTGGGCATGGCCTCAGATGGGCAGAGCATCAGCACCAGACTGAGGTAGTGGGTGGATTCTGGTCAGGGCGCATGCGGTAGTCTGTCTCTCTATCTACCCTCTCTCACTGGAAAAGAAGGGGGAAAAAATCAACCAATGAATACATAAATAAGTGGAACCACAAATCGATGTTCTCTCTCTTCCTTCCTCTTTCTCTCTCTCTTCCTTCCTCTTTCTAAAAATTAAAATAAATAAAAGGCAGACACCCATTTTGCAAGGCTAATGCCTTGCTGCATAATTCTATTTTGAATGTCAGAAGTTGGATATTAATTCTTTCTTTCTCTCTTCATTCTTTCTATAATTTTGCACTTCACTGAAATGAATGCCATCAGTTAGAAGACGCACTGTTATTTTAGGTGCTCCCAGGGAAATAAAGCAAGCTGCCAATTAAACGATGAATAATGCTTTCTTAGCATTTAAATTTTTGGTTTGTACTTACTGAAAGAGCTCTTTTCAGACTTATTCAAGACGTACATGTTTATCATATATATATACATATATATATACATACATATATGTATATATACATGTCACATTTGTGCATAGGTAAAAAGGAAAATAGAAGTGAAATAAATTGGAAACTGTTCCTAAAACTTCTTTACAGAAAATGATTCTTCTGAATCCCTTTTCTTTCTTTTTTTTTTTTTAACATTTTTTTAAATTTATTTATTTTTAGAGAGGAGAGAGAGAGGGCGAGAGAGAGAGAGAGAGAGAGAGAGGAGAGAGAGTCAGAGAGAGAGAAGGGGGGAGGAGCTGGAAGCATCAACTCCCATATGTGCCTTGACCAGGCAAGCCCAAGGTTTCGAACCGGCGACCTCAGCATTTCCAGGTCGACGCTTTATGCACTGCGCCACCACAGGTCAGGCCCTGAATCCCTTTTCAACTCAGTCGGGGAAGACCAAGCCTTCTCCACAGTGTTGTCTGTGCATCTAGAATGTTGTTGACAAAGGATCTCTTTGCCCAGAGATGAAGAGATCTGCCGCTGCCTCTGTAATTTTCTTCCTAAGACACCCACCCTGCACCTCCTCAGACTTTTAAAAGTCTCGCGGAAGGTGTTAATAGACTTTCAGACCAAGTGTGTGTATGTGCAGCAACAACAACCCTATCATGACTATTGCCTTGCCAACAGCTATTGATCGTAGGACACACCCCAATTTCAAAGAAATGATGAATTACAGCAAACATTAATATTTCTCATTCCAGCACCTCCTCTGCCACCTCTAGGCAGATGGGTGCTTCAAGTCAAATAGAAAGTCATGTTCTGGGAAAGATTTGGATCCTTTCTGAGATATTAACCTTATTACATAAACAGCACTGGAGAAGCAATCTTTGAGTGTATACATTTGACCCCAATTCTGCTATTTCATCAGAGAGATTTTTTTTTAAGTGACAGGAGGGGAGATAGTGAGACAGACTCCCTCATGTGCCTCAACTGGAATCTACCCAGCAACCCCTATCTGGGGCCAATGCTTGAATCAACTGAGCTATCCTCAGAGCCTGGGGCTGACACTCGAACCAATCGAGCCACTGGCTGCGGGAAGAGAAGAGAGGGAATGGGGATAGGGAGGGGAAGAGAAGCAGATGGTCACTTCTCACATGTGTTCTGATTGGGGATCAAACCCAGGACTTCCTCATGCTGGGCTGATGCTCTATCCATTGAGCAACAGGCCAGGGTTCTTCAGAGAGATTTTTGAAGGGGGTTTAGATACTTTAAAAAAAATTTTTTTTGACAGAAACAGAGAGATTCAGAGAGAGGGACATATAGGAACAGACAGACAATAAAGGAGAGACGAGAAGCATCAATTCTTTGTTGTAGCTCCTTAGTTGTTCATTGATTGCTTTCTCATATGTGCCTTGACTGGGGGGCTATAGTAGACCAAGTGACCCCTTGCTCAAGCCAGCAACTTTGGGCTCAAGCCAGCAACCTTGGGCTTCAAGCCAGAGACTTTTGGGCTCAAGCCAGTGACCATGGGGTCATGTCTATGTTCCCACACTCAAGCCAGCAACCCCACACTCAAGCTGGTGAGCCTGTGCTCAAGCTGGATGACCCTGTGCTCAAGCTGGCGACCTCGGAGTTTCGAATCTGGGTCCTCTGCATCCTAGTCCAACGCTCTGTCCACTGTGTCACCACTTGGTCAGGCTGACTATTCTTTTCATTAATATAAATCATAGTAATTGGACCAAATGTGAGGTAGGCACAAACACACACACAACACTACAGCAACACTGGAAAACAAGCAGTGTTCTCAAAATGGTCAGGGACCCTTGAAAGAAAAAAAGTGAATGAGACTAAACTAAAGGAGGAAATTGTGGCATAAACCACATGCAAGAAAATGACTGCTACAGAAGTCAAAGGCAGTTTAGAGGCTCTAAACTTAGACATGGTAGATATAGAAAACAGAAAAAAGCAATGGGGCTACTTGAAAGTGGTTGGTTGAGGCATCACAATAGGAACGAGAGACTTGTTCTCCGCTTTCCTCCCCTCATTGTGCCAAGAAGAGTACTGCCTGCAGTCTGGAGTAGTAAGGTGGGCACTTGAACTCAAAAATCAAGGCAGTGCACTGAAAGGCCACCAATACTGAGAGCCAAGAAGGAGCTTCTTCGGCCAAAGGCATAAGCTACTGGCTAACCCCACCCAGCAGAGTCTTCCATTCTTCCACCATAGTGACTGGATTTAGGATGTAGCAAAAACACTTACAATTTTTGCAGAGTGGCCACAGTTGTCAGGAGTGTTTAATAAGTAATAAAAAATTTGACTAATAGTGACTCAAGTGAAAAAAATATTTAACAAAAACACATCACAAGATGTATAGAGGTGGTCTCAGGTTTGGCACCTCTGACTCAATTGAAGACATCAGAAAACAGATTTCTTACTTTTCCACTTTACCATCCTTACTGTATAGCTGCTTCATGGTCACACAATGGCTGTTGCACACCAGACATCATGCCTATGTTAAAGGGAAAATAAAGGAGAAAAGAGGTAGTATTATTGAGTTTTCTTCACACAAATGTTCATTTTATAATAAAGTTAAAAATTTCCCAGAAGTTTCTCAGTAGGCTTCCACTTATATCTCATTGGCTAGAACTTTTTTTTTTTTTTTTGTATTTTTCTGAAGTTGGAAACGGGGAGAGACAGTCAGACAGACTCCCACATGCGCCCACAGGGATCCACCCGGCACGCCCACCAGGGGGCGACGCTCTGCCCACCAGGGGGCGATGCTCTGCCCCTCCGGGGCATCGCTCTGTCGGGACCAGAGCCACTCTAGCGGCCTGGGGCAGAGGCCAAGGAGCCATCCTCAGCGCCGGGACCATCTTTGCTCCAATGCAGCCTCGCTGCAGGAGGGGAAGAGAGACAGAGAGGAAGGAGGGGGGGGAGGGGTGGAGAAGCAGATGGGCGCTTCTCCTGTGTGCCCTGGCCAGGAATCGAACCCGGGACCCCTGCACGCCAGGCTGACGCTCTACCACTGAACCAACCGGCCAGGGCTCATTGGCTAGAACTTTATCTTATGCCAGCTCTAGCTGCAATGGAGGCTGGGAAAGAGGCATTGGAATTACAATTCACTTAGCATAATCATTTTCTGTCACTTGTGCTAGTTGGGTATATGACTACTCAAACACAATCAGGGTTCTGTTAGGAAGCAAGAAGTGAGGAATACCTATCAGTGGCCCATTGCCAGTCTTCTGTTAGAGATAACAAAACACTGTAACACAAAGAAAATCACATATCTAAGAATCAAAAAGTATTTGAGGATTGCCTAACCAGGGTGGCACAGTGGATAGAACATTGACCTGGGACATTGAGGACCCAGGATCGAAACCCTGAGGTCACCAGTTTAAGCACAGGCTCATTTGGCTTGAGCACAGGCTCACCAGCTTGAGCATGGGGTCACTGGCTTGAGCATGGGATTATTGACATGACCTGATGGTCACTGGCTTGAGCCCAGTGGTCGCTGGCTTGAGCCCAAAGATCTCTGGCTTGAACCCAAGGTCACTGGATTGAGCAAGGGGTCACTGGCTCTGCTAGAGCACCCCGTCAAGGCACATATGAGAAGCAATCAGTGAACAACTAAAGTACTGAAACTATAAATTCATACTTCTCATCTCTCTACCTGTCTGTCTGTCTCTCTCTAAAAAAAAGAGAGAGAGAAAGAGTACAAGACAATAAATAGATGGACAGGCAGTAAAAACGCAGCAAACCCAAGAAAGCTGAATCCCAGAGCTTAACTTGGAGGTAGATACAGAAAAACGACTGTAGAAAAGGGACATTTGGGGAATAAAAATTGAGTTTTGAGTTTGTGGAAATCAAAAACATGACAGAGAAATAAAGAGTTGGAAATTAAAGTGGAGAAAATCTTTCAGAACAATAGAACAAGAGACAAAGATAGAGAACAGAAAACAGAAAGCAGAGGATCAGTCCAGGGAGTCCAATGCTGAAATACATAATTAGTCCAGAAAAAAAAAACTGAAGAAGATATTATTTGTGAAACAATTCAATTTGATACAATTTTCTAGAATTTTTTCCATGACACACAGTACTACTCTGAACACTTTTAAATAGTTAAGAACACATAATCATTGTGTGGTTAGCCTATGCATGTTCTCTCCTTTCATTAACTTTGATTTGCATTTATTTATATAATGAACTCCCATAAACCCACCATCCAACTAGCCAATAACTAATTATGGGTTCCTTGCCTTTCCCATGACTGCTTCCCCCACCTGAAGGTAGCCACCATCTTAAATTTTGTGTTTACTGTTCCTTTGTTTGTTTTTTTAATTATTTATTAATTTTAAAGAGAGAGGAAAGGGGAGAGAGAGAGAGAGAGAGAGAGAAACATCGCTCTGTTCCTGTATGTGCCCTGACCAGAAATCAAACCCATAACCTTTGTGCATCAGGATGACTCTCTAGCTAGCAGGGCTATCCGGCAAGGGAACCATTCCTTTGCTTTTTAAAAATAATCTTATCACATAGAGCAGGGGTAGTCAACCTTTTAATACCTACCACCCACTTTTATATCTCTATTAGTAGTAAAATTTTCTAACAGCCCACCAGTTCCAAAGTAATGGTGATTTATAAACTAGGGAAGTAACTTTATAAAATTTATAAAGTAGAGTTACAGCAAGTTAAAGCATATAATAGTAATTACTTACCAAGTACTTTGTGCCGGATTTTTGCTAAGTTTGGCAGAATAAATTTTTATAAAACAACTTACTATAGTTAAATCTATCTTTTTATTTATACTTTGGTTGCTCTGCTACCGCCCACCATGAAAGCTAGAATGCCCACTAGGGGGAGGTAGGGACCAGGTTGACTACCACTGACATAGAGCATTGACCTGGGATGCTGAAGTCCCAGGTACGAAACCCAGAGGTTGCTAGCTTGAGCGCAGGCTCACCAACTTAAGCGTGGGATCATAGATATGACCCCATGGTTGCTGGCTTGAGCCAAAGGTCGCTGGCTTGAGCAAGGGGTCACTGGCTTGGTTGGAGCCCCCTGCTCAAGGCACATATGAGAAAGCAATCAATGAATAATTAAAGGTGCCGCAACTATGAGTTATACTTCTCATCTCTCACCCTTCCTGTCTGTCTGTGCCTTTCTCTCTCAGTCTGTCTCTCTGTCTCTAACTAAAAAAAATACAGACAATCCTGGATGATATGGGTGGGCCCAATGAGTCCTTAAGTGGAGAAGGCAAGCAGAAGAGGAAGGTCAGGGGAGATGTGACGATAGCAGAGAGAAGCACAGAGATGTAACGTTGCTGGCTGTGAAGGTGGAGGAAGCATCCATAAGCCAAGGAGTGAGGGTAATCTCCAGGAGCTGGAAAAGGCAGGGGCTCAGCCCTTGAGCCCCCACACAAGAACACAGCCCTGCCGACACCTGGATTTCAGCCCAGGGAGACCCACGTTGAAATCTGACCTACAGAACTGGAAGATGGTAAGTTTGTGTTGTTTTAAGACACTAAGTTTGTGTTAATTTGTAATAGCAGCATTAGGAAGCTACTATCTTTTTCTTTTTTAAACGAAACTAATATATTTCATAAATTTGTTTTTCTTGTTTCTTTTCCTACCATTTGTTGGATTAATCACATTTCTTTATTCAATTTTTTTTCTCACGGATAGTTTGCAAGCTCTGTATCCTACTTTTGTTATTCTGGTGGTTACTAACCTTCAACGTTTTTAGCTTTTTTCAATATTATATGCATACTTAATGTAAGAGTCCAATCATTGTATAACTCTTGTTATGAAAAATAGCATATCCTCACCTCCCCCCACCATTTCCTCCTCCCCAGTGGAAACCACTTTCACTCCTTTAGCGATTCTTCTCATATTTACTTCTTTATCTCTGAATGATATGCATCTATTGCTCCCTCTTGATTTTTCAGTTTTAGTCATTATCTGTTGACTTTCCACTGGAGAGGATGAAGATTGAACTCTTGCTATCAGAGCATGCGTGTGCATGCACACATACACCCATACACCCATACACATACTTTCCAATCCTCCTGAGCTGGTAGGAATGAGGAGAATGAATGAATAAGTAAACCTTAGTATGTTCAAATAATGGAATATCAGACAGTTGTGAAGATGAAAGAACTGTGGTTTCAGGTAGCAACCGCCATGAATCTAGACAGTATAATGATGAGTGAAACAAAGCATGTCTCAGAGGGCCACACAGAGTGACATCTTTTTATAAGATTCCAAAGCAAGTAAAACAAAATAAAATGGATTGTTCAGGCACCTACCTATGCAATAAGTTGGTTTTGTTTGTTTGTTTGTTTATTTATTTTTAGTGAGAGAGAGGGACAGACAGGACGGGAGAGAAATGAGGAGCATCAACTTGTAGTTGCAGCAACTTAGTTGTTCACTGATTGCTTCTCATATGTGCCTTGACAGGGGACTCCAGAAGAGCCAGTGACCCCTTGCTCAATCCAGTGACCTTGGGCTCAAGCCAGTGACCATCGGGTCATGTCGATGATCCCACACTCAAGCTGGTGACCCCGCACTCAAGCTGGTGAGCCTGTGCTCAAGCTGGTGACCTTGGGGCTTCAAACCTGGGTCCTCAGCATCTCAAGACAATGGTCTATCCACTGTGCTACCAACTCATCAGGCAATTTTTTTTAAGACTTTTTTTATTTTAGAGAGAGGAGAAAGAGAGAAAAGCAGAGGGTAGAAGAAGTGGGAAGCATAGTTGCTTCTCATATGTGCCTTGATGGGGCAAGCCAGGGGTTTTGAACCGGCAACCTCAGCACTCCAGGTTGAAGCTTTGTACACTGTGCCACCACAGGTCAGGCTGTGATTTTTTATTTATTTATTTATTTATTTTGAGAGAGAGAGAAAGAGAGAGAGACAGACAGGAAGGGAGAGAGATGAGAAGCATCAACTTGTAGTTATGGCACTTTAGTTGTTCATTGATTGCTTCTTATATGTGCCTTGACCGGGGAGCTGCAGCCGAGCCAGTGACCCCTTGCTCAAACCAGAGACTTTGGGCTCAAGCCAGTGACCTTTGAGTTCAAGTCAGTGACCACAAAGTCATATCTATGATCCCACTCTCAAGCCGGTGAGTTTCTTAAGAGAAAGTTTATAGCTGCATGAATATTTTATTAGAAAAGAAGAAATTTCTAAAATCAACATTCCACCTTAAGCAACTAAAAAAGAAGAGCAAATTAAAGTCAAAGTAAGTAAAGAGAAAGAAATAAGATAAGAGCAGAAATCAATAAACTCGGAAACGGGCAAACATTAGAGAAAATCAATGGGGCCAAAGCTGGTTCTTTGAAAAGATCAATAAAACTGATCAACCTTAGATAGACTGGTGAAGAAAAAAAAAAAGGAAGACACAAATTGCCAATATATTTTGACTTAAGTTTGTTTTACTCTTATAGTAAGCATTCACATAATTCTAGAGTCAAATCTACAAAACTAAGCACATTCAGAAAAGTATGACTTCTATTTCTGTCTGTTTTACCCTATTTCCTTCCTGTCCTATGGACCATCGTTTCTTTCTTCTCTCTCTTTTTTTGTAATCTTTTTATTTCTTTTGCGGTTTATCCATTCCACATTTGTGCATACAGAAACACAGAGTGAATGCACTTGTAGCATTGTCTTAAGGAATGCTGTTTCTGAGATGGGGTGATTTAAGAGTCCTAGGAATATAGTCATGTTCAAAACTAATCAATACTTCTAAAAAAAAAAAGCTTTTAGTGTATTCAAAAACACATGCAAGAGTGTGTTCAATAGATCAATGAATATGGTTACACTCGATAAATATCTGCAGAGAATATCAAGGAGACTTGTCTTGGCTCTGCAGAGGGAGAAAGCCATATTTTTGCTGACTGTGAGTGACAAAGCATCAAACCATTTGAATCAGTACAGTTTATTTTTCAAAATTCTATTTTTAAAAAAGATTTTATTTATTGATTTTACAGAGAGGGGGCAGGGGACAAGAAGTAGCCGCTTTACTCTAGCTGTTCATTGGTTGCTTGTCATATGTGCCTTGACTGGGCACGCCCAGGGCTGTGAACTGGCAACCTCAGCATTCCAGGTCGGCGCTTTATCCACCATGCCACCACAGGCCAGGTTCAAAATTCTATCTTGTATCCCAAAGGTCCTGCCTACTCCGAGTGATACAGATACCTTTTATAATCGGGCCAGTCTAATTCGTGGCCCTGACACCATCAATGGACAAGTGCCGCCTGACTGAGGGATGGGTCTTTTGAAAGTCTTTTGTTGTCAGTGTTTAAATTCGTTACCCTTTTCTTTTTAGAAAGTGATGAGCCTTCACAACGCATCTCGGCGAAAACTATAATTACTTGTTTGTTTTAGCCTGAGATAAAATCTAATGTCAGCACTGATAATATAACTAGCGAGTGTATAACAAAATTTAGTATTATAGTTGTCCTTGGTAGCCATATGGTGAACCTATCTACCTGATGATCAGTCTTGGTAATAATTCCTGATTCTGCTGTGATTGTATAAACACTTGCATAGCTTGATCCAATTGTTTTACGCTTATTTTCACATTAAAGGTGATGGTGTTGTAGTAACTTACAATTTATACTTGGCTTTCAAGTACAAATCTACTTGTCCTTCCTGAGCAGATGCGTTTAGCTGTAAACGTGAACAGAAATCTCCTTTATGAAAAATGGTCGTGGTGTCTAAGAGTTTGCATTGGCCGCTCTTTGGTTCAATGCTGATTACATGTGCAAAGTTCCTGCATAAGAATTGTTAGGTCTGACCAGTGGTGGAACAGTGAATTGAGCGTCCTCCCAGGATGCTGAGGGCCCCAGTTTGAAACCCGGATGTCCCCACTAGATTGAAGGCTTGGAGGCTTGAGCGTGGGGTCACCAGCTTGAGCTCAGGATCATTGAAATGATTCCAAGGTTGCTGCCTTGAGCCCCAGGCCACTGGCTTTCGCAAGGGGTCACTGACTTGGCTTGAGCCCCCTGGTCAAGGCATGTGTGAGAAGCAATCAGTGAACAACTAAAGTGCTGCAACTACGAGTTGATGATTCTCATCTCTCTCCCTGTCTGTCTTGTCTGTCTGTCTGTCTGTCTCTCTCACAAGAAAATAAGTAAATAAATAAATAGTATTTTGATGTATTGGGTTAAATAAAATATACTATTCAAATTAATTTTACCTGTTTCTTTTTACTTTTTTAAATGAGACTGCCAGAAATTTTAAAATTGCATGCATGGCCCTGGCCGGTTGGCTCAGTGGTAGAGCGTCGGCCTAGCGTGCGGAGGCCCCGGGTTCGATTCCCAGCCAGGGCACACAGGAGAAGCGCCCATTTGCTTCTCCACCCCTCCGCCGCGCCTTCCTCTCTGTCTCTCTCTCTTCCCCTCCCGCAGCCAAGGCTCCATCGGAGCAAAGATGGCCCGGGCGCTGGGGATGGCTCTGTGGCCTCTGCCCCAGGCGCTAGAGTGGCTCTGGTCGCAACATGGTGACGTCCAGATGGGCAGAGCATCGCCCCCTGGTGGGCAGAGCGTCGCCCCTGGTGGGCGTGCCAGGTGGATCCCGGTCGGGTGCATGCGGGAGTCTGTCTGACTGTCTCTCCCCATTTCCAGCTTCAGAAAAATGCAAAAATAAATAAATAAATAAATAAAATAAAATAAAATAAAATTGCATGCATGACTTGGATTTGTGGCTCATGTTATATTTCTATCATTGAGTGGCCATCCACTAGAACAGTGGTAGTCAACCTGGTCCCTACTGCCAACTAGTGGGCGTTCCAGCTTTCATGGTGGCGGGAGTGGAGCAACCAAAGTATAAATAAAATGGTAGATTTAACTATAGTAAGTTGTTTTATAAAGATTTATTCTGCCAAACTTAGCAAAAATTCAACATAAAGTACTTGGTAAGTAATCATTATTATATGCTTTAACTTGCTGTAACTCTGTTTTATAAATTTTATAAAGTAAAGTTACTTCCCTAGTTTATAAATCACCATTACTGTGGAACTAGTGGGCGGTTAGAAAATTTGCTGGCTTGAGCAAGGGGTCACTGGCTTGGCTGGAGCCCCCAGGTCGGGCCACATGTGAGAAACAATCAATGAACAACTAAGATGACATGACTATGAGCTGATGCTTCTCATCTCTCTCCCTTCCTGTCTGTCTATCTCTCTCGTGGAAAAAAGAAAGTCATGATGGACATGGTATTAAAACCATAATGAGCCCTGGCTGGTTGGCTCAGCGGTAGAGCGTCGGCCTGGCGTGCGGGGGACCCGGGTTCGATTCCCGGCCAGGGCACATAGCAGAAGCGCCCATCTGCTTCTCCACCTCCCCTTCCTCTCTGTCTCTCTCTTCCCCTCCCGCAGCCAAGGCTCCATTGGAGCAAAGATGGCCCGGGCGCTGGGGATGGCTCCTTGGCCTCTGCCCCAGGCGCTAGAGTGGCTCTGGTCGCCGCAGAGCGACGCCCCGGAGGGGCAGAGCATCGCCCCCTGGTGGGCAGAGCGTCGCCCCTGGTGGGCATGCCGGGAGGATCCCAGTCGGGCACATGCGGGAGTCTGTCTGTCTCTTCCCCTTTCCAGCTTCAGAAAAATACAAAAAAAAAAAAAACCATAATGAGATATCAGCATCTACCTGTCAGAGTAGCTAAAATTAAAAATTATTGATAATATCACGAATGAACAAGGGAGTGATGCCAGCAAGACAGTGGAACAGGCAGTGCCAGCCTTGCCCACCTATAGAAACAACAATTTGGCAGCTGTCCCCAGAAATAAAAATGCCTGGAGCTTTGGGATCCAGGTTGCAAAAAAGAAAAATTTTAATTAAAAATAATTGAGCCTGACCAGGCAGTGGTGCAGTGGATAGAGCGTCAGACTGAGAAACAGAGGACCCAAGTTTGAAAACCCAAGGTCGCCAGCTTGAGCGTGGGCTCCTCCGACTTAAGCACAAGCTCACCAGCTTGAGCACAGGGCCACTGGCTTGAGTGTGGGATCATAGACATGACCCCATGCTCACTAGCTTGAGCCCAAAGGTCACTGGCTTAAAGCCCAAGGTCACTGGCTTGAGCAAGAGGTCACTTGCTTTGCTGTAGCCTCTCAGTCAAGACACATATGAGAACACAATCAGTGAACAACTAAGGAGCCACAATGAAGAATTGATGCTTCTCATCTCTCTCCATTCCTGTCTGTCCCTATCTGTCCTTCTCTCTGACTCTCTATCTGTCTCTGTCAAAAAAATAAAATAAATAAATTAGCAAGGTCATAAAGCAAATAAAATTCTCATATGCAGCTGGTAGGAGAGTACAATCATTTGAAAAATTATTTTGGTATCTATGAAAGCTAAACATATGTAATCCTATGACGCAGCTATCCTACATCTAGGAATACAACCAGTAGAAATATGTACATATGTACACCAAAAGATATACACAAGAATATTCATAGTAGCTCTATCCATAATTATTCAAAACTATAAACAACCAAATATGCACAAAAGTAGACTTTATCAATAAATTATGGAATAGTCCTACTTAGGGTGAGGAATATCCAATATAATATGCAAATGATATATTATAGATTGTACATCTAAAACCTATATAATTTTATTAATTAATCAATGCCATCCTAATAAATTCA
Organism: Saccopteryx leptura; assembly: GCF_036850995.1. Lineage (NCBI taxonomy): Eukaryota > Metazoa > Chordata > Mammalia > Chiroptera > Emballonuridae > Saccopteryx > Saccopteryx leptura. The sequence continues at coordinate 44,646,525 of NC_089515.1, read as the reverse complement.
ATCAATCAATCAAGCATGGTAGAGTCCTATAATGGAATACTATACAGCAGGGGTCCCCAAACTACGGCCCGCGGGCCGCATGCGGCCCCCTGAAGCCATTTATCCGGCCCCCGCCGCACTTCCGGAAGGGGCACCTCTTTCATTGGTGGTCAGTGAGAGGAGCATAGTTCCCAATGAAATACTGGTCAGTTTGTTGATTTAAATTTACTTGTTCTTTATTTTAAATATTATATTTATTCCCGTTTTGTTTTTTTACTTTAAAATAAGATATGTGCAGTGTGCATAAGAATTTGTTCATAGTTTTTTTATAGTCCGGCCCTCCAACGGTCTGGGGGACAGTGAACTGGCCCCCTGTGTAAAAAGTTTGGGGACCCCTGCTACATAGCCATGAAAATGAATGCTGGAAAAAAAGAAAATGGATGTACTATATCTACAATAACACTGAGTGAAAGAAGCCAGTCACTAAAGAACTCATAAAATGTATAATTCCATTCATACACAGTTTAAAAATTAGGTAAGACTAAACTATGTTGTTAAGGGATAAAAGTTGTAAAATTCTCAGTCATGAAATCCTAAAAGAAAAGCAAAGAAGTTATCTTTGTGGGAAGGAGCAGTGACTACAACAGTGGTTCTTAAACTTTTTTAAGTTGGGGCCCATTTAAAATCCTACAAATAATTGTAGGTGCACTATATACAAATTTCTGAGAAATATGCTATAATAATTAAGTCAAATATTAAAGAAAAAATATAAAGTCCAAGCTTGCTTTTATAGTAATTAAATGAAATAAATACGACAAAATTAAATTTATTCTAACATTAAAAAACTTTTTTTTTTTTTGTATTTTTCCGAAGTTGGAAACGGGGAGGCAGTCAGACAGACTCCCGCATGCGCCCCACCGGGATCCACCCGGCATGCCCACCAGGGGGCGATGCTCTGCCCATCTGGGGGCCTCGCTCTGCCACAATCAGAGCCATTCCAGTGCCTGAGGCAGAGGCCACAGAGCCATCCTCAGAGCCCGGGCAAACTTTGCTCCAGTGGAGCCTCGGCTGCGGGAGGGGAAGAGAGAGACAGAGAGGAAGGAGAGGGGGAGGGGTGGAGAAGCAGATGGGCGCTTCTCCTGTGTGCCCTGGCCGGGAATCGAACCCGGGACTCCCGCACACCAGGCCGACGCTCTACCACTGAGCCAACCAGCCAGGGCTAAAAAACATTTTTATGTTACATTTTTTGAGTTATTCTTTTTAGAATTCCTAAGAAAGAGGGATTAAAAAATAAAAAAAGACAAAAAAGTTATCTTTCTATATATATAGATACATTCTTAGTAAGATTTAGTAAATTCGGCAGGTCACGACACGAACGTGTTAAGTTTTTTCATTCTTGTGTTTATGAGAAACATGAGCCTGATGTGTCCTAGCAATTTCTTCAATGTTTGGGCATATATTTGAAAAGCAAACTCATTTTCTCATCAATACATTGAAGAATTCCTCTCTTTTTACTCTTCATTGTGTTGAGGGTAGAAAATCCTAATTCACATAAATAGGATGTTGAAAATTGTAGTAAAATGTTCAAAGCTTTTTTAGATATTGCCACATATTCTTCTTTTATAGAAATCCAAAAGGCTTCAAGAGACAATTTCTTATGTTTAATCATCAATCCACGATCAGTGGAGATAGCTGCCAGTTCTTCTTCTTCTGTTAATGTTAAACCAAAATCACTTGAAGTTTCCATGAATGGGTTTCTAATCCAATCATATTGTTCAGTGTTAAGTGATGGAAAATGCTATAAATTAAATTCTGCCCATTCAGCCTTCAAGTCCTATTTTATTTACACTTAACTTTTGCTCACTTCCAGAATCGAATTCTTCAATATCACGCTTCTTTTTGAGAAATCTATTCATTTTATTTGGGTGTATTTATCTAAAAATAATATAATGATGTGTTAATAATAAATATAATAATGTGTTAACAAAAGGAGCAGTATTTCCGTAATGAAATGGTATAACAGAGTAACTATATTTATTTTTATATCTGGGCACATGCTGCACACCAGCACAGCTAGTATTTCCAGGTCTTGAGAGGGAACGGTACGGAATTAAGAAAATACATGGAATTAAGAAAATACGGAGTCGGGAGGGCCCTGTTATTGCTGCTGGCAAGAACAAAGCGCCCCCAAAACCGCACCTTGCTTTATTTATAGGGCAAAGTGGGCCATTAGCAAATCAATAAGATCTTTGATCATGTTTCCAAAGCAACCCAAAAATTTTACCAAGTGCAGAAAACCCTCACCATACATATCATCTTAACTTTACACCAAACAAAGGATAGAAGAAACTTACCTCCAGTCTTACAAGGAACTTGGGGGTAATGTAAACAATCCAGCACTACAGCTTAACAGCCTTTTGCAACCTAATCAGGCAAGTGAGGTGGGGAGTTGGGCAGACTTACAGCCAATTCCCCACACCTCTGTCCCCCCAAAATCTAAACTCCAAAAAACCCTGTTGGTTTTTTGGTCCCCAACAGGCACATATTTCTCTGGAATACCATAGGGTGCCACTGGAAATCTTCTAGTTTGTACCAGTGTGCCTTAGCCCGCACTTTGAGAACCACTGGACTACAAGAATAGCGAGATGGGCCCTGGCCAGATGGCTCAGTGGTAGAGCGTTGGCCTGGCGTGTGAAAGTCCTGGGTTTGATTCCCAGCCAGGGCACACAGGAGAAGCGCCCATCTACTTCTCCATCCTTCCCCCTCTCTCTTCTCTCTAGCTCTCTCTTCCCCTCCCGCAGCCGAGGCTCCAATGGAGCAAAGTTGGCCTGGGCGCTGAGGATGGCTCCATGGCCTCCCCCTCAGGCGCTAGAATGGCTCCGGTTGCAGTGTAGCGACGCCCCAGGGCTGCCAAGCATAGCCCCCTGGTGGGCATGCCGGGTGGATCCTGGTCAGACGCATGTGGGAGTCTGTCTGTCTGCCACCCCCTGCTTCTCACTTCGGAAAAATACAAAGAAAAAAAATAATAGCGAGATGGGCTTCTGGGGTGCTGACATGTTATATTTCTCGACTTAGAGTAGTGGTTACATGGGTGTTCACTTTGTGACAAATCATTGAGTTAAGTGTGTTGGTTTTTTGTACTTTTCTACATGCATGTTATAGTTTACAACAAAAAAGTCCTGAAAAGAGGGGTATTTACCAGCAAAGAAACATATTCCTGAAGTATCATAAATGAAGAAAGTTTGCAAAATTACTTACATGGCATGGTCTTAATTTCACTGTATAAATATACATTTACACATGTTTATATAAATTATATGATCTGAGGTGATATAAACCAAAGCAATATGGTAGTAATCCCCAGATGCAATCACCAGAGTTTTATGTTTGGTTTGTTTGTGTCGATGTTTTTCCTGATTTTTCTGTAATAAGCCTTTATTGCTTTTCTAATAAGAAGTAAAGTCATTTTGTAGACTAGCCTGGCAATAAACTAACAGATCAATAGAACAGAATAGAAAACTGAGATAGAGATTCAATAGATATAAGAATCTGATGTGTGATAAAGGTGGAATTTCAAATCAATGATGAAAAGATAGGTAATCAATACATTTCATTGGTTCAACTGACGAACAATTTGGAAGATGAAGGTGAGTTCCACCTCACACCATAAGCCCCTAAATAAGTGCCTATGTTATTCAAATGCAAACAAAAGAATTTTAACCATGCTAAGTAAAAATGTAAGTTTTAGAAGAACATAAAAGCAAATAGTTCCATCATCTTGGAGTGGAGAAGGCGTTTCTAACTTAGTATCAAAATCAGACAGAGCTGCCCTGGCCAGATATAGCTCAGTTGGTTAGAGCATTGTCCCAAACTGCGAAGGTTGCTGGTTCATTCCTGGCAGGGGCACAGGGAAACAGATCAATGTTTCTGTCTCTTTCTCTCTCCCTTCCTCTCTCTAAAATCAGTAAGTAAATTAAAAACAAATGGACACATTTGACAATATAAAAATATAAAACTACTATATATGTGTGTGTGTATATATGTATACACATGTACACATATGTGTGTATATATACACACACACACATAGGCATATATATGTATATATCATAAGTTCACAATAACCACAGCTGCAAAATACCTGGGAATAAATTTAACAAGAAATCTGGAATGACAAAACTATACAACCTTATTAGAAGACTTAAAAAAAAACTCTGGAAAAATGGAGAGCCTGGTAGAAGGAGTGAGATTTATCCACTGAAGCTTTGCTTATATTTAAAGAGAGAGAGAGAATCTAAATATTTGCAAACAGATTAATCCTCTATGGGATGTGCTGTGGTTAAAAAGAATGCATAGTCCTGCACGTAAGTGTAGGGAAGACTCCTCTGCCACCTCCTTTCACACACCCCAAGCCCGGGGGAAAGGAGAAGCTGGGTTTAAATCAGGCCCTGTTTAGCAGGGCTGAAGTCACTGTGTAACAAGGACACGTATGTACATGCGTGGTCTGCTCTATGCTGCCCATCCATGCACACCCTGGTGGTCTAGCAGTGGCTGCCTTGGGGTTGCCTGGCCACGCCTCACCTATGCTCTCAAACTGCAATCGGCTGACCAGCTCCAAATCTCCTTACCTTAGGGCTTGCCCGACTCCCAGACTCAGCCGGGGCTCTGTGCTGCATCCTGAGTGAGGTTGTGGCAGACATAGCTGGGCCTGCTAATTTACCGCCAGGCCTCCTGACCCAGAAGACAAATGACGATCCATGCTCACATGGTTGCAGTGCAACTGCAATAGGCAATGTCTAGCTGTCACTTTATAACCGGAGAACTGACAGCAATGTGGCATTGTTCCGTGAGAAGGAACTGTCCCATGGACCCAGATGCTGGATCTAGATGACATGAATAACCAAAAGCTCCTATAAACTAGCTGGGGAGATAGAACAGCACATTGGCTAAGAGCATAGATTTTAGACTGCCCGTGCTGAAGTCTAGGTTCTACATCTAGCTCACCGTGTGACATTGACTAGTTACCTAACTACTCTCTGCTTCAGTTTTCTCAACTGTAAAATATTACTACACTAAAATATCATTAAAATAATATTTATTTTGCAGGGCTTTTATAAAGATTAGACGCATTAGTATCAATATATGTAAAGCCTTCTCAGAACTGTACCTGGCACAGAATAACGATGTGTTAGTTATACCAGTGGTCCCCAACCCCTGGGCCGCAGACCGGTACCGGTCCATGGGCTATTTGGTCCCAGTCCACAGAGAAAGAATAAATAACTTACATTATTTCCGTTTTATTTATATTTAAGTCTGAACGATGTTTTATTTTTTAAAAGTGACCAGATTCCCCCTGTTACATCCGCCTAAGACTCACTCTTGACGCTTGTCTCAGTCACGTGATACATTTATTCATCCCACCCTAAAGGCCGGTCGGTACGTAAAAATATTTTCTGACATTAAATCAGTCCATGGCCCAAAAAAGATTGGAGACCACTGAGTTCGACCATCATTACAATGGAATCTAAGAAATTCAGAAAACCCTTACCCAGACAGAGCTCCACCCTCTTCAGCCTGGCTACCCTAGCACCTCTCCCACGAGGGAACCAAGCAACTGGAGAAGCCACTTTCTAACAACCCAGCCTGTCGTCACCTAGCAATGTCAACTGAAACTCACCTCCTGTGCGCTAATTGCAGTCCAATGAAACTGCCACGATACGAAAGTATTAAGGCGCATGCTTTGTGCTGGTTCTCAAACCCAGGCCTCTCTGGTATCAGGCATTTGCTCAGTTGGCAATGAAATGAATATGCTGTGATCTTCATCCGGTTACTGACCCACATTCAGGAAGGAGCTCCTTCAGGAACCATTCTGATCACAGCCAAGGGCAGCCTCCCATGGTTGCCTAGCACAAAGCCACTGCCCTGCCTTGGCTGTGGCCCCCTCTAGACCCCACCTCCACCTGTTCAGGGCTGGTCGAAAGATGCCCATCCTGGTCCTGGCCTGTTGGCTCAGTGGTAGAGTGTTGGTCTAGCATGTGGATGTCACGGGTTCGATTCCTGGTTAGGGTACACAAGGGAAGCGACTATCTGCTTCTCCCCCCTCCTCCTCCTCCTTCATTCTCTCTCTCTCTCTCCTCCTCTTTGCAGCCATGGCTCAATTGATTCAAGCACATTGGCTCCTGACACTGAGGATGGCTCCATGGAGCCTCTGCCTCAGGCACTAAAAATAACTTGGTTGCAAGCATGGCCCCAGGTGGACAGAGCATTGGCCCCAGACGGGGGTTGCTGGGTGGATCCTGGTCAGGGCACATGTGGGAATCTGTCTCTGTATCTCACCTACTCTCACTTAAAAAAATAAAATTGAAAAGATGCCCATCGCCCTGGGCAGTTGTCTCAGTAGTAGAGCATCAGCCCAGCATACCAATGTTCCAGGTTCAATTTTCGGTCAGGACACACAGGAGAAGCGCCCATCTGCTTCTCTACCCCCACCCCTTCTCTCTCTCTCTCTCTCTCTCTTCTCCTCCTGCAGCCATGGTTTGATTGGAGTGAGTTAGCCCCGGCACTGAGGATGGCTACATGTCCTCCACCTCAGGCACTAAAAAATGGCTCTGATTACAGTGGAGCAACAGCCCCAAATGGGAAAAGCATTGACCCCTAGTGGGTTTGCAGGGTGGATTCAATCGGGTGGATCCCAGTCAGGCACATGCAGGAGTCTGTCTCTGCCTCCCCTCCTCTCACTAAAAAAAAAAAAAAAAAAAAAAAAAAAAAAAAAAAAAAAAAAAGGCCCTGGCCAGTTGGCTCAGTGGTAGAGCGTCGGCCTGGCGTGCAGGGGACCCGGGTTCGATTCCCAGCCAGGGCACATAGGAGAAGCGCCCATTTGCTTCTCCACCCCTCCCTCCTTCCTCTCTGTCTCTCTCTTCCCCTCCCGCAGCCAAGGCTCCATTGGAGCAAAGATGGCCCGGGCGCTGGGGATGGCTCCTTGGCCTCTGCCCCAGGCGCTAGAGTGGCTCTGGTCGCAGCAGAGCAACGCCTCAGAGGGGCAGAGCATCGCCCCCTGGTGGGCAGAGCGTCGCCCCTGGTGGGCGTGCCGGGTGGATCCCGGTCGGACGCATGTGGGAGTCTGTCTGACTGTCTCTCCCCGTTTCCAGCTTCAGAAAAATACAAAAAGAAAAAAAGAAGAAAAAAAAAGATGCCCATCATGTATTGCTAAGTGAGAAAGCAAAAAGAGGAATAGTGTATTTAATACATTTATTATTGAAAACATACAGGAAATTGCATTTTCAAAGTCTACAAGGACATATGCCAAAATGGTGCATGGTGGTTACCTTGGGCTGCTTTTCCCAGGGACAGGTATGAAAGGAGGGGGTGGGGGACAGGGCGCTTTCACTGTTTGCTGTAGACCCATTAGTGTTTTACAACACTTGAAGCCAGACAAAGGGTTAAAGTAATATCTCTAAGTGTTTATGAATAGAAAAAGTAGTGGAAGAGAATATAATAAAACAGCAACAGTGCTTATTCCTAGAGGAGACTTAATGGGATGTTTTAATTTTACTCTTTAAAGCCTTTCTTATATTTTCCAAACATTTAGCAATAAAAATACATTATACTTTTCTAGTCAGAAAAATACGATTTTTTAAGTTGAAGAGAGCTATAACAATAAAAACAGATAATTAAAGAGAAGATATGAAGGGAAACCAGAAGGCTAAAAAGGTTTGAAAGGATAGAAGGTAAAATGAGAATACTTAAAAAGGAAAGATAGCCCTGGCCAGGTAGTTCAGTTGGTTAGAACATCATCCTGATATGCCAAGGTTGCAAATTCAATCCCATCAGGGCACATACAAGAATCAACTAATGAATGCAAAAATAAATGGAACAACAAATTGATGTTTCTCTCTTCCTCTCTCACTAAAACTCAATAAATAAAAATATTTTAGCTTGACCAGGCGGTGGTTCAGTGGATAGAGCATCAGACTGGAACGCAGAGGACCCAGGCTCGAAATCAGTATTGCAGCCTCCCCGACAGGCTCCATACAGGCATCATTCTGTCCTCACACAAAGACAGAACCCCTCATAGCAGCAGTGTCCTTGGCATGAACATCAAATAAAGGCCAAGATACCCCCACGCTAACCTCAGGTCAGCCAAGGGTTCTGCCGGCACAGAAAGGTACCTGAGACTGGGAGTGAGCTCTCAGCACACCCCGCCCTACCCAGACCTCAGACCGCAGCCACCACCACCCCACCCCACCCCCAGCCTGAGCAGCGAGCGTCCTTGGAGCCTCTGTGCAGCTGCTGGCTGGAGATGCATTTGTGGTCATCAGTTCATTTCAGGGTGGCGTCCATTCCTACTCTACAAGTAAGTTCTTAGACTTAGAGCTGTTGCTGGTGACAGCAATGTCGGGGCACTAAGGTGGCGCTTTTTAAACTATAATGCATGGACAGAGTAACTTGGGATCTTGTGAGAATGTAAATTCTGATTCAGCAGGTCTGGGGTGGGGCCTGAGATTCGTATTTCTAACAAGCTCCAGGTTGAAGCTGCTGGTCCAGAAATCACACTTTGGGTGGCAGCTGCTAGATCGCGCCTTCACGCCCATGAAATCATTAAACTCAAAGAGCCTCCAGAGACCATGTTCTCCTGTTCCCCATTAAGGCCAGGCCAGAAATTTTTCCTGCAGCATTTCTTTTTCTTTCTTTCTTTTCTTTTTTTTTTAAGAGAGAGAGAAAGAGGGAGAGAAGCACCAACTCATAGTTACTTCACTTTAGTTGTGCATTGATTGTTTCTTGTATGTGCCTTGACCAGGCAAGCCCAGGGTTTCGAACCAATGACCTCAGCATTGCAGGTCGATGCTTTATCCACTGTGCCACCACAGGCCAGGCTTCCTGCAGCGTTTCTATTTTTCTTTTCTTTTCTTTTTTTTACAGAGAGAGAGTCAGAGAGAGGGACAGATAGGTACAGACAGGAAGGGAGAGATGAGAAGCACCAATTCTTTATTGCGGCACATTAGTTGTTCACCGACTGCTTTCTCATATGTGCCTTGACCGGGGGGCTAAAGCAGAGCAAGTGACCCCTTGCTCAAGTCAGCGACATTGGGCTTCAAGCCAGCAACCTTTGGGCTCAAGCTAGCGACCATGGGGTCACGTCTATGATCCCACGCTCAAGCCAGTGACTCAAGCTGGTGAGCCCATGCTCAAGCCAGTGACCTCAGGGTTTCAAACCTGGGTCCTTCACGTCCCAGTCTGACACTCTATCCTCTGTGCTACCTCCTGGTCAGGCTGCAGTGTTTCTGATGGCAGGACAGTACCTGGTATGTACTCGGTGTTAAACAGATGTTAGTTGGCCTGAAATAAAATTATTTCCAGGAACAGGAAGGTCTTCTGATGGAGACATCTCTTTCATGGTTAGAAAGTTCCTTCTGTTGAGCCAGCAGAGGCTCCCCAAATACCACCCACTGGTCTTGGCACACCCCACGCTGCTTCACCCACCAGGCACATAGCATGGTGCCGAGACCAAAAAAACATTTGCAACCTAATAATTAAACAACACTCAAACAAAGAAGATTGACTCCAAAACCAAAACACAGTAGAATCACTATTGATAAATGTTTGTCTGCAAAACATTATTAGGTGTCAAGCAAGCAACAGGATTCTGACTCCTACAGAGCAGCTAGATATTAATTACATTTCATTGTGGATGCAGGTGTATTTTAATATGCTTCATGTGACCTGGGGTGGGAGTTCGCAAAGTAACTATGTCTCTGGCCCTCTGAGGTCTCAGATGGCCTATATCATCTTCCTTGGACTATTCTCCCATTAGAAATCACTAATTGTGACTTACCTAAGTCATTGCTTCTCTAAGTTAAACCAGTTCCACAGGTCTCCAGGGTGGATACAGGGGGAAACACACCTCAAACCAGCTCAGAATACTTTCAATTTTTTTTCTGCCAAAAATAACCCTGGAAATAACATCTTTTTAGCATAAAGACTTTTTAATACTTAGGATTATTTCACTAGCATACAGACTCAAAGAGGGTGAATGAATGCCACTAAGACGCCTCTCTCGCCTTTTCATCTAACTGGTTACCAACTCCCCTCAATCTTTTCTTTTTAGTATTTCTTAAATTCATCTATTCTTTGCCCTGGCCTGGTGGCTAAATGGATAGAGTGTCATCGTAGTGCACTGAGGTTGCAGGTTCGACCCCCAGTCAGGGCACGTACAAAAAGCAGTCAATGAGCGCACAACTAACTGGAACAACTAAGCGGAACGAGTTGATGTTTCTCTCTCTCTCTGTCTCTCCCGTCCCCTTTATCTCCCTTCCTCTCTCTAAAAATCAATGAAAAAATTAAGAAAAAACATTAAGAAATTCGTCTATTCTTTTTACATTTACTGTTTAAATTTATACTACCGAGATTTCTTGCCCAGATTTTGGTCAAAGCCTCCTGCTTGGTCTCCCTTATGCTTATATTGCCTTTCTCCAATTTACCTTCCATATTTCTACTAAAAATTTTTTCTAAAATTAAATTTTAGGGACTCACTATACCACATAAAGTCTTCAATGGCTCCCCAGAGTCTTGAGAATAGAGCCTAACTCCTTAGCCTGGCCCACAAAGTCCTCCATGCCTCAATGCCTCAGCCCCTCCTACCTCTCCATCAGGTTCCCAAGGCTCCTTCCCTACCCTTTTCCCCTCTATTCCCCCTCAATCCTACTGATGCTGAACCACTTTTAAAAGATTGAAATCCCAGAAAGCACCTTTTCCAATAACAATGGAAGGAAACTAAAAATCAATAGCAGGAGGAAAAGTTAAAAATCCACAAATTCAGGGAAATTAAACAACACACGTTTAAACAACCCGTGGGTCAAAGAATAATTCACAAGGGAAATTAGAAAATACCTTGAGACCAATGAAAAGAAAAACACAACATTCCAAACCTTATGAGATGCAGCGAAAGCAGTGCTAAGGGGAAGTTTATAGCTATAGATGCTCACATTAAAAAAGAGGAAAGATCTCAAATCAACAATCTTACCTCATACCTCAAGGAACTGAAAAAACAAAAACAAACTGAACCCAAGCTAGCAGAAGAAGGAAATAATAAAGATTAGAGCAGAGATAAACAAAACAGAGCCTAGAAAAACAACAGAAAAAAATCAACAAAATGAAGAGTTGGTTTTTGAAAAGATTGACAAAATTGACAAACCCTTAGCTAGATAAATGAAGAAAAAAAAAGAAGACTCAAATAACTAAAATTGGAAATGAAAGAGGAGACATTACAACTAATTTTACAGACAAGATCATAAGCCTGACCGGTGGTGGCACAGTGGGTAGAGCATAGACCTAGAATGCTGATGTCCCAGTTTTGAAACCCTAAGGTCAGCGGCTTGAGCAAGGGGTCACTGGCTCTGCTTGAGCCCCAAGTCAAAGCCACATACGAGAAACAATCAATGAACAACCAGAGGTGGATTTTAATTTTTTTTTTTCATTTTTCTGAAGCTGGAAACAGGGAGAGACAGTCAGACAGACTCCCGCATGCGCCCGACCGGGATCCACCCGGCACGCCCACCAGGGGCGATGCTCTGCCCACCAGGGGGCAATGCTCTGCCCATCCTGGGTGTCGCCATGTTGCGACCAGAGCCACTCTAGCGCCTGAGGCAGAGGCCACAGAGCCATCCCCAGCGCCCGGGCCATCTTTGCTCCAATGGAGCCTTGGCTGCGGGAGGGGAAGAGAGAGACAGAGAGGAAAGCGCGGCGGAGGGGTGGAGAAGCAAATGGGCGCTTCTCCTGTGTGCCCTGGCCGGGAATCGAACCCAGAGGTGGATTTAATGGTGGGTTCACTAGGTTTGCACCCTGAGCCCCGGCTTCTGAAGGGCTCAGCAAAACCCCAACGTTACAGTTTTTTCTAATGACACCAAGTTTCGTTTCATATATGCGATTTTAACATTAGTAGTACATAATATTTTTTTATTTATTTAAAAATATGGTTAGCCTGACCTGTGGTGGCACAGTGAATGGAGCATTGTCCTGGAATGCTGAGGTTGCTGGTTCAAAGCCCTGGGCTTGCCTGGTCAAGGCACATATGGGAGTTGATGCTTCCTGCTCCCCTCCTTCTCTCTCTCTCTCTTTCTCTCTACTTTCTCTCTCTAAAAATGAATAAATAAAAAATCTAAAAATAGCCTGACCTGTGGTGGCACAGTGGATAAAGCATCGACCTGGAAATGCTGAGGTTGCTGGTTCAAAACCCTGGGCTTGCCTGGTCGAGGCACATATGGGAGTTGATGCTTCCAGCTCCTCCCCCCTTCTCTCTCTGTGTTTCTCTCTCTCCCCCTCTCTCTCCTCTCTAAAAATGAATAAATAAAATTTAAAAAAAAAAAACTTTAAAAAAAAAAATCTAAAAATATATATATATATTTCAAAAAAAGTATGGTTAACATGTATTTTTATTTTCCCTATCTCTCTCTTTTTTTTTTAAGGGGCCCAATATTTTCTTCTGCACCCAGGGCCTCAACCGACCTTAATCTTCCTGTGTGAACAACTAAAATGATGCAACTATAAATTGATGCTTTTCATCTCTCTTCTTTCTCTCTCTCTCCCTCTAAATAAAAAAGAAATAAATAAAATATTATAAGAGACTATTGTGAACAATTGCACAGCAACAAATTGCACAACCTATTAATAAAAATAATAAATAATTCCTAGAAATGCACACCTGCCCTGATTGGAACATGAAGAAATAGAAAATCTGGGGAATGAAATGTACAGCATGGTGATGATAGTTAATAAAACTATAGTTCATATTTGGAAGTTGCTAAGAGAGTAGATCCTAAAAGTCTTCATCACAAGAAAAAAAATGTGTAACTATGTATGGTGATGAATGTTAAGTAGGCATATTGTTGTGATTATTTCTGAACATATACACTTATTAAATCATTATGTTATACACCTAAAACTAAAATATAACATTGTGTGTCAATTATACTTTAATAAAAGAAGAAAGAAAATCTGAACAGACCTGTAACTAGTAAGGAGATTTAATGAATAATCAGAAACCTCCCAACAAAGAAAAGCCCAAAACCAGATGGCTTCACTGGAGAATTTTACCAAACATTTAAAGAAGAATTAACACCAAACCTCCTCAAACTCTTTGAAAAAAAGTTGAATGAGCCCTGGCCGGTTGGCTCAGCGGTAGAGCGTCGGCCTAGCGTGCGGAGGACCCGGGTTCGATTCCCGGCCAGGGCACACAGGAGAAGCGCCCATTTGCTTCTCCACCCCTCCGCCGCGCTTTCCTCTCTGTCTCTCTCTTCCCCTCCCGCAGCCAAGGCTCCATTGGAGCAAAGATGGCCCGGGCGCTGGGGATGGCTCCTCGGCCTCTGCCTCAGGCGCTAGAGTGGCTCTGGTCGCAATATGGCGACGCCCAGGATGGGCAGAGCATCGCCCCCTGGTGGGCAGAGCGCCGCCCCATGGTGGGCGTGCCCGGTGGATCCCGGTCGGGCGCATGCGGGAGTCTGTCTGACTGTCTCTCCCTGTTTCCAGCTTCAGAAAAATGAAAAAAAAAAAAAAAAAAAAAAAAAGTTGAATGGAGAAATCACTCCCAAACTCATTCACTGAGTCCAGCAGTACCCTCATATCAAAGCCAGACAAAGACACTACTAGAAAGAAAATCATAGACCAATATCCCTGAAGAACACTGATGCCAAAATCCTCAATAAGATACTAGCCACCAAATGCAGCAGCACATTGAAGGGATTATATGTCATGACCAAGTGGGGATTATTCCTGAAATGCAAAGATGACCCAACATACAAAAATCAATCAAGCTTGACCGGGTGGTGGTGCAGTGGATAGAGCATCGGACTGGATCAAGGAGGACCCAGGTTCAAAACCCCAAGGTCACTGGTTCGAGTGCGGGCTTATCTGGTTTGAGCAAGACTCACTAGCTTGAGCCCAAGGTCGCTGGCTTGAGCAAGGGGTCATTCAGTCTGTTGTAGCCCCCCGGTCAAAGCACACATGAAAAACCAATCAATGAACAACTAAAGTGCTGCAATGGAGAACTGATGCTTCTCATCTCTCTCCCTTCCTGTCTGTCTTTCCCTATCTGTCCCTCTCTCTGTCTCTGTCAAAAAAAAAAAAAAAAATCAAGGCCCTAGCAGATTAGCTCAATCGGTTAAGAGCATCATCCCAAAACAACAAAGTTGTGGGTTCGATCTCTGGTCAGGGTACACGTGAAAAGCAACCAATGAATGTATGACTGAGTGAAACAACAAATGAATGCTTCCCTTCCCCCTCCTCTCTCTCTCCCTTCCTCTCTCTGTCCCTCTGAAACAATAAATCAAAAGAAATTAAGCCCTGACCAAAAAGTGCTCAGTCAGTTGGAGCATCTACCCAGAGCATGGAGGTTGCCAGTTCGATTCCCCAGTCAGGACACATACAGGAGCAGCTTGTTGTTCCTGTCGCTCTCTCCCTGCCACTCTCTCTCTTAAAAAAAAAGTCGATCCACATACCTATCTGGTGGTGGCGCAGTAGAGAGAGCATCAACCTGAGATGCTGAGGTCCCTGGTTTGACCCTGAGGTCACTGGCTAGAGTGGGGGTTGCTGACTTGAGTGTGGGATCATCAACATGATCCCATGGTCACTGGCTTGAAGCCCAGCATCAGTAACTTGAGCCCAAGGTCGCTAACTTAAGCAAGGGGTCACTAGCTTGGCTAGAGTCCCCCGGTCAAGGCACAAATGAGAAAAAAATCAATGAACAACTGAGTGCCGCAAAAACAAGTTGATGCCTCTCGTCTCTCTCCAAAATAAATAAATAAATAAATAAATAGACAGATAAATAAATAGATAAATAAAATCAATGTAATACATACACCACACGCAGAATGAAGGGCAAAAGCCACATGATCATTTCAATTGATGCAGAAAGAGTTTTTGACAAAATTCAACAGTTTTATGACCAAAAAACTACCACTCAATAAACTCTAAATGGAAGGAAACTACCTCAACAAACAGTAGTCTCCACCCCCCCATCCAAAGGGGACAGATATGTTTCAAGACCCATACTGAATGCTTGAAACCAGGGATAGTATTAAACCCTATATATATGTATGTATGTATGTATATATATACTGTGCTTTTTCTTATACATACATACACTTTCCAGTTTCTCTTTCAGGCATATGCAAATGGCCAGCATCATTACTCTTGTGCTTGGGGCCCTTATTAAGTAAAATAAGGGTTACAAGGGTTACTCAAACACCAACATCAAGATACCACAACAGTCAATCTGATTACCAAAATGGCTACTGCATGACTAATGGGAAGGAAAGTCCACTACAGTGTGGAGACCCCAACAAAGGAATGTTTCACTTCCCAAGTGGTAATGAGTAGGTCACGCAAGATTTAATCATGCTATTCAGAATGAGAGCAATTTAAAAACTGATGAATTGTTTATTTCTAGAATTTTCAATGAAATATTTTCAGACCACAGTTGACCAATGGGTAAGTGAAACCTTAGAAAATGAAACTGTGAACTGGGAAGGGGGTCACTGTAATAAAAACCATATATGTATATAACAAGTCTATAGCTAACATTATACTCAATGGGGAAAGACTGAAAACTTATACTGTAAGATTAGGACCATGACAAGAATGCCCACTCCCACCACTGTTATTCAACATAGTACATACTGGGAGTTCTAGCCAGAGCAATCAGTCTATATTGTCATTCAAGTCAAGGGACCCTAAATAGCCTTATATGATAAAATGATGTTCACCAAGGGTGCCAAGGTCACTCTATAGGAAACAGAAATCTCTTCAACAAATGGTGCTGGAAAAAGTAGATATCCTCATGCAAAAGAATAAAATTGGACCTTTATGCCAAGTACAAAAATTAATTCAAAATGGATTCAAAGACCTAAGCTTAGGACCCAAAACTATAAAATTCCTTGAAAAAAAAATAGGGAAAAAGCTTCATGACATAGATTTTGTGATAATTTCTTTCTTTTTTTTTTCATTTTTCCAAAGCTGGAAACGGGGAGGCAGTCAGACAGACTCCCACATGCGCCTGACCAGTATCAACCCGGCAAGCCCACCAGGGGGCGATGCTTTGCCCCTCTGGGGCATTGCTCTGTTCGTCCAGAGCCATTCTAGCGCCTGAGGCAGAGGCCTCAGAGCCATCCCCAGCACCCGGGCCATCTTTGCTCCAATGGAGCCTCGCTGCGGGAGGGGAAAAGAGAGACAGAGAGGAAGGAGAGGAGGAGGGGTGGAGAAGCAAATGGGCGCCTCTCCTGTGTGCCCTGGCTGGGAATCGAACCCGGGACTCCTGCACGCCAGGCCGATGCTCTACCGCTGAGCCAACCGGCCAGGGCCTGTGATAATTTCTTGGCTATGAAACTAACAGCACAGATAGCAAAAGCAAAATCACCTAATAACCATTTAAAAAATCAAAAGAAAAAAACACAGAAAATAACAAGTGCAGACAATGATGTACAGAAATTGGAACTCTTGTTCATCGTTGGTGGGATTGTAAAATGGTGGCGCAGTGGATAAAGCGTCGACCTGGGAATGCTGAGGGTCGCCGGTTCGAAACCCTGGGCTTGCCTGGTCAAGGCACATATGGGAGTTGATGCTTCCTGCTCCTCCCCCCTTCTCTCTCTCTGTCTCTCTCTCCTCTCCCTCTCTCTCTCCTCTCTAAAAAAAATGAATAAATTTAAAAAATAAATAAATAAAAAAGTAAAATGGTACAACTGCTATGAAAAACAGTATGGAGGTTCCTCAAGAAATTAACACAGAGACCCTGGCCGGTTGGCTCAGCGGTAGAGCTTCGGCCTGGTGTGCGGGGGATCCGGGTTTGATTCCCGGCCAGGGCACATAGGAGAAGCGCCCATTTGCTTCTCCACCCCCCCTCCTTCCTCTCTGTCTCTCTCTTCCCCTCCCGCAGCCGAGGCTCCATTGGAGCAAGGATGGCCCGGGAGCTGGGGATGGCTCCTTGGCCTCTGCCCCAGGCGCTAGAGTGGCTCTGGTCGTGGCAGAGCGACCCCCCGGAGGGGCAGAGCATCGCCCCCTGGTAGGCGTGCTGGGTGGATCCCGGTCGGGCACATGCGGGAGTCTGTCTGACTGTCTTTCCCCGTTTCCAGCTTCAGAAAAATACAAAAAAAAAAAAAAAAAGAAATTAACACAGAACTACATACTACATGACCCAGCAATACCGCCTCTGGGTAAATACCCAAAAGAATTGAAAGCAAGGACTTGAACAGATATTTGCACAATCATGTTCATGGCAGCATTATTCACAATAGCCAAAGATGGAAGCAACCCAAATGTCCATTGATAAGTGAATGGATAAAAAAGATGTGGTATATTACATACAGTGGAATATTATTCAGCTTTAAAAAAGAAGGAAATCCTGTTAAGCACTAAACATGGATAAACCCTAAGGACATTATGCTAAGTGATACAAGCTAGTCACAAGAGACCAGTATTGTAGATTCCACTTTATATGAGGTATCTAAAATAGTCAAATTCATAGAAAGTAGAATGTTAGTTACCAGATAAGTAAGTTGGGATAAGGGGAAATGGGAAATTTTTGTCTCGTGGGTACAGTCTCAGTTTTTCCAGATGAGAAAGTTGTGGAGATCTGTTGCACAACAGTGTGAATATATTTAACACTACTGAACTGTACATGGAAGAATAATGAAGATGGTAAATTTTATGTTATGTGTTTTTAGCTATAATAAAAAGGTTTTTTTTCCAACCATGCAAAAAAAGGTAATAAATTTTTAAAAAAAGAAAAACTTATCACCTTCTTAGGTGATTCTGAAGGGCCCCAGATTTGTAAATCACTGTCCTGAAGTGATCCTGGGATGGCTTCCAGAAGGAATAGTAGCTTGAAGCTGTGAAGGGTGGAAATGTTTGAGTTGGATGAAGAGGGGGAAGTTACAAAGGGAGGATTTAGTTCAACAGCAGTATCATTATCATCGTCGCAAACATTTATTACTAGTCCTATCATGTGTCAGTCATGTGGTTCATACGTGTTCTCACATTTAATCCTCACAACAGCAACTCTGTGAGGTAGGGCAAGTTCTGGCTGAACCTCGGAGCTTTGCACCAAGATGGAAGCACTCTCCCTGCCCCTGACACTCCCAGGCCTCCCCTCTGAATAACTCTTATCCACTGGGGCAGCAGGACTCCTGGTACCTGCCCTGCTTTTGCTGATCAGATGGGCCAGGGCTGAATTTTCCTACAGGTGGCTGGCACTTAAGGGCATTAATTATCAGGAGGCACCTCAGGCCCCCTGTGGGCGCCCTCTGCTGGAGGATCCTGGCTTGGCAAGTGTCTGCAGGCTCTGGGCACTGGGCCCAGTTGGCTTTCATTTTTTATTAGAATGATGGGATGTCTTTCCAGGCCTGGGCCATATTAATTACAGCCTGTTGTATAACAACCTAAGGTTTCATAGAGGACAGAGTTCTCTGTCCCAGAAGCCTCTGGTTCACAAGACACTCCCCCCTACACACACACACACACACACACACAAGACTGACTTCTCAAAGACTCTGACTCCCTCCACCTTCTGCTGCTCAGCATGAGCTTTGATGCTCTACCCCCCTCCCCAACTCATTCTCAGAATGGCCAATCAGGTAGAACCCTGGAGCTTCTGGAAACTTCTTAATACTGAGGAATTCTAAAAATCCGATCTAAACGCTGGACACAGATCCTTGCTTCAATAAAGAAACGGAGTGGAGTCTACTGTTAAAGGATTCTTCCAAGAAGGGCCTCAGCGTCATTCACACAAGGAATACCATAATGGATTCATGCACTGAGCTTTGGGGTTTGCACACTTCTTTGAGCAGCAAACCCTTGGGACCCTTCCTACTGGGCCTTCCTGGCACTGAGGCAGCTGCAAAGTGTGGGATTCCATGGAAGGAGAGGGGGAGGGGACAGGGACGGGGACGGGGACAGGGATGGGGAAGGGGAATTTTTCATTGTGAAGTTCCCAAGCTAGCTGAAAACATTTTTTTTAATCCATGATATAGCGTAAATGCTTGGATATTTGCTATGAAAAATAAAGCAAAACTTACAACCATGGGTGATAAGTAAAAAGATTTTGGATCTGGGCCCTGGCCGGTTGGCTCAGTGGTAGAGCGTCGGCCTAGCGTGCGGAAGTCCCAGGTTCGATTCCCAGTCAGGGCACACAGGAGAAGCGCCCATCTGCTTCTCCACCCCTCCCCCTCTCCTTTCTCTCTGTCTCTCTCTTCCCCTCCCGCAGCCGAGGCTCCATTGGAGCAAAGATGGCCCGGGCGCTGGGGATGGCTCCTTGGCCTCTGCCCCAGGCGCTAGAGTGGCTCTGGTCGCGGCAGAGCGACGCCCCGGAGGGGCAGAGCATCGCCCCCTGGTGGGCAGAGCGTCGCCCCCTGGTGGGCGTGCCGGGTGGATCCTGGTCGGGCGCATGCGGGAGTCTGTCTGACTGTCTCTCCCCGTTTCCAGCTTCAGAAAAATACAAAAAAATACAAAAACAAAAAAAAAGATTTTGGATCTGAAACCTTGTCTGTATTTGTTACACATGCTGATGCTTGAGAGAAAGCAAGTTAAATTACCGAGAATCAGATGGAGGCGCTAGTGGAGGTCTGAGGGAGCTCTGAGCATGTTAGAAGGCTGACAGAGGGGCTCTCTGTGCTCTCTGTGTGTGAATTTCTTTTCACGTTACGGGCTTCCTCTTTCTTGATATAGGTGTATCAAGAAGAATACTCCTCTTACATCTCCTTTTTACAAGTGTACAAGGAAGGTGTGAGTCTTTGCAACTCCACATGATTCCGGTCATTTTGGACCCACAAGGAAAGGAGAGAAGAGCAGGAGATGGTCCCTCAGCAGCTGGACAAGGGGGTGGGAGTGGGGCTGGGGTAGAGCAAACCTGCCTAAAGTGAATGTGAGAGGCGGACATGCACAGGAAATTACCTGCTGGAGGGAGTAGGTGAGAGAGCTGCCATCCTTCTCCCCACACTTATCACTGCCACAAGACGCATTCAGAGCCCTCTCAGATCTATAAGTATAGGGACAGCAAACCTAAGCCAGGGCTGAGGTTTCCCTTGCTGGCCAGTGAAATGCACGTGTGCTGCTTCCCTCTTCCTGAACCAAGCCTACTGTATACATGTCACCCTCTCCTTTTCCCTGTGCCTCTCTCCCCCCTGGCAACTGAACCATAAACAGTCTTTGCCTGAAACACAGATTTGATGATCCCATTACCTCTGCACCTTGTCAAAACCTTTCAGGCCCTAACCAGGTAGCTTGGTTGGTTAGAACAGGGGTCAGGAACCTTTTTGGCTGAGATAGCCATGAACACCACATATTTTAAAATGTAATTCTATGAGAGCCATACAAAGACCCGTGTATGGTACGCATTATCCAATAAAAATTTGGTGTTGTCTCGGAGGACAGCTGTGATTGGCTCCAGCCACCCACAACCATGAACATGAGTGGAAGGAAATGAATGGATTGTAATACATGAGAATGTTTTATATTTTTAAGATTTTTTTTTATTAAAGATTTGTCTGCTAGCCAGATGCAGCCATCCAAAGAGCCACATCTGGCTCACGAGCCATAGGTTCCCGACCCCTGGGTTAGAGCACCGTCCCCATATGTCAAGTTGCAGGTTCCGTCCCTGTTCAAAGTGCCTACAGGAACAGATGAATGTTTTTTTCTCTCTCTCTCTCTCTCTTCCCCTTCCCCCTCCCTCTCTCTCTCTCTCATGCTCACACAAAGGCTGAAGAGCTAACAGTGAAAGAGAAAGTCCCTGTCCCCAAGGGTTTTTATACTCTACTCCAATCAACTTCAAATCCTTTGTCTTCATCACCCTACTCACCTCTCCCGATCTTTCCTCCCAACTCAAGGAAGCCCTAAAGCCAACCTTGCCAGTGCTCTGGTGGTCAGTCCCCAGGAAAGGATACCTGTGTGGGGACACTGTCTAGAAACTGGGCCATCCCACTAGTTCTCTGCAGAGCTCTCTCCCCACACTCACTGTCCCTTTTACAGAAAAGGCAGGGAGGTGACAAAGGAGCAGGAGAGGACTACTGACCCCCACAGAGGGGGTGGGCAACCAATGCTTCCCAAATCCAGTTTGGAGGACTGGGGCAAGGGCTTCCTTCCGCCATTCTCTCTCCTGACTTCTCTGCTGCAGGTTCCCCAAGTCACTCATTTCTCAAGAGTGAGCTGGTCCTGCAGCCCAGAAAGGAAGTTGGATCCTAGTCCTTAGAGCTTACCTTTCACTTTGGGTTTATTTATTTATTTGGTTTTGGTTTTGTGGTTTTTTTCGAGTATAATTCGTTCTTTTGTTGTTGTTTTTTGGTTTTTGGTTTTTTTTACAGAGACAGAGAGTGAGTCAGAGAGAGGGATAGATAGGGACAGACAGACAGGAACGGAGAGAGATGAGAAGCATCATTAGTTTTTTGTTGCGACACCTTAGTTGTTCATTGATTGCTTTCTCATATGTGCCTTGACCACGGGCCTTCAGCAGATCAAGCAACCCCTTGCTGGAGCCTGCGACCTTGGGTGCAAGCTGGTGGGATTTTGATCAAACCAGATGAGCCCGTGCTCAAGCTAGTGACCTCGGGGTCTCAAACCTGGGTCCTCTGCATCCCAGTCCGACACTCTACCCACTGCACCACCTCCTGGTCAGGCTAATTCATTTTTTAATGAGAAGAACGTGTAAATGACAAGATGCCTCCACTGTGTGCGGATGGCGCTCACAGAATACCCATCGGATGCATTCTGCCCGGGGAGGGGTGGTGGGTGGACACAGGGGCTGCGAGCCTGCAGCCCCATATTTTTATTTGTTTTAAAGAGAGAGGAAGTGAGGGAGAGAGAGAGAAACATTGATTTGCTGCCCCACTAGTTGTGCATTTATTGGTTCATTCTTGTATGTGCCCTGACCTGGGATCAAACCGGCAACCTTGATGTATTGAGATGATACTCTAACCAACTGAATTAAACAGCCAGGTCCCATTTTGGGTTTATTAAAATGACTGTGACTGCGAACATTTTCTTCTAGTTTTTTTTTTCTGGTATTTTCTCTTTGGCAATATGACTCATGGTGTCTTTTGACCATATACCTATTGGGATTCTACAGTTTAAAAAAGATCATTTATATGGGCTCTTTATTTAATAAAAAAATGGCTTTAAAATATTTAACGCAGTTTGTCCTTTTTTTTTTTTTTTTTGTATTTTTCGAAAGCTGGAAACGGGGAGAGACAGTCAGACAGACACCCGCATGCACCCGACCAGGACCCACCTGGCACGCCCACCAGGGGGCGATGCTCTGCCCACCAGGGGGCGATGCTCTGCCCCTCCGGGGTGTCCCTCTGATGCGACCAGACCCACTCTAGCGCCTGGGGCAGAGGCCAAGGAGCCATCCCCAGCGCCCGGGCCATCTTTGCTCCAATGGAGCCTCGGCTGCGGGAGGGGAAGAGAGAGACAGAGAGAAAGGAGAGGGGAAGGGGTGGAGAAGCAGATGGGCGCTTCTCCTGTGTGCCCTGACCGGGAATCGAACCCAGGACTTCTGCACGCCAGGCCGACGCTCTACCACTGAGCCAAACGGCCAGGGCCTGTCCTTTTGTTTTTGTTGACACTTTTTCTTTTAAAATGACAGAAGTGATATATGAAATGTTCTTGCTGTAAGAAATGAAAATTCATAAACTTTGAATAAAGCTGTGTCCCCTTTGTCCACTATCACATTATGTCCTTCCTAACGACTCTATAGGCATTTGCATGTAACATTCACACAACAATATATAGCTTTGTTCTGTGTACATTTTTATTCTGTATGCAAACATTATACTAACTGCAACTTGCTTCCTTCACTTAACAATATAGCATGGCCCTGGCCGGTTGGCTCAGCGGTAGAGCGTTGGCCTAGCATGCGGAGGACCCGGGTTCGATTCCCGGCCAGGGCACATAGGAGAAGCGCCCATTTGCTTCTCCACCCCTCCGCCGCGCTTTCCTCTCTGTCTCTCTCTTCCCCTCCCGCAGCCAAGTCTCCATTGGAGCAAAGATGGCCCGGGCGCTGGGGATGGCTCTGTGGCCTCTGCCTCAGGCACTAGAGTGGCTCTGGTCGCAACATGGCGACGCCCAGGATGGGCAGAGCATCGCCCCCTGGTGGGCAGAGCGTCGCCCCTGGTGGGCGTGCCCGGTGGATCCCGGTCGGGCGCATGCGGGAGTCTGTCTGACTGTCTCTCCCTGTTTCCAGCTTCAGAAAAATGAAAAGAAAAAAAAAAAAAAAAAAAAAAAATATAGCATGGAGGTAACTTTTATTTTCTTAGCATGGTAAAGTTTGACTTATTTACATAACCAAAACATTCTCCTTTCTCTTAATTTCTTCTAATGGTTCTAAGCTTTAAAAGTTATTTCTTCTCCAGATATTTAAAAGTGTCTAGTTTATTTTTCTTGAATTTTTAATGCTATTGTTATTATTTGCAGTAGAATTTATTTGTTGTATTATATATGGTCAGGGTACAATTTTTCCCCCGAATTGTAGCCAGTTCGCCCAAAATAATTTTTTAAATAACCCTTTCTTTTCCCAGTGATACTACTTTATTGTATTAAATTAGTATGTATATTGTTTTCTCAATTTGAGCCACCTAATTTAATCTACTAAAACAACTCTTCATCTTTGCTTTAATACCACACAATTTTAAATATTATAATTATCTAATATATTTTATACCTAGAAGGTTTATTTTTTCCATCCTTATTCTAATTTAGAGAATTTTCTTTGAAATTCTGTATACTCCGCTAAATAAATTTTATAATCTTTGAGTAAAAATTTGAAAGAGACTCACATTTGAATTTGTACTAAACTTGTAAATTAATTTGATCATTCCATCTTTATATTAATTCACTTTTGCATCAGGCATAGGGTATGTTTTTCTTTTTTTTCCCTTTTTTATTCAGTGAGAGGAGGAGAGGCAGAGAGACAGACTTCCACATGTGTCTGGACTGG
The DNA here is from genome assembly GCF_036850995.1 of Saccopteryx leptura. Taxonomy (NCBI): domain Eukaryota; kingdom Metazoa; phylum Chordata; class Mammalia; order Chiroptera; family Emballonuridae; genus Saccopteryx; species Saccopteryx leptura. The sequence continues at coordinate 44,622,578 of NC_089515.1, read as the reverse complement.
GATCCACCTGGCAAGCCCACTAGGGGGCAATGCTCTGCCCATCTGGGCTGTTGCTCTGTTGCTCAGCAACCAAGCTCTTCTTAGCACCTAAAGCAGAGGCCATGGAGCCATCCTCAGTATCTGGGGCCAACTTGCTCTAATAGACCTATGGCTGCAGGAAGGGAAGAGAGAAAGAGAATTGAGAGGGGTAGGGGTGGAGAAACAGATGGGTGCTTCTCCTGTGTGTCCTGACTGGGAATCGAATCTGGGACATCCACACAGTGGTCCAATACTCTGCCACTGAGCCAACCGCCAAGGTTGGGTATGCCTTTCCATATTAAGGTCTTCTCGTATAACTTTTAGGGAAAAAAATTGTAATTTCCTTCATATAGGAAATGCTATATTCTGGAATAATTTATATAACATGAGGTTACCCATGACTCAAAACTTTAGATGACATCCCTCATCTCCAATAAAACCATCTAGACTCAGAACTTTTGGGGAAGACAATGTTTTTGCTATCTTTCTTAAATTCTTCCTCAACTCATCTATCTATGAAACAGTGTTTATTTCAGATGCCTGCTAGGTGCCAGGCCCCGTTTTGTGGAGTAGGGCCACAGCAGCATGCAAAGCAATGTTGTTTTTTTTACAATTATCTCAAAATAAGATGTTTGATTAAAAAAGAAACACAAAGGAAAGTTCTCTCTTCTCAGGAAGCTCCTATTTTAGTGGGGAGAGAAAAGGCGAAACAAGTAAGCAATTAGACATATGTCAGATCAGCTGCTGAGGAAAGTGAAACAGGGATGGGGGTGGGGACGGATCGCAGCTTTCAAAGCTGATCAGGGGATTCTGTCCACGGAGCCTCTGAACAGAAAAACCCATGGAAGTAGTTTACATTTTCTGCTTCTAAGTCTCCCAAATAGAAGAAACTTCTCTATTTTTTTTTACCCCAGGAAACTATTTCGTTCAAGTTTTCAAATTTGTCAGCAATTCCACATAATATTCTCTTATAGTTTTAGCTTGTTTCTGTTGTGATGGCCACCATTTACTTCACCTTAAGTTGGCTTTGTTTCTGTTTTTTTTTTTTTCTTCATTGCATTTGTCCATTGTATTCTTTAGACCAGGGGTAGTCAACCTTTTTATACTTACCGCCCACTTTTGTATCTCTGTTAGTGGTAAAATTTTCTAACCACCCACTGGTTCCACAGTAATAGTGATTTATAAAGTAGGGAATTAACTTTACTTTATAAAATTTATAAAGCAGAGTTACAGCAAGTTAAAGCATATAATAATAATTACTTACCAAGTACTTTATGTCGGATTTTCGCTAAGTTTGGCAGAATAAATCTTTATAAAACAACTTATTATAGTTAAATCTATCTTTTTATTTATACTTTGGTTGCTCCGCTACCGCCCACCATGAAAGCTGGAACACCTACTAGTGGGCGGTAGGGACCAGGTTGACTACCACTGCTTTAGACTTTGTTTATACTAAAAGGACTGGTTCAAGGATATAAATATTTGTTCTGCCGGGTGTGGTGGCGCGCGCCTGTAGTCCCTGCTACTCGGAAGGCTGAGGCAGGAGAATCACGTGAGCCCAGGAGTTCTGGGCTGTAGTGCGCTATGGCCATCGGGTATACGCACTAAGTTTGGCATCAATATGGTGACCTCCCAGGAGCGAGGGACCACCAGATTGCCTAAGGAGGGGTGAACCAGCCCTGGTCAGAAACGGAGCAGGTCAAAACTCCCGCGCTGATCAGTATTTGTTCAACTATTTTTCTAGTTTCTAACTTATGCTTTTCTGTTCTCCTGTGTGTCCTGACTGGGAATCGAATCTGGGACATCCACACAGTGGTCCAACACTCTGCCACTGAGCCAACCGCCAGGGTTGGGTATGCCTTTCCATATTAAGGTCTTCTCATATAACTTTTAGGGAAAAAAATTGTAATTTCCTTCATATAGGAAATGCTATATTCTGGAATAATTTATATAACACGAGGTTACCCATGCCTCAAAACTTTAAATGACATCCCTCATCTCCAATAAAACCATCTGGACTCAGAACTCAGCCCCCCCATTTCTTCCTTCCTCATCTTTATTCAGGGTGTTATCTTTTAATATTTCTAAATGCATGAATATTTTGTTTAACTTTTTCTGAGTTTAATAATAACATCATTGTAAAAGCTACAGAACTTTTTGAGTAAAGCTTCACACACATACTGCTGGGTTTTGTAGGTACAATTCTTTGTGTTATTTTCTAAATTAACCCAGGGTTCTTGATTTCCTCCTTTATCCAAAAGCTATTTTGGAGAATTTTCAATTGTCGATTTCTAATATGAATTTCTTCTTTTAACATATTGTGAACGAAGAATGTGGTCCCTATGACAGCTGTATTTCAAATGCATTGGGATTTTCTTTATGAAAGAAATTATGATCTGTTTTTTAAAATTATTTTGCAAATCCTGGAAAGCAGACTGAATAACTCTTACAGCCCAAGCCAATAGTCACTATATCCCCAAGAACTGGGGGGGGGGGGGGGCAGAACAAAATGTGAACAGGAAATAAGCTTCAAATAGGAAGTGATTTTGATACAGAGGGACAAATAACTGGCTTTTTTCAGTACTGATGCAAGGCCAAGCATATAGTAGCGTTGGCGCTATTATATCCTTCGGTGGTCAGGTGGGGTTCTTCTGAGCAGGAAACCAAGGCTCAGAAACGTTAAGTAACTTCCTAAACTCTGTCCCCTGCTCACAGCCCTGTCTCTCTTACTTTGCTGAACAGGTTCCCACTTTTCTTTCAAGGCCCATTTTAAACATCACCTCTTCTAAGATAAGAGCTGAGCATCCCCCTTCTGTTGTTGTATGTCATCATTAGTCTTCCATCATCACCCTTGGTTGCCTGGGAGACCCTTGAGGGTGGCCGGCACATTAGGGGTTCCCAGTAAATGTGTGCTGATGAAGTGAAGAGGAAAGGCAAAGGGAGAAGGCCAGAAAGAGAATTAATGTCGGAAAATTCAACACAGCAAAGCCATCACCCTACGGCACCCCTCCCCCACCTTTGTCAAGCAGGTGATACCTGTGAGTTTAGAGGTAAGCACAGTAAATCAATAGTTTGTTCCGCTTGCCAAGTGCTTTCCAGTCTACACAGCACTATCTCATTTGATTTTCTTTCTTTCTTTCTTTCTTTTTTTTTTTTTTGTATTTTTCTGAAGCTGGAAACAGGGAGAGACAGTCAGACAGACTCCCGCATGCGCCCGACCGGGATCCACCCGGCACGCCCACCAGGGGGCGATGCTCTGCCCCTCCGGGGCTTCGCTCTGCCGCGACCAGAGCCACTCTAGTGCCTGGGGCAGAGGCCAAGGAGCCATCCCCAGCGCCCGGGCCATCTTTGCTCCAATGGAGCCTTGGCTGCGGGAGGGGAAGAGAGAGACAGAGAGGAAGGAGGGGGGGTGGAGAAGCAAATGGGCGCTTCTCCTATGTGCCCTGGCCGGGAATCGAACCAGGGTCCCCCGCATGCCAGGCCAACGCTCTACCGCTGAGCCAACCAGCCAGGGCCTCATTTGATTTTCTTAACAACATAGCTTGCCCTGAGACCATTCTCTAAGGAATGAAGCATTCAGAGACTGAGTCTGGCCAAGGTCACACAGCTGGCAAGTTGAAACAGCCAGCAGCATCTTAGACTCCAGCTATTGCCATGTTCAAACTTGAATCCAGGTTCTTGCTGACATTAAAACAGGTACACACACAGAGACACAAACACGCACACACCTACCTTGCTCCTTTCATCTTACTCATCATCATGGCTTCACAATGGTGTCTTTTTGTCCCCAGACATGTTTAATTAATACTTTAAAGGACATTCATAAGAGTGGTCCTCCAGGTTACATGCTGACTCACTCATCCATTCTTATGAACAATACACTTTCCCTGAGCCCCCCCAGTCCTTGGCTGGCCCTGGGCACTGCAACCCAGGTGCAGGCTGGGAAGGACAACCTTGAGGGCAGGCCTGCCCACAATCCGCCCACGGCATCCAGACCTGCCTATCCTCCCAGTTTTCACCCCACAACTCTTTATCTCTCTTCACAAAAAGCCCCATTCTTTTTTTTTTGCACAATACACTTTCACAATAGAGAGTCTATTCAACCCAGAGCACAAATCATCAGCAACCAAAACACTGGTTCCTCTTTCCTTCTAGGTCTTCAGATATTTCCAGGGCAGGAGAAGTAACTGCATTCTGCAGCGTAACTTCCTATTTGCTCGGTTGTTTTGGACTGTAAGCTCCTTGAAGGCCTGAATTGGGCCTTTGACTGTGGAGTGAATGAGAGGCCTAGGCCCTGTTCTCTAATTCTATGTTATTGCTTAAAAATAATATAACTTCCCTGGGTGGGTAGCTCAGTTGGTTAGAGAGTTATCCTGGAACGTCAAGGTTGTGAGTTCAATCCCTGGTCAGGGCACATACAGGAATCAACAAATGAATGCATGAATAGGTGTAACAACAAATCATGTTTCTTTCTCTCTCTCTTCCTTCTTCTCTCTTTAAAATCAATAGTTTTTATATTTTTGTATTTTTCTGAAGCTAGAAACAGAGAGGCAGTCAGACAGACTCCTGCATGCGCCCAACTGGGATCCACCCGGCATGCCCACCAGGGGGCGATGCTCTGCCCATCTGGGGCATTGCTCTGTTGCAATCAGAGCCATTCTAGCGCCTAAGACAGAGGCCAAAGAGCCATCCTCAGCACCCGGGCCAACTTTGCTCCAATGGAGCCTTGACTGCAGGAGGGGAAGAGAGAGACAGAGAGGAAGGAGAGGGGGAGGGGTGGAGAAGCAGATAGGCACTTCTCCTGTGTGCCCTGGCCGGGAATCGAACCCAGGACTCCCGCACTCCAGGCCAACACTCTACCACTGAGCCAACCTGCCAGGGCTTAAAATCAATAGTTTTTAAAATTTTAAATAAGATAATGATCATAGAAATTTGGCAAATATGCTAAGAAAATAGAGGAAAATAAAAATCACCTATAATTCCAGAAAACGGAAATAACTTTTAACTTGCTTATATTTCCTTCTAAGTATTTTATATGTATTTTGGGGAATAAATATCCAAGCATACACAAAATTGTACAAAAATATAATTCTGGCCTGACCAGGTGGTGGTGCAGTGGATAGAGCATCGGACTGGGATGTGGAGGACCCAGGTTCAAGACCCCGAGGTCACCAGCTTGAGCACGGGCTCATCTGGTTTGAGCAGGGCTCACTAGCTTGAGCCCAAGGTCGCGGGCTCGAGCAAAGGGTCACTTGGTCTGCTGTAGTCCCCGGGTCAAGGCACATATGAGAAATCAATCAATGAACAACTAAGGAGCCGCAATGAAGAATTTATGTTTCTCATCTCTCTCCCTTCCTGTCTGCTGTCTGTCCCTATCTGTCCCTCTCTCTGACTCTCTCTGTCTCTGCCACAAAAAAAAAAAAAAAAAAAAAAAAAAAAAAAAATATATATATATATATATATATATATATATAATTCTGTATATGCATATGCAATTTTGTATCTTGCTTAGTATACTACAAACATTGCCTAATTCACTAAATATTCTTCAAAAACATGATTTCTTAATAGTTTTATAGTATCACATCTGATGTCCACACCATTACTTCTTTAACCTTTCCTCATTGTGAATACTTAGGTTTTTTTTCTCCCTCCTTTCCTTTCCTTTCCTTTCCTTTCCTTTCTTTCCTTTCCTTTCTTCCTTCTTTCTTTTTCCTTTTTTTGTTTGTAACTTTTGCGAACATAAATACTGTAATACTTTGATAAACATCCTTAACACATATCCTTGTCCATCCACAATGCTGATCCTTTCAAATAGATTTCTAGAACTGAAGTTACAGAATTAAAGTTTCTCTTGATTGCTAATATTAACTTATATTTCAGGCTTTGTGCCAATGAGCTCTTCCATAGCAATGGGTGTCATCAGTGTGGCTTCTATGAATTTATTTGATTTTCACTGGTGAAGTTGGCAGTTTCCTGTTTATGGTTGATGGCTTATGTTTCATTTGGAGTATTTTTAGTCTTATATTTATGCAAATAAGGCTGGTTAAGTTATTGGGACTAAAACCAGGCAAACATACACCATTGATACAAGTGAGGTCCTTAGAGGCAGATAATTTGATCCACCCTGCCACAACTCATGAAAAAAATCATTTGCAAATGTCAGATGTTCACCCTACACAGTTTTTTGCTTTCTTTGGGTTTCCCCCAACCAGATTATTCTTAAATTATTATATACTTCTGAGAATTTTGATTTGCTGCCCAACACATCCCCCATGGAATGCTGGTCATCACCTTGGTTCTCAGTGACTCTCAACCAGTTCCATGTCCCCCTGTCATCGCCAGTGAGCCCAGGGCCCACCTCTGCTTAAGAAGGATGATGTGAATGTTTACAGACAGAGAAAGAGAAAGAGATTTATGAAATATCTGCTTTCTGCAGCCCCTCTTAGTTCAGTCTTGGGGTCCTACACCTTCCATTGGCCGATTCCATTTGGGAGATTTAGTACTAAACATCGAACATTAAATATTGCAAAGCCACCGATACTTTTTAAAATGTTTGTCTGGTTCTGTCAATGAGAGAAACAGATCTTAATAATCACCTGCTAATCTCCCAGCGGTTACTCTGGTGAACACATCAATCGAAACACTGAAGGGCCGTGTTTCATCCCTGTTCTCATTTTACAAAACCCAGATTTTCAGAGATGGATATGAACATTCTGGAAAGTCTGTGGCATAAATGCATCCTCCCTCAGGGAAATTCTGAGGGTTGATAAACCCTATTATAATAACAAACTTTCCTTCTCATTTCAGCTCTGGCAAAGGCAACTGTGGGGCTTCTGAAGTGCGCAGGGAAGACCGCAGTACACTGCTTCTGTATCAGAACAGCTTCTTTCTCCATAGTATGAATCTGAAGGCTTCCTTCCTGGGTGTGCGCAGGTCAGGGGTTTTGGCTAAATTGTGGTGGTGTCTGACCCTGATGTTAGGCCCAACATTTGCACAGGTTTCACAATTGATGAAATATACTCTCATGCATTACATGTCATATATGATCTGCCTTCATTCCTCCCAATCCCAGGAGGTGGACATTAGCGAAGTTAAAAAGGTGTCAGAGAAGGAAGTGGGTCACCTGCCCAGACAGGTTCTCCCAGGGAGGCAATCTGTAAGAGAAAAAGATAATGGGGAGGGAGAGCGGAACGCCACTCTAAAGGAAAGAGAAAACAGAGATGCTGAAAGGAACTCCCAACTGGAAATTGGCTGCAAATTCTGGCTCTGCCACGCCATAGCTGTGACCTTGGAAAACTTTTTCGATTTCTGAGCCTCGGTCCCCTCATCGTGAAATGATGGTCAGAACATGACATCTATGTGGCACAAAGGTGACTGTATGTTGATCACAGCGGGTTCACAAAAGTGAAAAACTGAAAATATCCCACAGTCCAATAATTTATTTAAACAAAGTAAGATAGCCCTGGCCGGTTGGTTCAGCGGTAGAGCGTCGGCCTGGCGTGCAGGGGACCTGGGTTTGATTCCCGGCCAGAGCACATAGGAGAAGCGCCCATTTGCTTCTCCACCCCTCCTCCTTCCTCTCTGTCTCTCTCTTCCCCTCCCGCAGCCAAGGCTCCATTGGAGCAAAGATGGCCCGGGCGCTGGGGATGGCTCCTTGGCCTCTGCCCCAGGCGCTAGAGTGGCTCTGGTCGCAGCAGAGCGACGCCCCGGAGGGGCAGAGCATTGCCCCCTGGTGGGCAGAGCATCGCCCCTGGTGGGCGTGCCGGGTGGATCCCGGTCGGGTGCATGCGGGAGTCTGTCTGACTATCTCTCCCCGTTTCCAGCTTCGGAAAAAGAAAAAAAATAAAATAAATAAATAAATAAACAAAGTAAGATATGTGCATGTCATGGAATAATATCATACATTAAAAACAATAATGTGGCCCTGGCCGGTTGGCTTAGTGGTAGAGCATTGACCTGGTGCATGGAAGTCCCAGGTTTGATTCCCAGCTAGGGCACACAGGAGAAGTACCCATCTGTTCTCCACCCGTCCCCCTCTCCTTTCTCCCTATCTCTCTTTTCTTCCTGCAGCCAAGGCTCCATTGAAGCAAAGTTGGCCTGGGTGCTGAGGACGGCTCCATGGCCTCTGCCTCAGGTGCTAGAATGGCTCTGGGTACAGCAGAGCAACACCCCAGATGGGCCGAGCATAGCCCCCTGGTGGGCGTGCCGGGTGGATCTCGGTCGGACACATGCAGGAGTCTGTCTGCCTGCCTACCCCTTGCTTCTCACTTCAGAAAAATTAAAAAAAAAGGAAGAATAATGTGAATAATGTGGATGTCTATAGAAAAGGACAGATATTTGTGACACATCACTGGGCAAAAGTGGCTACAATTCAGTAGGTATAGGGTTATGCCATTTTTGTTAATTTGTAAAAATAACATCATGTAGTCACTCATTTGTTTAGCAATGTTTATTTTGTATAATAGTTTTATTACTTGCATTTCTTTTTTTTTTTTTTTTTTTTTGTATTTTTCTGAAGCTGGAAACGGGGAGAGACAGTCAGACAGACTCCCGCATGCGCCCGACCGGGATCCACTCGGCACGCCCACCAGGGGCGATGCTCTGCCCATCAGGGGGCGATGCTCTGCCCCTCCGGGGCGTCGCTCTGCCGCGACCAGAGCCACTCTAGCGCCTGGGGCAGAGGCCAAGGAGCCATCCCCAGCGCCTGGGCCATCTCTGCTCCAATGGAGCCTTGGCTGCGGGAGGGGAAGAGAGAGACAGAGAGGAAGGAGGGGGTGGGGGTGGAGAAGCAAATGGGCGCTTCTCCTATGTGCCCTGGCCAGGAATCGAACCTGGGTCCCCCGCACGCCAGCCGACACTCTACCGCTGAGCCAACCGGCCAGGGCCTATTACTTGCATTTCCATGTAAATAAGTGGATATAAAATGTCCAAGGATATACACCAAACTATAATGTCTCTACAGGGGTCCCTTTCAGTTTTGTTTAGCTGATTTTCAAATTCTTTCACAATGAACTTGTGTCATAAAAAAATAATAGAAGTGTAAAATGTTTACAGTACAGGAACTGGAACACTGGTGTGCCTGGATCCAGGGGCATTTTGCTGTTGCCAAGTCCATCTACACATTGCTTGGAGAATGAGGAGCTCAAGCAAAGGACTAAGATTTAAATCGGACTCCAGAAGAGTCAGTAATCCCTTCTCCCTGCCCTCCCTCCCAGTGTAAATGTCTGTGTCTACTCTCCACTGAGCAAACTCAACCAGGTACCTGCTCCTAAGACCCTCTGGGATTTTACAAGGCCCACTCTCTTCTGATTCCTATTCGTTCTTCAGGCAGGCTACAACTCCACTGATGCGGCCAGGCCTTCGTAACCAGTCTTCACGTTCCAGCCATGCTCCTAAGAGGACAACTTGGCTACCTTGATGAGACAGATGTAGATGTTCCCAATCCATGCCACCTGTTGGGACACAGGGCATCCATCGTTCAATGAATGCTTCCTCCACAGCCAGCTCATCCTGTTGCTGGTATGGTGAGTCACTCTGGTTTCAACCCAGAACATAATCTCATTTTTAGGTTGTAAGGGCACCTCCCTGTCACTCCCTGATTTATAAAACTAACAAATAAAAGCTACTATGTACCAGATGCTATGCATGGGTGCATTTAAGCCTCACAATAACCCTGCAAGAAAGGTGTTTTCATCCCCATGTTACAGATGAGCAAACAGAGACTCAGAAAGGTCAACTTGCCCAGGGATGTGCAGCAAGCAAACCTGGGCCCTTAAATGTAAGATGCTGTCTCTGCAGACCACAAATGTTGGTTTCTACCTCCGTTTTATAAGTGGGGAGATTATGTCTAAACTATTCACCAAGGCTATTATTCACTCAAGTTCATGAAGTCAGCAAGTGGAAGAGGCTAAAATCGGAACACCTCCCTAATACCCACTGCCCTCCTCCCCTTATGCCCTGTCACACTCCCCACCCTCCCCTCCCCCACTTGTGCCCTGACACTCTCCTCACTTTCCACTCCCCCACGTCCACTCTACACTGCAGCAAATACTTGTAGCAGTTCCAAGAATCTGTAAGAATGTGCTCTCTTGCCCTGGGGGATTGGGACAGGTTGTGCCATACATTTGCCTGGCACAGGCCTACTCATCTAGATGTAACCTCCTCCAGGAAGCCATCCCTGACCACCCGGTTTGGAGTATCCTCTTAGATGCTTTCTTGGTTCATCTTTGCATGCATCACCTGGCATTGTGGTTGCCTGTCTTCTTGCTTCTTCCCCTGCCCCTCTGCAAGGCTTAAATGAGGACCTGGTGTACTGATGGTCTCAGCACCCAGCACAGCAGGCACAGAGTAGGTACTCAATAAGCACTTGTTAAATGAATGCTTGACTAGCAGAGCTGTGTTTTGCTTTTGTTTGAAGGATACAGCTTAGGTGCACTAAGTGGGAGGATATAAAATGACAGAAATGTATAGCCTGTCAAGAGGGCATAGTGGGTGCGAAGCCTCTGGGGTCATCGCAGGCTCAGTGTACTGCTATTAAAACCATGGTGTCCTCCTTGCTCAAGCAAAGTCTCGGGCTGTTGTTTTCTCACTCCCAATCAGAAACAAATCATGTTCTGAGTGACTGAAGTCATTGCTCACAACACCAGGAGCTGGTTTAGAGTGGGGTGAGGGGCAGTGGCCTTGGGGCTCTGGTCTCTAAAGGCCCAGGCCCCTGGCTGGGGGGAGGGGTGAAGAGTAGCAGGTCTGGCCCAGGAAGGCTGCAGTCACTGGGGGAGAGACAATGGGGATCAGCATCTGCTCCTCGCTGGGAGAAGGGACCCTCCAGTGAAAAGCCAGGGAAAGCAGGGAAGTGTGGGAGGAATTGATGAGAAGGGGTGGAGCCAAGGAGATGCAGCCAGGAGGAAGGAAGAGAAGGGGAAGGAAGAGAGGCGGGAGGCAAAGCGATCCAGGCTTTCCTTCCTCTCCCTGACCTGTTCTTGAGCTGCAGCCTCCTCAGGCATTGTTTCCTGCGGAAACTTCGGGGGCCCACGAAGACCTCACATTTTAACCCAGCCCCTGACAGCAGCGCCGGTCCGAGTACCAGGCATCCAGCAGGTGCTCAATACTTGGGAAAATGAGAAATGTGGCCAACTTTGCTCTGGGAACTTTTCCCCTGTCTTCTCCCCACTTCTCCAGATAAGCCGAGGGCAGAACGGGTCTTGGGAGCACGCCCAGGCACCCCATGAATAATTGATCCTTCGTGGCGGCTCTGCCCGGCTCTTTCCGAGGACAGCGTCGGAGTTGAGACGCCGGCTTCCTGGAGGTTGGAGGCCGAAGGTCCAGCCTGCCCCAGAGCTGGGGGGGGGGGGGGGGGGTGGAGGCCAGGCTGTGTGCCAAGCCCCCTGCAGGGGGGCGCAAGGACTTGACCCTGTGCGGCGAATGGTCACGCCTCGGCGCCCCCAGCAGTGCAAGCGGGACCGAGGCCCAGGCCCTGGGATTGGAGGGCCCACGAAAGGCTGACCCCGGCTCCTCCAGCCCCGTCCCTACGCGGGCCTGGCGCGCGCTCGCAGCCCGCACCGCTCCCTCGAGCCTGGCTGTCCAGGGCTCTGCAAACAGCTGTTTCAAGGCTCTTTTACAGTTCAGCGCGGTGCAGGGACGTCTGTTCCGAGCCCATCTGCCTACTTTAAAAATACAGGAGTAAAGAACACACCCAGCCTTCTACCTCAGGCCAGGGAGGGGCGACTGGGCGGCACCCGGAGCCGCGCCCCCCACCTCACTGTCTGCCTTCCCGAGGACGCCCCAGGCTTCCCCGGGGCCGGGGGGCGCGCAGTCCCCGGGCCTCTTTGTGCCGGGCCGGGCCCCCCATTTCCATGCGAGGCGCTGCTGCTGCCCCTCTCCCCCTCTTCACTTCATCTTTGTTCCCCTTTTCTGAGAGGAGAAAAAAAGAGAGAGAGAAAGAAAAGGAAGAAAAAAGGCGTGACTTGATTTTCAAACGAAACTCCCACAGCAAACAAAACCCTTTTAGAGAAATAAGAAAGGAGGAAGAAGGAAGAAAAGAGGGAAGAAAAAAAAGGGGGGGGGGTAGCGAAAACCCTCCAGGCTTTCCATTTGAGTGGGAGAGTTGAACCGAAAGGCAGAGAAAGAGAGGAAGAAAAAATCCTGTCTGCGGTGGAAAGAGAAAAGAAAACTTGGGCTGACAGGAGGGGGTGGGGGGGTGGAAGGAAGTGAGAAAACAAAAGAGAGATAAAAGGCTGCTTTTCTGTCTCTCTTCCTCTGCGAGCTGGCTTAGGAGGAGCTGTTTTGCATCCCTTCACGTCAGCCCTGCCTCATTCCCTTCTTCCAGGGAGGGAGAGAGAGCGAGAGGAGAGAGGGAGGGAGAGGAGGAGAGAGAGCGAGAGAGGAGAGGAGAGGAGAGAGAGAGAGAGAGAGAGAGAGCAAGAGAGAGGGAGAGAAAGAGAGGAGCGGAGGGCGGGCGGCGGAGCAGGCGGCGGGCGCGCGTGGAGGCGGCGGCCGGCGCGCAGCGGCAGCCCGGGCGGTGGGCAGCAGGAGCCCCCGGCCCGCCGAGGGCCCCAGCGCAGAAGCCGCGCCCGGACCAGGGTGAGTGTCCCGCGCGGCCCCGGCCCCGCAGCCCCGGGCGGGCGGCGGCGGGGGGTGCGGGGGTGGGTCGCTGCGGCCGCGGCCGGCCCGCCCCCCGCCTCTCCCCGGGGACGGCCGCGCGCAGGCCCGCGCCGCGCTGCAAACATGTCGTCTTTCCCTTTCACTTCCACATTCCCTCATGCCGGCGAGCTGGAGGGAGAGAGGGAGAGCGGGGGAAAGAGGGAGAGATGGCGTCTGAGGTGGGGGGGAGGGGAAGGGAGGGAGAAGTGCGCGCGAATGAGAGACTGAGGAGAGAGGAAGAGAGAGAGAGAAAAGCAGAAATGAAAGGAAAGCGCCGCGGTGGTGGCGGCGGCGGCGGCGCGGGAGGCCCGGGCGGCGGCGGCGGCGGCTCAGGGGCCCGCACGTGGGTGTCCCGGCGCCGGTGCACTCCCCCCGCCGCCCGCCGGGGACTCAAAGTTTCGCCCCCTCGCCGCGCCGCCCCGCCCCTCAGCTGCCCACAAACTTTATTCTCCGGGCGGGTGGGTGGCAGCGCGTCCCCGCCACCCGGGGTGGGGGAGGGCGGATCGCGCCTCCGGGGGGTCGAGGGTCCCTGAGGGCAGCTGTGCGCCGCGAGACCCTCACCGGTTCAGCGTCGGGGCGCCCCAGCCCGGGACCTGTTGAAGACGCTTGCCGCCTGGCCGGGTCCCCATGGCCTGTCCTGAGTCTCCCGAGTTTCAGTCCCTTTCCTCGTCGCCCACTCGCAGCGTCTTCTCGCGGTCATTTTCCTAATTGGACAGAGCTGGCGTGGGGGGGGGGGTGATCGTTGGCGTCAGATTGGGGGCCTCGAGGCTGCGGAGTGGGTGCGGGGGCCGGGGGACCGTTGGGGCAGTCCTGCCTCCTCATCTCGGGCACGCAGATCCCACAGATCCTGCCCTCTGCCACCCCCACCCCCCAGCCGCGGACTTGCTAACTAGTGCGTATCGGGTTTTTTCCAACTTGCCTTGTAAGATGACTTTTATGGTCGCTGCCACTGCTTGCCTCCAGTCTGAGCTGTAGTTTGGGAAGATTTAAGAGGCGAGGGAGGTGCTTGCGTGGGTTTTAACTAACCCAAAACGGTCATTAATGTCTTTCCAAGCTCTGCGATGGTTTGGGCAAGGCTCAGCCCTAGTCATAGTGCGTTTTCATGGGGACACTACGAGGTGCTTCTCTTTCCAGTAAGGGACCATCTTCCTAGACCTCCCTGGAGTTGCGGGCCGAGTGCCGTGACTGCTAAGAACGCCCAGAACGCCTTGATTTCTATATACAAAATGGGAACTCCCAGCCGGCGTCGATATGGAGGGAAAATAGCCAGTTCCAGTGGGCTCCTGGGAGATATACAAAATTTCCCCACAGGTGTTCCGAGAAGGACTTGGCACCCTTGAGGGTCACCCAGCCAACTTTGAAGCTACTCTTTCAGCCCTGCCTTTGAGTACGTGTAAGTAAAAACAGAGTTCAAGCCTGCCAAGTAGACGGCCTTTAAAAGACCTCTGGGCCAGGTGGGGAGGGCAAGAAAACCACCCCTAACTGTCATTGGCCATTAGAAAATGTATCTTTCATGTTGGTGATCAAAGCCATGGGCCTGTTTGGTTTTGATTTTGGAGACTCAGTATGGCTGTCCCTTTCTTATTTGTTTTAAAGTGAACGTTATTTTCTAGAGCTTTTCTGGTGGTTTCTTCAGGTGGCCCCCCAGCCATGCATCACCCTGTGCCAGGCACCTGCCAGTCTTGGAACAAGACCTCTTAGTTGGTCACCTATAGTTCCAGCCGGATTAGTACTCCAGTGTCCTGCAGGACTTGGCTTTCCTGCAAGAGGGCAGTGCCTGTGGAGCTGCTTTCTTTTGGGTAGGGGGAGTTGGGCATTTAGGTCACATTTTCTCTCCTCCAGGCTCACCTGTGTGCCCGGGGAGGGAGATGCAGTGAGTTGAATTAGGTGCAGAATCTCACTCTTCTCCTCAGAGCAGATTCTTGGGTGAGTCTATGTTCTGTGCTGTGTGGCCAGCAGATTCATTGGTTCTGGACGTGGGTCCCTTCCATTCCAACCAGTGAGACTTATTTTTAGGTTCGCTGTCTGGAGACAAGGAGACAGGCAAAGGTCTGGAGTGGTTTTTGAATTGGAGGAAGGAAGACAAATGGGACCACCAGAGATTTTGTACAACTTCTATTTTATTTTATTATTATTATTGTTTGTACAACTTCAATTTTAGATTTGCCCTATGGTCCAGAGACATTTCTATGAGAGTTGTGCCTGGGAAGCTTGAGTTTAACTTTAGCAGGGTGGAAAACAAGTACAGTTGGAGTCAGGTGCACCTCAGAAGATGCCCCCACAGGCTCCCCTCCTCAGCTGGCTTCCTTACCCACAGCCCCTGTCCCAGGGCAGGGGCTCATTTTGTTGAATTAAGAGATCTGCTGAGTCTCATGTTAATGGGGGTTGATCTCAGCTCTTGGACTTCAAAGCTGGAAGAGGACCTTAGAGGTTGCCTAAAAGAAACCGAGGCCTGAGACAAGCTCCCATGCCTGTGGCCCGACAGTAAGTGGCAGAGCTAGCACTTGGCCCTGAGCTTTCAGAGTTCATTTCCAGTGCTCTTTCCACATGGCTGCTGACTCTGTTCCTGCTGGGCAGCCCTTCCAGAGAACAGGGCTCTGAGAACACAAAACCGTGGGTGTGTGCTCTGTGCGTGAGATGGTAAATGGAGTCTTACACATAAGGCCTGGGAGGATTCGATGGCTGTGTGACTTCTGGGGGAACTGGTGCTTCTGCTTGTTTTAACATGGACTTCCTCAAAGTCCACCAGTTCAGTGAGCTGTTCCCAAGTCACACATTTTGATCTGTAATGTTTTCTTCATGCTTTGGTACATGAGATTTATTTAGGATTGGTCTAGAGAAGACAGGAATGTCAGAACTAGAGACCTGAACTCACTTGGTGGATTAGATGTCCTGTACAACATCATTTCATGAGGGCAGCAGTCTTTCTTTGTTCACTGTGAAGCCCCTATGCCTAGAACAGGGCCTGACACATAGAGAACCTTCAATAAATACTGGTTGAATAAATGTTCTAGACATTAGGCAAAAGATTTTCCTCCCAGAAGGAACCCACTAATGATACAAGGAGGCAGGGACAGGGAGGTGATTGATTGGAGCTGCAGAGTTTTGCAGTGAGTCATTGCTTCATACAAGCGGCAGACAGGTAAGGCAGCAGGGGCTGCAAAGAGTAAACCCTGAACGGGGTGGAGCCACTGGGTGGAGACTTGTGCAAAACAATAATGATGTCTCAAATTGGACTGGATATGGGAGAATAATAATAATTATATATATCTATATCTATATATCTTGGGACATGCTTGGCTAAGTGCTTTATGAATATCATCCCCTTTAGTCCTTGCAGGTGCTAGCTACGATGTTATTTTCCCCACTTGGCAGATTGGGGAGTTAAGTGACTCATTCAAGGGCACAAGCTGGCATCTGAACCCAGGCAGACTGATATCAAACTTTGCCTCTCTAGAATGGGGATGAGGTCAGACATCTCTGACCACACCAAGGAGCTGGGCACTCAGAGCTTTGGGGTTCCTTGAAACGATGGCAACAGAAAAACTCAAAAAGAAGTTGTTGGTGTGCAGGGAAGGGAGGCTGGTCAGGGAATGAGCCCTCTGCTTTCTTTGCCATGGTCCTCACAGTGCCTGAAGACCATTCACCTAATGAAGACTCTAAGGGGATGCTTATTTGGGGACTTAACTATCCCCCAAGCAGAGTGACTAGTACCAATTCAGGACTATTTTCCCACTTGATAAAGATTTAGGAGACCTTTATTGTGTGTGGGGGGGCAGTATGCTTTTCAACTAAAAGTATGATTGACATGTATTTGAAACTCATGGGACTTTTATATTTAATTTTATTTACTGATTTTAGAGAGAAAGCAAGAGAAACATCAAGTTATTGTTCCATTTAGTTACATATTCATTGGTTGATTCTTTTTTTTTTTTTTGTATTTTTCTGAAGCTGGAAACGGGGAGAGACAGTCAGACAGACACCCGCATGCGCCCGACCGGGATCCACCTGGCACGCCCACCAGGAGCAACGCTCTGCCCACCAGGGGGCGATGCTCTGCCCCTCCGGGGCGTTGCTCTGCCGCGACCAGAGCCACTCTAGCGCCTGGGGCAGAGGCCAAGGAGCCATCCCCAGCGCCCAGGCCATCTTTGCTCCAATGGAGCCTTGGCTGCGGGAGGGGAAGAGAGAGACAGAGAGGAAGGGGGGTGTGTGGAGAAGCAAATGGGCACTTCTCCTATGTGCCCTGGCCGGGAATCGAACCCCGGTCCCCCGCACGCCAGGCCGACACTCTACCGCCGAGCCAACCGGCCAGGGCCCATTGGTTGATTCTTGTATGTTCCCTGACTGGGGATCAAACCAACAACGTTGGTGTATCGGAATGAGGTTCTCATCAACTGAGCAGCCTGGCCAGAATGAAACTGGTAGGAATTTTAAAGCTAGATATGTCACTATTATTCTTGAGGCCAGCAGAAGGTGTTTTTCAGGTTGTGTAAACCATACCTTCTCCAGGATGCTGATCCAGGCTACTCCAGACCACAACAGCTACCATTTTATTGACAGCGTGTGATTTCCCAATTGTTGAGCTGGTCCGGTCTGCGTGGAGCTTGCAGTCTCCCTGGGAGACAGACATTAAACTAATAATTACACAAACACTCTTTAATTACAGTTGTTAGAAAATGCTTCAAAGGAAAAAGTACAGAGGCCATGGGAGCTGCCAGTCAGGGAGGAGCACGCAGAGGGGTGTTCCTGCAGAAAGGGCATTTAAACAGCCACGTGAAGGGTGGGTGGAGAGGCTTTGACCAGGGTGGGACAGCCCATTAACCTTGATAGAAACCCTTGCTACTCTTTGTGGTCTGTGCACCAGCAGCATCACCATCTCCTGGGAGCTTGTTGGAAATGCAGAATCTCAGGCCCCTTCACAGACCCGCTGAGTCTGCATTTTAACAAGATTCCAGTGCAGGATAGGGTCTGAGAAATGCTGATGGAATCCAAGTACTGAACTGAGAGGTTCTTGGCTTTGCTCTGAATGAGTTGGGTGACCTCGGGCAAGTCACTGCTCTGGGTAATGAGGGAGTTAGATCAACTCACAGGCTCCTTCTGTCTTCTCTGATCTTTGGCCCTCTTACTGGTTGGTGTAGCCTCCAAGTTTATTGAGGACCTGGGCTTACACAGCATCCACCTCTGCGGTGCCTTTGGTGGGGGCCCAGCAGCTCTTGTCCACTGTCTGGTCTGACTTTAGGAAGCAGTGAAGAGGGCCAGACTGTCAGAGGGTTCGAGAAGGAACAGAATAATTCACAAAAAGAGTGTGGAGCTTTGTTGCACACAGAGAAGTTGTTTTAAGGAAACTCAGTAGGATTTGGCCTGAAGGGAAAGGAAAACTGATGGTCAAAAGAACCTTGGGAAAGAACGGTGTAACATTTCTGCCAGAAGCAGAACCGGAAACGTTTGTGTGAGTGAACATAATACTTTAAGAATTGCCATGGGGCTCTGGCCGGGTAGTTCAGTGGATGGAGTGTCGTCCCTGTTCACTGAGGTCGCTGGTTTGATCCCCAGTCAGGGCACGTACAAGAAGCAGTCAATGAGTGCACAGCTAACTGGAACAGCAAGCTGAATAATTCTCTCTTTCTCTTCCCCACCCCAAATCAATGGAAAATTAAAATTTAAAAAAATTGCCACAGAGTTTCATCCCTGCGATCTTCATATCGCTGTAGAGAGGACCAGAGGACTGAAACCAGGGGTCTTTGAGCCTTGTAATTGTGGGTGGGCTTCAGTTGCACCTGCAACTGTGCAGAGAATTACGTGTGTGTGCACTTTTCTAAGGAAAAAACCCATAGCTTTCGCCAGCCTCACGGGTCTGTCTGCAGTCTCCTGGAACGAGAG
The DNA here is from genome assembly GCF_036850995.1 of Saccopteryx leptura. Taxonomy (NCBI): domain Eukaryota; kingdom Metazoa; phylum Chordata; class Mammalia; order Chiroptera; family Emballonuridae; genus Saccopteryx; species Saccopteryx leptura. Next base: position 44,604,041 of record NC_089515.1, on the reverse strand, counting down.
GCCAGTGCCTTTCTTGTCTCCTCTCCCCCAGCACTTACTAAGGCCCCATTCTAAGCACCTTCCATATTTCGGTTCATTTATTTTGAATAACTTTCCAGGAGTCACACACCTAGTCAGTATCAGAACCAGGATGGTACCCAGGCAGTTGAGCCCCAGAGTCCCTGCCCCCAGACCCTGCCTCAGTAACAGGGCAGGTGAGACTATGGAGGAGCTCTGGTAGAACAGAAATTGAGACTACAGAGGCCCCTGCTTTACAGTTAACAGGGTTTTCCTAAGGAAACGTGTTCTGATGCTTCAGGTTGCCAGGCTAGCCCCTAAGAGCCTGTGTCACCATTGACTCAACTCATGCTTGTTTGCAAAGAAAAACAAATGAGATAATGTGACTGGTGTCGTACTGCAAGCTAAATGGAAAATTCTAGAATCCAGTCGAAGGTCCTGGGACAACTGCACTGTCAAATAAAGAGGGGGGGGAGGTGGTAGCAGGAAATTGGTGTAGATTCTGAAAGAGGGGATTAAAGGAGGTTAGAGGCCAAAGTAGGGCCAAATGTATGTCAAATCCGCAGTTTCCAAAGGTAAAATAACTGGGTTTTATTACCTACTAATTAATGTGTGGAGCTCACAGACCTGACCCTTCCCCCCATCCCTAGTGCCTTACCCCAAGTACAGAGGCCTTTTGTCTTGTCTTTTATTCATTTCTGTGCTATTTGAATTTTTATCAGTATGTATTATCTTTAAAATCTATATATTTGTAAATGGAGTGAAAGGACTAGAAGTGGGTTGACCTCTGGGAGGGGGTGTTGGTTCTGTCTTCTGCCACCATCATCATAAAGCAGTTTCTGATATTAAATATATATGCTCTATTGTGTGTGTATTTTGGGAGTACCAAGAGAATTATTGGAAATGTGAGGGTTTTTAGTATAGTCGGAAGCTGAGAATAAAGGATCACATTGTGGCCCAACTGTCTTCCCTTCTCCTGTTGTCCCCCACCCCGCCCCAGTAGGTAATAAATAGGGAATCAAAATTGTGTAAGAATGATCACTTCAGGGTCCTGGCCAGGTAGCTCAGTTGGTTAGAGCATTGACCTGAAACACCAAGGTTGCAAGTTTGATCTCAAGTCAGGGCACATATAAAAATCAACCAATGGCCTGGCCTGTGGTGGCACAGTGGATAAAGCATTAACCTGGAACACAGAGATTGCTGGTTTGAAACCCTGGGCTTGCCTGGTCAAGGCACATACAAGAAACAACAATGAGTTGATATTTCCTTCCCCCACCCCCTGTCTCTCTCCTCGCTCTAAAATCAATAAATAAAATCTTTATAAAAAAAGAAAGGAATCAACCAATGAATGCATGAATAAGTGGAACAACAAATCAATGGCTCTCAAATCAATCAGTTAAAAAAAAAAAAAGAACGGTCACTAGGAAAGCAGGAACATCCACCTTCTGGATTTACACAGGAAACTAGCTTCTGTGATGACTTTGGTTATGTGTGGTTTGTCTTCTGAGTGGTGCCCGAATGCTACTCCTGACCCCATCTCATTCTCACGAGGGCAGCAATGGAATGGGCTTCCGGATGGGGAAGGCTGTTTGGTAAAAAACAGTTGCCAAATTTTAATGGTGGTTTTATGTGCCTCACAAGGTTCACATCCTAGCTGGCCTCTCAGTAAGCATCAGGTACCCTTGGAGGCTGGTGATGCTGGTTGGTTCCTCCCACCCAATGATGTCTGATCCTGGAACTTCCAGCCCGCAGCCCCACAGCCTCACCTCCTAGTCATTCACTAGCTACAGACCACAAAGACCACTGTGGACTTGCCATTACCCGGAAGCAGGCCACCTCTGAAATTCTGGAGTCTGCTGGTTCTTCCACTGCATGAAGCATCCCTGTCCACCCCTGCCGCATGCTGGGAAACCTCTGACGACTTACCCCACCCCTCGTTCCCAAGTCTTGCCCTGGCTGCCTCCCTGGGACTTAGCACCCCACATCCTCCTACGTCCCAGTTCCCCGCTCCAGCTACAACACTCCTGTCTCCCTCTCCTTTGTCCCTGCTTCTCCCCAACGCTCTCAAATCACTTCTCTGCATGCGAGGCCTTCACAGAGTCCCCTCTGTCCATACTTCTCCCTGCTCTCCTCTCCAGAGAATATTTCACCCCCCTGCACTCCCAGCCTGCTCTCCCAGAGGTCCCTGGCCACCACCTAGTCACACACAATAACTCATTTTGTGGCCTCTAGTTACCTGACATTTCCATGGCAGGTACTGTCATGGAAAGTCTTGCCCCCACTGGGTTCTGGCTCCTTAGTCTGGATCCTCCTCAGACCTTCCTGATTCTGCGTTTTCTACCACCTCCTCCTCTCCTGGCCACACTTTGGGGCTGGAGCCATGGTCTTCTGCTACTTGCTTCCCTCCCCGTCTATGGTTTTAACCTGCACGGTGAGGACTCTTGGCCTATATCCCTGTCCTTGCGTCACCTGTAAGCAGCTTAGAGTCAGGTTTATATTTGTTAAAAGTTTGGATATGCATGGATTTCTTTCTACCGTATTATTTTGTGCTTTCTATTTCTTCTTTTTCTAATTCACTTTTCTACGTACATTCTTTTAAATTAATTGAAAGTTTTTTTTCTTAACACCTTTTTATTTTCCTGTACTGCTTTGGAATTTATACACTCTATTTCCATTCTTTTTTTTTTTTTTTTTTTTTTTTTTTTACAGGAACAGAGAGAGAGAGAGAGAGAGAGGAATAAATAGGGACAGACAGGACCAGAGAGAGATGAGAAGCATCAATCATCAGTTTTTCATTGCGACACCTTAGCTGTTCATTGATTGCTTTCTCATATGTGCCTTGACCGCGGGCCTTCAGCAGACCGAGTAACCCCTTGCTCAAGCCAGCAACCTTGGGTCTAAGCTGGTGAACTTTTTTTTTTTCTCAAACCAGATGAATCCACGCTCAAGCTGGCGACCTTGGGGTCTCAAACCTGGGTCCTCCACATCCTAGTCTGACGCTCTATCCATTGCACCACTGCCTGGTCAGGCTATTTCCATTCTTTTGATGCATGCACACTGCATTAGGTTTACAGTTGGTTGGTATCTATATATCCTTTTTCAAATAATGCAAGAACCTCAGAAGGCTTTATATAAAGTCAGAGTTGTCCCTGCTCATATTTAGTTGCCAGACAGTGGGTTAGCGGCATCTTCTTTCTTTAACCCTACAAATTGAGCATTACTTTTGATAACCTTTGCTCTGATTTTCCACAGATTTACCATTTTGTTTACTCATATTTCTCCTTGCATCTCAGGTCTTCTTTCTGGGATAAGAACATCATGTGATAAAAGTCTTAATTATAAACTTTCAGTTTTTGTTTGGCTGAAATTTTATTCCATCCTTATTGTTAAAAGGTTGGTTCACTAGGTATAAAATATTAGCTTGACAGGTATTTTCTTTTAGAATTTAAAAATAATATTTCACTATCTTCTGGCTTTTGCTGTTGATGTTGAAAAGTTGGTAGATCAATGATTGTTCTTAGGTAATTTCTTCTCTCTGGTTGTTGGTGGTGATGGTGGTGTGGTTGTGTGTGTACAGGCATGAGTATATTTTGCTGTTCAGTATATAATGTACTTAAGAGTGTATTTTATTTTATATGGCTAATGATTCACTGGGCTTCCTGAAATTAAAGATTGGTGACTTTTATCAGGTCTAGAAAATGTTCAAGCATTATCTCTTTGAATATTGTCTGTCATTATTTCTTTCTAGCTTCTCCTTTGGAAACTTGCTAGATATATGTGAGATCTTATTCTATCCTTTCTGTCTCTTCATGTCTTTTTTATCTTCAATCACTTAACTTTTTTGTGATGTTTTCTGAGTAATTTCTTGTCTTTCAGTTCACTAATTCTTTCTTTAGTTTTCTCTTTTAAAAATTTTTTTTAAATGTTTGCTTATTGATGAGAGAGAGAGAGAGAGAGAGAGAGAGAGAGAGAGAGAGACAGGAACATGGATCTGTTCCTGTGTGTGTCCTGACTGGGGATCAAACTGGCAACCTCTGTGCTTCAGGACGATGCTCCAACCAATGGAGCTATCCAGCCAGGGCACTTTAGTTTTCTCTAATCTTCTGTTTAGCCCTTTCAGAAATTATTACTTGATGTGTCTTAATCCATTACAGTTGTTCTTTTTTATATTCCTTGAGTTTTTAATCTGGATAATTATATTTTTTATTTCTGTGCCTTTATTTTATCCTTTTTCAAGGTCTTTTTATTTTTTAGTAAGCTCTTGCTCCTTATTCATGTCTTTAATTCCCCATTTTATTTCCTTCATCATATTAAACATACTTACTTTGTATTCTATATCCAATAGTTCCAGTATCTGAATTATTTGCAGGTATAATTCCATTGTTTGATACTTATGCTGATTCCACCCTTGAGGGCTTACTTCCTGATGTGTTTCATGATTTTGGATTGTGAGCTTATTTTTGCTAGAATTCTACCTATGAGAATGCTTTGAGGCAAGGGATGAGAGTACATTGTTCCAAGGAAAGTATGTTACCTTCTGCCAGAAACTTGAAGGCCCTCCCGATGGGTCCATTTATTTATAATTCTTAGCTTGCAGTTTTGACGGCTTCCAATGACCATGGATTCTCACACAAACCTTTTTGCAAAAAACTCCATCCATAGCTAACTAATGCAGATTACTTCTTCCTGACTCTACACTACCAGATACCCTGCTTTGGTTCATTGTTCCCTTATTGCCAAATGCCTTCTCTCCATCATTGGGCAAAGTCCTAGTCATGCCAGACCCAATTAAAAAATGTATCTTCTGGGTGCCACCCCTTGCAGAATTAGCCTTCCCTTCCACATTCATTGGCCACCATCGCCTTACCTCTTAGTCTGTGGGTGTGTGTATGTAGACCCCACACTGGACTCTGAGCTTCTTAAAAGCTCAGAGCTGTGTCATTTATTTCTAGAACCCCAATGCCTAGCTCACTGTTGAGCAGAGTAGTTGCTTAATAGATATCTATTGATTGAAGAGAATTTATGCCAAAATCAATACTCTCTTCTTCTTGAATAGTAATAAAAAGAAAATCACAAGCACTAACCTGCCCCATGATCTGGGACAAGTCCAGTTGGATGTCAGTGTCCTTAGCCATGAAACAAAGGGCTGCTTCTGAGATCTCCACTTGCTCTAAGATATGGGCATTCAGTGTAACTTGTGTGACTGTTGGTCACAATAACATAGATCAACTTTTGGGTCACAAATGGAATGAAAGGATGAGAGGACCATGGAGAGAAAGAGCATGATTCTGAGATAACTGAGCATGATTTGGAAGAGAGGAAAGAGAAGGAACTCAGAGGTAAATTAATACGAAATATAAAAATGTCATTTAAAAATTTGTGACCTGAGACAACTTGATGGCTGTCTAAAGAAAATGAACAGATGCCTTGGCCCAATGGCTCAGTTGGTTAGAGCATCGACCCCACACACAGAGGTTGCAGGTTTGATCCCCTGTCAGGGCACATACTGAAACAGATATATGTTTCTGTCTTTCTCCCCTCCTCTCTCTCTAAATTAATTTTTTTTAAATGAACATGTCACAAAATAAATTTCAGATAGATTAAAGATGGTAAATATTAAAAAAATGAACTTAGGAAAACAGTAAGTATGACTTAAATCCCAGAAGTCATAAAAGAAAAGATTAAAATATTTGACCCTACACAAGTCAAGTATCACCATAAACAGAGTCCAAGAGTCTCCTAGTTCTCAAAATTAGGAAAACATTTTTGCAACATATAGCAAGAGATAGAGCTTGTTTCCTTAATATATAAAGAGTTCTTACAAATCAATAAGAAAAAACCCATTGATCACATTTTTTTTTATTTTTTCCCATTGATCACATTTTAAAAGTGGATACGAACATGGATGGTTCCTAGAAAACGAAAAATTAAATTTTAACCATATAAGAACGTGTTCAGCCCAGTAATAATAAGAGAAATTCAGTTTAACTCTATTATGAAGAAGCGACAGCAGGAACATATACTCATAATTGTTGACAGAGAGTCAGTCAGTACAACCTGCATAGGGAGCCTTTTGACAGAAGTGCCTATGTAATTCTGGGAATTCCTCTCACATTGTGTGTATGTGACATGATGCATTATTATTTTTTTAGAGACAGACAGACAGGAAGGGAGATAGACGAGAAGCATCAGCCCTTAGTCATGGTACCTTAGTGTTCATTTCATTGATTGCTTTCTCATGTGTGCCTTGATGGGGGGGTGGTGTTTAGTTAAACCAGTGAACCCACGCTCAAGCCAGTGAGCTTAGACTTCAAGCCAGCGACCATGAGGTCATGTCTAGGATCCCATACTCAAGCTAGCAACCCCACATTCAAGCTGGCGTCCTCCAGGTTTCTAACCAGGGTCTTCAGCATCCCAGGCTAACGCTCTATCCATTGTGTCACCACCTGGTCAGGCAACATGATGCATTTTTTTTAACATGATGCATTTTTAAAGATAGATCATTGCTTGTAAAAGCAAAAAGAAAAGAGAAGATAAATTTAATGTCCATCAGTAGAGAATTGGTCCGTTATCCTACAGCCATACAGTGCAATTCTGTGCAGCTGTGAAAATGAATGTGGAAGCTGCCTCTGTACCCATGTGGTCACCAAGCTGTTTTCTTAGGTGAGAATGTAAGGGACAATGTGCCTGGCTACGCCATAGCTCTACTGTGATACCTAAGAGACTAATAATAGTGGTTTTCCCACAGTGGGGATGACTTTTTATGGCATCTGTTTCTACATTTTGAAATTTGTACCTTAAGCACATACCTTAATCATTTTTTTTTACCTTAATCATTTTTAAAGAAGGAAAAGAGATTAGAATGGAAAGGTGGCCTGACCTGTGGTGGCGCAGTGGATAAAGCGTCGACCTGGAAATGCTGAGGTCGCCGGCCCGAAACCCTGGGCTTGCCTGGTCAAGGCACATATGGGAGTTGATGCTTCCAGCTCCTCCCCCCTTCTTTCTCTCTGTTTCTCTCTCCCTCTTTCTCTCCTCTCTAAAAATGAATAAATAAATTAATTAAAAAAAAAAAAAAAAAGAATGGAAAGGTGGGAAGAACGATCTCACTTTTGCATTTCACGCAGGCTGTTTTAGGTATTCCCCTCTGTGACCCAGAAGGGTTACCATTTCCATAGTCCAAGAAACCGAAGGTCAGAAGTCTGAAATGCCTTGCCCAAGCTCACGGAGAGAGCCTTGGAACATGGTATTGGAGATCAGTGTTTTCTTGTTTCCTTCTCTTATTTTTAGCTGACATCTCCCAGGTTAGGGACCAATGGCTGTACACCTCAGCCTAGGCCCACCCCTCCCAAGGAAGGGAGTGTAGAGTTTCATCTCCTCGCTCCACCAGCTGGCTTGCTGGCCCATGAGTGCCTACTGGGCAGAGCTTAGGTAGCAGGTGGGGGAACCAGCCCAGAACCCAGGCAGCCACATCAGACACAATGAGGAGGATTAGGGATGGACTTTGAGTCCTACATTTGAAGTTCCCAGCTTTTATCAGAGTGTCTGAACCTTAACATTATTTCAAGGGAGCTTTTATTACTGTCTCTGAACTGGCCTCAGGTGGGCACCAGCTGCTGCCAGGTGCAGAGGGGCGCACTTCCTGGTGCCTGAGCTGGTGCCTTCCCTTTGTTTTATGGTGGGGGACGTTTCAGGGCTCAAGGCAGGTTCTGAAAGAAGAACTTGCTGTTTTTCTATCCATGGCTGCAATCAGATGGCACCTCTTTAATTAAAGGGAAGGAGAGGTGTTTTGTGTTTTTATTTTTTTTGTTGTTTTGGGTTTTGTTTTGTTGTTTTTTTTTTGTCTCAGGAACACCTGTGCTGTTTTCAAAGTAGGGTGTTGACTTCTTCCTCTTGATGGAAGTGAAGTGCTGTATGGAGAATGAAGCTCATGGTGTTGGCTGCATATACTATAAGGCTGAAATTTATAGGGTACATCTTCACTCGGGGGAAGAAACTGATGTCTTTGAGAGATACAAAATCATCTAGCACCACCTGTCCTCGTGTGTGGTGTCATATTTATTTTCTAAGTTGGAGAGTCATCATCTCTTAAGAAAGAGGCAGGGGCCCTTGGGGCTGAGGAAGGAATGCTCGTGGGGGTAGGAAGACCTTGGGAATCTGTGGGCCTGAGCTGGCACGCCCAGTACCCTGTCATCTGTGCCGCTGGCATCTTTACAAGGAATGCATCCCAATGACCCGCCCTGGCCATTTCCAATTGGCCGACAGAAGTAGAAGTGCTTGAGCATCACAGAACTGGACTGGTGTGAAGTTTGCTCCCAGCTCTTTGCTGAATGCACTGATGGAGAGGAGGCAACCAAACTGTTCACTGCATGGATGGATTTTGATATTTGAGATAGACTTGAATACTTTTGGTCAGAAAGGGGACTGGAGAAATGTAGACGTCTCCCATTGCTCCTCAGGTTTTTCCTGTAACTTGAATAATTAAGTGCACGTCCTGTGAAATTGTTCCGTCCTTGGGCCCCAGGTCCTTTCCTATGCACAAGCCGGCTTCTGTAAATAGTACACTCTAAGCGTCTGGACGCTCTCCCGTGTGGTCCACTCTGTCATTGACTTTCATTTTAGCTCGTTATCTGAAAAAACCTCCAAGTCACATCAACTGAGTGCTTTTGCTTCAATTGTAGAACCTGTCAGAATTTCTCTTTCAAACTTCTATTTCGGGGCCTTTATGCCTTCATTGTAAAAATTCATTCTCTGTCGCCAGGTAGATGAGCAATCTGGGCTCAGGAACTGGCCTCTTTTTCTCCCCTTTGAATTCATTATCGGAAGAGATGGCCGTTGTCCTTTTGTTGATCAAGGACAGAAGTAACATTTGTTTTGCCTTTTCACACCTACACCCCTCTGCTGGCTCCTGGCTCCCTCCTCCAAGGACAGAAAGTTGGGTCCTGGGTGTCCTGGGGCTGTGGCCCCCTCCTGGAGCTGTCACTGTCTGCTGGGACTGTCACCCTCCCTGCACTGCCTTGTGCCCTCTGCAGGGTCTCATTTCCTCATCCTTGGAAACCACCTCTTAGTCCTTGAAAATAATCTTAGGTGGTTTTGAGATGTCTCTGTCCAGTTCTGTTTGGGTTTCTTTTCAACTTGAGTTCAGATTTGAATGTCCAAGGAATGCCTCTTGGATCTTGGACCTCTTCCTTTTGTTTTTTAGAAAATAGCTTTTATTGATTTTTTTTTTCTTGTTACAGAGAGATTTATGATTGTTGCAGAAAATTTAGGGAACAAGCAAAAAAGAAAATAAAAACCACCTATAACTATTAATATTTTAGTATATTATATGTTCTTATTTTTTACTTTTACTTAATAGGTTATTAAAAACTCCATTGGATTAAACATTCTCTTGCAAGTTACTTTAGAGGGTTGCATTGGAGTTCTTTTGAACAGATGGACTGTATATATCTAAGCAGCCTCCCACATAGAGGTTGTGTCCTCTCTTATAGAGTCCCATGGTGACATCCTTGACCAGTTTTGCCCACAGCCTTGATACATTTCTAGAAGAGAATCAATGGGCCAAGGACACATTCTAAAGGCTCTGGGTTTAAAGGGTTAAATTGCCCTCCAGAAACATTGTCTAGTATGTTTTACTCCTTCTGGGTGAATACCAAGTCTTTTTTAAAACCTGGTTGTATGTTTTTAAGACATCGCTTTCCAAATATTTCACCCATGTTTTTAAGAATGACTGGCGGGGATAGGGACCCAGGACACAGCTGACCTGGGAAAGAGAAACTCCCGCGCTTTGCCTTTTGTTTGCTGGATGACTTGGCCCTTCTGGACTCCTGACAACAGGCAGCTGGGCAGGGACACCTCAAGGTGCCACCCTTAGGGAGCCTGGGGCAGATCTGGCTTCAAGGATTCCAGAGTCTCTCAGGGAACTTAGGCTGGGTTTTATTCTAAGAGGATGCTCCTGAAACACGCATACTGCCCCAGCTCCGGAGACCAGAGTTAGTTCTCCATGGCTGTGCTGGAGTTTGTGGAGGATAATGGGGGAACAGAGGGTTTCCTGTGCAGACCTCAAACTTATCCCCCTCAGTCCTGCACAGATCTTCAGCCCTTGCAGCCCAGTTCCTCAGTCATTGCCTTGGGGAGGTAGGGGGACAGGAGGGGATGCCATTACCAAGGTAGAAACATTTGTTGAGGCTAAATCACTTTTCCCCATCAGCTCGTGCTTCATGGTAGTTGGTGAGGCCTCTGAGGACCTCCCCTACTTCTAAGTTGCCTTCTTTGCTCTTCGCTCCTGGTAATGCCTGAGCCCTTGTCCTCCTCCTGGACCAGGCACATCCCAGTGCATCACTGCTCTTTCTGGCACCCACTCTGCTCTGGCTCCCAGTTCCCGTCACCCTTCTGTCCAGGAGGTCCAGCCCCAGCCTGTGTGGCTCTCTCAGGCCTGGTGGAACAGCCATGGGCTCTTGGAGGCCCGAAATGCCACCCTCCAGAGACACAGCGTGCCAGCTGCTGCCTGTTGGGTTATAAACAACAAAAACACAAAACCCAGCCCCTTGAGATGAGGGATGGTTTGGTTTCTATGAACCAGATGACTCATGTGTTAGAAATGCAAGGTGCAGGTTAGGAGAGGGAGGCTGGAGGTTCCCCTGGGGTGGGCTTTGTTTAAAATTTAATATGCTCTTCCTTTCTTTCAACATGCCAGCAATGGTTTCTGGCTGCTTTGTCATTGCAGCCCCGTTATCTGTCTGGTGGATGAGATCTCTTATCTGCCCAGTCCTGCCTCTCTTTCCTGAGTGGCCCTTCCCATCCCATACCCTCCTGCACCAACCCCATTGGCGACACATCTCATTCCACAATCTTATTATCATGAAACTTGGCATTTTGCTTTCTAGTCCATTAATGGTGTTGAGCCCACCAAAAGCACAAGTAGTGGGCAACTTTGGTGTCTTGTGAGAGCTATGGCACCCACTCTAAGCAGTGTGTGGAGTGCCGGCTCCCACGGTGAGGGTGTCAGGCCTGGGTGGCCAGAGGTGGATTTGAATGTTTGCTCCCTGTGTGTCCCAACTTCTGACCTGGCACCTTCTCAGCCTTGGGCACTTTAGCATGGAAAGATCACTAAACACAGAAACACAAGAGCCACCTTTTCTCCCCAAGCAGGAATGGATATAAAAGATCGCTCCCCACAAAAGTGGGTCCAGAGGCAGGGGTGCATCTTATTTTAAGCTACAGGACACTAAACCAAGACTTTCCATCTTGGCTCACCATCTCCTAGCACAGATGAAGTACAGCCCTCTCACCCAGGCCTTGGTTTCACTGCCTGTGAAATGGGTTCACAAACCCACTTTCCATAGTTGTTCTCTGTGCTATGTAATACATGATTATCATTATTTCCTGTGAAGTCAAGGGAGAGGCCTGGGTCATCCTGAGTCCTCTTTTTCCTTACAGATCTCCCTTAGGCATTTCTTTATTCATTTATTCAGCAAGCAAACATTTATCATCACCTAATATGTGCTAAACTCTGTGATATAAAGGGAAATGACATGGTCTCTGTCTTGGAATGTGGCTAGGGCAAGTAGATGTGCAGGGAGGACTGCCTGGTGGAGGTGGTATTTAGCTGAGTCCCAGTAGACAAGGGGAGCAAAGGCAGAAAGAAGAGGTGCACTTGAAGAGTCAGTGGTGGTTTGATTTGATGTGTAGGTAGGATGGTAGAAGACAGAGCTGGAGGGTTGGTCAGTAGGGGCCAATCTAAGAAGGTGTCCAAAGGCCTGGACTTGATCCAGAGACTTGTAGGAACCACCAGTGGGTTCTGAGCAAAGAAGTGATATGACAGATCACTCTGGCATAAACCAGGGGACTTGGTGTTTATGTTGTTGTTGAATCCATGTGGGGAAATCCCCTTGGAAATGTTGATCTGGGAGTTAAGAAACCCCTCAGAGGAATAATTATAATTCTTTTTCTTGAATTCCTTCTCATTTCACCTAAAATGTCAGCTTTTCATCAGCTGTTTACAGATAATTTGCAAAAGTACGTTTTCTATGCTTGATTGTGTTTCCTCAAGCTTATCAAGAAGTAACCCTAACTGAAATGTTTCCACCAGGGTGTGTTCTTAATACGTACCCATCGACTTAAGAACGAAGGAAGGTCTTTTGAAATGTCTCATGAGGGCGAGAGATCTTCTTTTTTTTTTTTAATTTTTTTTTTAAATTCATTTAGAGAGGAGAGAGAAAGGGAGAGAGAGACAGAGAGAGAGAGAGAGAGACAGAGAGAGAAGGTGGGGAGGAGCTGGAAGCATCAACTCCCATATGTGCCTTGACCAGGCAAGCCCAGGGTTTTAAACGGACGACTTCAGCATTTCCAGGTGAGGGCGAGAGATCTTCAGGCTGGGTTTCCCCCAGGCCAAGCAAGGGAAAAAGAAGGAGAACCAGTGATTGTTGACTACCTGCTGTAGGCCAGTCACTGGGCTATACTCTTAATTCAGTGACTGTATATGAAACAGCATGCCTGTCCCATTTTAGAGACAAAGAAACTGAGGTTCATGAAGATGGCCACTTTCCTAAAGCCTTACCCCTGTAAGAGATGGTAGTGGGGTTTGATCCAGATGAGTCCAAAGCTCATACTACATCCATTGGGCCTGACCAGGTGGTAGTGCAGTGGATAGAGCGTCGGACTGGGATGCAGAGGATCCAGGTTCAAAACCCCAAAGTCTCCAGCTTGAGCGCGGGCTCATCTGGTTTGAGCAAAGCTCACCAGCTTGAGCCCAAGGTCGCTGGCTTAAGCAAAGTGTTACTTGGTCTGCTGTAAACCTCCTCCCACCCCGGTCAAGGCACATATGAGAAAGTGACCAATGAACAACTAAGGTACTGCAATGAAGAATTGATGCTGCTCATCTCCCTTCCTGTCTGTCTGTCCCTCTCTGTCTCTGTCACTAAAAAATTAAAAATTAAAAAAAAAAATTTAAATACATCCATTGGACCACCCTGCCACCAAATTCCCAGGATGTACCAGACAGTAAAGCCAAAGTGGGTCCAATGAGCCACAATTTGGCTTTTAGACCAAAATTACAGCTAAAATACTTGCCTACTGCTTTCCTCCTTCAGCACTGCTGCTGGCTGGTGCCCTGAGAACACACCTTCCCTGAAACACTCTTCCGGGTGTGGGGGGAGTGACTGCAAGCCCTTGGCTGCATCCTGAGTTGGGTGGTTCAGCCTACTGTGTAGACGCTGCATGGAGCATTGGAAAGGAAGTTGGTGCCCCAGTAACTGACATCAGGATTAAACGTAGACATACTTGAAGGTTGCTGCCCAGAACACCCGGGGTAGTAGGGTAGTGGGCAGAGCTATCTGGACATAAAAAGCCACAAGTGAGGGTGGGGGGCGACAAGGTTTATAGAGAAAGGATGTCTGGCTGTTTTCCCTAGCAGCATCATAAGACCCTCCTCTGCACCTGTCACCTAAGCCACACTAAGGCACTGAGCAGTCCCAGGAAACAAGATACTTCACCGAGGAGCTGCGTACATGCCGGTATCTCTGCCCATCGCTGCCCTTCCTCTTGGCCCTTGCCATCTTTGCTTGGCCATCTCTTTTTTTATTTTTAATTTATTAATTAATTAATTTATTTTTCTTTTCTTTTTTTTCAAGTGAGAGGAGGGGAGATAGTGAGACATTCCCGCATGTGCCCTGACCGGGATCCATCTGGCAACCCCTGAATTGGGCCAATCCTTGAATCAACCAAGCTATCCTCAGTGCCTGAGGCTAACGCTTGGACTAACTGAGCTATCTTCAGCACCCAGTGTCAACACTAGAACTAATCAAGCCACTGGCTGTGTGCCCTGACCCGGAATTGAACCCGGGACATCCATACTCCCTGTGGACACTCTATCCCCTGAGCCAACCGGCCAGGGCCACTTGGCCATCCCTTAATAGTTACCTGTAGGAAAGAGCACCTCAGTCAATAGTCTCTTCCATGACTCTGTAAGAGTGTCTCCTTCCCTTTGACTCAGTGGCCCCACACTCCCCACTGGACTGAGCTGGGCTTATTGGAAGCCAGCTGAAATATCTGAAGGCCCACCTGTGCCCTTTCCTCCCTCTTCTCTGCCTTGGTCTCTTAGCACAGAGGATTCAGGTCACTGAGGATGGAGCGTAGAGAAACAGGAAAGACCCAAGTGTGAGCTGACTCCGGTTGTGGTAATAAACACCAGAGGGAAGTTAGCTGAGGTGGCGGAGCCTGCGCATCTGCTAGTCACGTGCTCATGAAATGACGGGTCTCCCAGGAACTACATGGAACCCCATGGAACCCTCTCTCCCCTCCCATCCCCACTTCCTGTCACACCTCTCTCTCCTGTCCTTTCTCATCCCTACTTTCTTCTCAAGGTGGGCATTCATGGAGCAGGCTTCTTGATCTCTCTGGAGTTTTTGGTCACATATGCTGACCAGGTAGTTTTAGGGAAATAGGGCTACACTCCCTTCCAGAGCTTCTGGTGCTGGGAAGAGGCAGGGGCTGCTGGGACAGCCAAGGTGAGCATCAGCGCCTTCTCTATGCCCAAGGGCCCAAGTTCCTCTGAATTCACAGGGGCTCTGGAAGTTGACCTTGGATTGAGATGCAGGTTTTTTTAGTGGACCTCAGAGATCATTTTGAGGAAGACAGAAAAAAGCCCTCACAGGTCACCTGCAGTAGCTATTTCACAATTTTTCGCTTTGAAGGAAAAGTCTGCCGTCACAATAATGGAGGTGGGGGGTGGGGACAGGAGGGAGAGAAGACACTCAGGTGAAAGTGAGGAAGGAGTTTGGAGTCCCACGGGGTCCGAGTGACTCGATTCCTCACAGGGCCACCGTCTCCAGTCACAAGCACTGTTTCGGATCCACATCCAATTATTCCTCAAGTTCTTGATGACATCCTTAACTTTCTGGCCATGGAGAATCTTTGCAAAGACAAAGCTCAGAGCAGAGCATTTCTGTTAACAAACCTTAGGTAGATAAACATTTCAGGAGATCTTATTAAAGCTGTAATTCTCATGCTTATAGAGTAAATTTGAAAATACAGGAAAATAAAGAAAGTAAAAAGTGCCTATAATCTCATCAATTAGAAATTACCAATACTGTTTAGGACTTCTATATATTTCTTCAGACTTATTTCAGTGCTCATTTTATTTTATTTTATTTTTTACTTTTATTTATTTATTTTTTTTAATATTTATTTTACTGATTTTAATCAACTTAGAGAGACAGGAAGGGAGAAAAAGAGAGACAGGAACATCAGTCTGTTCCTGTATGTGCCCTGACCTGGGATTGAACCGGCAACCTCTGGGCTTCAGGATGATGCTCTAACCAACTGAGCTATCTGGCCAGGTTGCTCATTTTATTTTAAACATGATTATAAGCACACTGGACTTTATATTCTTTTTCTTTTTCATTTGACGTAACATTATGGCAAGCAGATACTTTTAAAAAGCACTTGGGCTTTGCCAGCGAGCTGATGCTTTGCAAACAGTTCTGTCAGCCACAGTAACCAACTGTAAGAATACACATTTTACCCAAAACAGAAATTGTGCCAGTTGGGGAGTCCTTTGATCACCAGGCAGCAAACCAAGCTATTATAAATTTAGACAGATTAAAACTAAAACCCAACCACTTGAAAAAATTTAGACTCTCCTAAATTGATGTTGGTTCAAGGAAGAAATAAAGTATATAGGCACAAATATTTAGAAAGCATTGAAAACCAGAATACCACATAACCAAACCAGTGGGACACGGCTGGCACTCTTCTCATAGCATTAAATGCTTTTCTTATTAAGAAGAGAAAGAGAGCCCTGGTTGAATTCTCGGTTAGAGCATTGTCCCGATACACGAAGGTTTCAGGTTCGATCCCTGGTCAGGACACATACAAGAATCAACCAATGAATGCATAAATAAATGGAACAACAAATCAATGTTTCCCTTTCTCTCTTTTTCTTTCCCCGCTTCCTCTCTTTCTTTCTAAAACCAATCAATCAATAAGTAAGTAAGTAAATAAATAAAAAGAGGCCCTGGCCGGTTGGCTCAGCGGTAGAGCGTCAGCCTGGCGTGCGGGGGACCCGGGTTCGATTCCCGGCCAGGGCACATAGGAGAAGCGCCCATTTGCTTCTCCACCCCCCTCTTCCTCTCTGTCTCTCTCTTCCCCTCCCGCAGCCAAGGCTCCATTGGAGCAAAGATGGCCCAGGCGCTAGAGTGGCTCTGGTCGCGGCATAGCGACGCCCCGGAGGGGCAGAGCATTGCCCCCTGGTGGGCAGAGCATCGCCCCTGGTGGGCGTGCCGGGTAGATCCCGGGCACATGCGGGAGTCTGTCTGACTGTCTATCCCCGTTTCCAGCTTCAGAAAAATACAAAAAAAAAAAAAAAAAAAAAATAAGTAAGTAAAAAGAGAAAAAGTAAATCAAGCATTTAGTCTGAGATCATAAAGAAAAAAAATTTAACAAAAACAGCCCCTAAGGAAAACAAGAAGAAAAATAGTAAAGATAAAGGCAAAAATAAATGAATTAGGAAACAGAAACACAGTGACAGTAGCAAATATATCCAAGAGCTGACTCTGGTTTTAAACAAACAATAAAGTAGACTAACCTCTGGCAAATCTATTTAAGAAATAAAAGAGAAAAGAGAAAAAATAGGAATGAGATATTGCAATAGATAGATTTAAAAATAATAATAAAACTGCACAGTAAGCTCAAATTTCAAAACCTCACTTAAATGAATACTTTTCTGAAAATGTAGATGTTGCCAACTGAGGGAAAATTTGCAGTCATTATCAAAACAATGCCCCCTCTACCCAAAAGCACTGGTCCCAAGCATTTTTGCTGGGTAATTATTTCAAATTTGATAATACTAATAAGGCTGAGCTGTTCAGTGGCTTAGCAAAAGATGGAGAGCTCGCAATTCGTCCTGCAAAGCAAAATAAGCCTGATATCAAACATGACAAAGAGACTATATTAAAGAATGAAAATGCTGTGTCGGAAATAGAACTCAATACTATATTAAACAAGTCATCCACCATTACCCAGTAGGGAAAGGGGTGGGAGGAATTGTCGATATTCGGAAAGCTTGTAGTAACTACGTCATACTAATGGGTTAAAGAAGCAAAACCGATTGATCCTACTATATGCAAGGGGAAATTGATTAAAATTGAACAACCTTTTCTACCTAATCAATACACCAGAAAAAGGAACAGAAGGGTGCATTCTTAACATGATTAAGAATATCTATTTCAAACCAATAGCCAATGTTATAATTAACTGAAATACTACAGGCCATTCCTGTTGAAACCAGTCACAGAATAAGGAGGCCTGCCAGCACCTTCACTATTTAACATTGCTTTTTAAATACTAACCTACACGATAATACTGAAATATAAAGAGGTAAGTGTAACAGTATGTACAATTTACTCTATACCAAAACTTGAGTTAGAGGTTGATTTCCAAAGTTTATATTTTTTAAGACTTTATTTATTCATTTTAGAGAGGAGAAAGAGAGAGAAGGGGGGAGGAGCAGGAAGCACCAACTCCCATATGTGCCTTGACCAGGCAAGCCCAGGGTTTCAAACTGGGGACCTCAGCATTACAGGTTGATGCTCTAACCACTGCACCACCACAGGTCAGACTGATTTTCAAAATTTAAAGAAAAGTCATCAAAAAATTCAAGAGATTTGACTACATTGTAAGTGAATGCTAAAAAGTACTTGTGGGCCTGGGAGAAAAGATCTTATCATAAGACTCCTATAAGGTTAATATTTTAATTCTACCAAGAGCAACAAATTTGAGCTTGAAGACAAAGGCAAGGTCCGTGAGGTCTAATATTGGGCCACCTCACTGCGTGGCAGACATTATCCTGAGTTAATATTTGTTGAACTCATGAACAAATGCAATGCAAGTTTTTAAAATACTATACCATTTTTTACCTTTTAAATTAGGAAGAGTTTTTTTCAAGCTTTCATTGTGAAAATTTTCAAGTATGTTGGAAAGTTGAAAGAACACTACAGTAAATACTCGTATACCCGTGACTAGATATAATAGAGACTAACATTTGCCATTTCTGCTTCATCTGGACATGTGTATACATTTTTTCCTGATTCATTTTGGAGGAAGTTGCAGAACAAATATCACTTCTCCCCTGAATACTTGAGCTTTAGAATCCTAAATCTCCCAGAATTTAGCAATCCATGTAGAGGTTTTAGGAAGCTGCTCCCCTGGGCCGCAAAGGTATCTTTGCAGATTGTCCAGGTCCTTGAGAAGGCATTCTGAAGTCACAGTCATGACCCTCTGATATGTAAGAGAAGAGAAAGTATATATTTATGAAGTATCAGGCCCTGTGCTGGGTGTTTTTCTGATGGTCTTGATTTTATCCTCTCCACAATGGTATGAAAGAAGCATTATGCCCATTTGGGGGGAAGTGGAAGTTCAAAGAGGTTAAGTAACTTGCCCAGGTTCATACAATGGCAGTATTCAACCTATACCCGTCTGACACCATCAAATTACACAACAGTTGTCCCTTCCCTTCATTTTCTCTCTGCATGAACGCATGAAGGCATTTCGGGGGCAGTGTGGACAACTTAGAAGCAGCCTGAATGTTCTTCATTGCAACAATGGGCAGGCAAATGGGGCTCTGTGCTCTCATACGAGAATGTCTGTGTTTATGAACATGGATTGTTGATTATGAACAAGCAACGTGGAAAATTGGCTTGTATCACCCAGAAGGACACCAGATTGCACACACCATGATCAGAAGAAGTGTGCAAATACCACGTGCTTGAAGACAACCAGGAAGAAATACACAAGACGTGGTTGGGTTAGGGTGAGAAGGAGTATTCATATTTTCTTCTCTTTTATCTTTGTCCAACTCGTTGCAGTGGGTGGTTTTATTAAAATTTTGTCATAGAAATTTTTAATCAAGAAAAACACTTTGTACCCACTTTACAGTCTTTTAAGCTTGTGGTGGGGGAAGGCTATGTTCTGTTTATTGTTGTTCTATTTTTCAATGGCCAGCCCCATGCCTGGCATATAATGGACACAATAAATGTGCTAGACAAGTGCCCACCAGGAAACCTCTCAAAGAGGCTTGGCTCAGGATTGCTGCGTTTCTGTCAGCTGGTCTACCCAAAAGTAAGCACTGGCCAGGTGTCATGGGGTGGAGTATTTGTGGGATCGTAAGCTGTCCTGGTCCAACCAAAAAGGCCCCATCAAACGTATAGGGGCCATTCTGGTCATTTAGCATCATGCGGGCATTTAGTGCTAATAAGAACCATGTTTGCCTGACCTGTGGTGGTGCAATGAATAAAGTGTTGACCTGGAACAGTGAGGTCACTGGTTTGAAACCCCGGGCTTACCCAGTCAGGGCACATAATGAGAAGCATCTACTACTATGAGTTGATGCTTCCTGCTCTTCCCCTCCCCTCAAAAAACCAATAAATAAAATCTGGGGGGGAAAAAAGAACCATGTGGTATAGACAAACTCTAGCTCCATGTAGAAATGGGTTTTATGTTTTCAGACTTTCAAAACATAATAATGATTATATGAACAGTTACTATTTATCAAGTGTTTACTAGAGGCTAGGCTTAAATGCATTAGAAAACCATTTCCTCATTTAATTTTCACAACAACCATAAGAATTAGCAACTTTACTTCCATTTTATAAATGAGGAAACTGAGGCACAGGGGAAAGAGGTTCCAGGGCGAATCTTGGTTGTGCTAAGAATTTTACTCTCAGCACATCACAAGCCTCTGGTCTTTAATTTCCTTGTCTAGAACAATACCAGCTGGCATTAGCTGAGTGTTTACTACATGCCAGGCCCAGCTGAGTGGAGATTGTGAGGCCAGCTTCAGCAAACAAACTGGGTTTGTTCCACTGGTCTCGATGCCAGGGTTTTGCCAAGCACTTGCCCGAGTGGAACAAACCCAGCTGGTTTTATTTAGGTTTGTTTTGCTTTTCTAAGACCAAAATTTTGAGCCACTGGTCACACCCCATTGTGCCTATGTAGCAGGGGCATTTTTAGGGGCCACACTGTGTTATTCCCTGCTGGGGAAATATTGTTAAAATGCAATTCCCAGTGTCTGACTGTAAATCCATGGGATTTGGGAAGGACCCAAGACCCAGCATCTTAGAATACTTTCAGGTGGTTCTAGCTGCAGTTTTGCTGTGGCCAACTTGGAGCAACTGCAAACTGTTATAGTGGTCTTTGTCTCCTTTTTTTTTTCTTTTTTAATTGTGATTTTAGAGAGACAGACAGAAACATTGATTTGTTTCTGGACAATGCTTTGACCAACCAAGCTATCTGGCCAGGGCTTTTTGTCTTCTGATTGAACCTGCACATGCTTGAGCTGGAATATACTGACACCCATTTTTATCTGGAGGAACCCAGCAGAGTCAGAATCGTGATTAAGGATTGCAAATTTTGTACTCTCTCCTGAATACTTGCGAATTTCTCATCGACAGAACATTCTTTAAAAACCTCAGCTCTGTGGAGCTCAGCAGGCCACAAGTAGTTGAATGTAAATTCCAAAAACACTTAAAGAAACTTAAATGTATTAATTTCTGTTTTTAAGAGAGAGCAAAGGATGGCAAGATGACCGTGGAAAATTAAACAACCCCTAAAAAGTGGCAATTAAGAAAGCATGTTTAAAATATTAAGAAAAGGTAAATTTGAGACTCTCTTACCTATGAGTAGAATTTACATCCAAGAGGAAATATACACATCTGCATTTAAAATTCCTAAATTTATATACACTATTATACATTCTTAGGCCAGTAATGGCCCTGGCTGGTTGGCTCAGTGGTAGAGCGTCAGCCTGGAGTGCAGGAGTCCCGGGTTTGATTCCCGGCCAGGGCACACAGGAGAGGCGCCCATTTGCTTCTCCACCCCTCCCCCTCTCCTTCCTCTCTGTCTCTCTCTTCCCCTCCCACAGCGAGGCTCCATTGGAGCAAAGATGGCCCCGGCGCTGGGGATGGCTCTGTGGCCTCTGCCTCAGGCGCTAGAATGGCTCTGGACGCAACAGAGCGACGCCCCAGAGGGGCAAAGCATCGCCCCCTGGTGGGCATGCCTGGTGGATCCCGGTCGGGCGCATGCGGGAGTCTGTCTGACTGCCTCCCTGTTTCCAGCTTCGGAAAAATGAAAAAAAAAAAAAAGATTATAAAAAAAAAAAAAGGCCAGTAACATACAAAAGTACGGTTCATGTGCCGAAGCTGTTCTGTATGGTGTTACGTGGCCAAAAGGAGCTAAGTGTGGAAATTGAGAATGATGCTTAGAGACTTTTATAGTTTGATGTTGCCACGATGACACCCAAGTAAGTGATTGGCAGCTGCATCTGGAACAGAGTGTGGACCGGTGTGGGCGTCATTGACCTCATGTGGCTAGTCCCAGGATCGGAAGCTGCCCGTTAGTGTTGGGTGTTTGAATGTTTGAGGGATTCATAAAAGGGATCCTCTACCGCAGGGAATTTGAGCAGCAGTAAGCATGTTAGAAGTGGTGAGTTTGAGTGACGGAAGACCTTGCACCCTCACCCTCCATCCCAACAGGACAGTTCATGCAGAAGCGCATCGACCACCATGCCATCAAGGCATTCAGTGTTGAGCCCCTCTACTTGTCCCATAGGACTCGTCTGAACCCTAGTTGTGGAGTGAGGTAGCTTAACAGATGACCTCCAGGTCCAGTCAGACCTGGTCTTGAAAACTTGGGCACTTCCAGCTTATGGCCTGGTCACTTTCCTCTGCCACACCTCAGAATTTAGAAAGCAGGAATGACAGCCCATCCTGGAAGGGCTCTTGTGCGAGATAGGAATGAGACACACACTCAAGCGGCTCCGCACACCACCTGCCCTGGGGAGAGGGAGGGCTCTTCGGGTTGCTTTGTCTACATTATTTGAAAGAGTAGATTGCATTGTGGGTCTCCAGGAAGTGGCCAGCTGCCCTCCCATTTCCGAATTCCCGTGTGTGTGTGTGTGTGTGTGTGTGTGTGTGTGTGTGTGTGTGTGTGTGTGTGTTCTGTGTCCTTGGTGGTGGTGCTGGTGGCGGGGTTGTCAGGAAGCAGCCACTGGTTTCCTGCTGATTAACTCAGTTCCTGGAGGGTCCTCCCTAGCAGCGAGGGAGGCCTCCTGCCTCGCCCGTTTGCTCTCCTGGTCCTTTCCAAGAGCCCTGCCTGCCCTTGTGCTGCCCTAGGGCCCAGGACACTTGCAGGCCTGCTGAGCCTGGCTCTGCTCTGGCGGTGGGCGGGCCCCCTGGGTTCCACCTGCCTCGGATTTTGCCTGCAGGTCCATTTCCTCAGCACCACCTGGCACCTTGTGGGGGACTTAGTCCTCTTCCAAGTCACCCCCAGGTTGGGCCTAAGAGGTTTTGATCATCTGAACTGTAAGCCCTTGGACAGGATGTCGTTAGGGTCTTCCACCCCTTCAGAGGAGGCCCGACAGCAGGAGCCCAGACTGAGGCGGCACACCCCAAGATGTCTCTGCTGGTGGAAGGGGAGACTGGAAAGACTCTGTCTTTGGTCTTCAGAAAGAGGGTTCAAGTGGTTGAAGAGGCCAGTATAGTGTTAGGATGTGGGGTCGCTGGCCTATATCTCAGCCCTGGTATAAAGGACCAGCAGAGAAAGGGTACACTGCCAGGGGAGGGGGCCGGGCTTGGCACAGCCATGAGGCTGTGGTCTTGGTCCCAAGACCCCCACTCCCCCACTCTAACTGCAGGGTCTATCAGTGATGAGCTGAGGCTTCCTGCTAGACCCGCTGTCTCCCACAGAAGTGGCATCTCTGTTCTGTACAGGGCAGCCCAGGTGCTCGAGGACGTGGACCCTGGTGCTCCCAGGACTGAGCAGGTGTCATTGGGCTGGCTTCTTGCACGCAGGGACAGAGCTAGGACCACACTGTGGGGGGGGGGGGGACACCCTCACAGCTCCTCCAATGATTGTGCTTTACAGCACATGCGTAGCTCCTCACGCATTTCATCCTAGTCAGGCCCGCCTCTTCAGCCAGGGTGGGAAGCCCTGTGCTTGCTCAGACCTAATGGCTGAGTCAACAACACTGAGGACGCGTGTTTGGTTAGCAAACAGGGAGCAGCCACGGAGCCGCACCACTGCTTTCCTGCTCTCGCCTTTCTAGCAAAACGTCCTCTAAAAAGGTCAGCCAGGACCGGCTTCTTCATGTGCAGGGCCGGGTGTGAAAGGAACATGAAACCCCTTATTTAAAAATGAGTAAGAATTTCAAGATGGCGACAGCCATGAAACCAAGGCAGGTCTTCTGTGGCCTGGGGAGGCACCCTGAGCGCAGCCAGCGTGTCTTACCTTTGTGAAAACCCGGTGACAGTGGCAAAGTTGGGTTTCTGTTTGGTAGAGAGGGACTTCACATCCAAGCCATCTGAGTCCTGAGCTGTGCCCTCCCCACCCTGTCCCGTGAGCGGCTTTTGTCAGGGGTTGACGTGACTTCTGCTTCACTTCTCCTTTTTGTCCTGCTCCACCCTGTTTCTCCTTTTCTCTGTAAACTCAGAAAGCCCCATTTCTCCCTCCCATTCCTTCTCCTTTCTTTCTTCCCCTCCATCCTTGCTGCCCTCCCCCCTCCATCCATCTCCATTTCTCTCTTCCTCTTTCCATTGTGTTTCTTGGAGAAAAAAAACCCTCCCTGTTTTCACTGTGTGACATTTCTTAGCCATTCGTTTGGTCCTGTTTGGTCCTCACGTCCCTCCTTGGATACTGAAGCCGCTCACTGGTGTGGCTCAAGTGAGCACCTTCCCCCACCATGGGACGTCCCTTCAGTGGCCTCTGGCTATGTCCAGATGGTCTCTGCCCATTGGGAGCCTGGAATGAATTCTCATTGTTAGCATTAGTCACTCACCACCTCCTCCTCACATTCAGCTGTCAGCCCTACTGGCCACAGTGGAAAGAAAGCTGGCTTCATTCTTTCTTGTGATACCCTATGAGCCCTGGTGACAGACCTAGCCATAGTTCCCAAAGATGTTGGCTTTAATGGCTTCTGTGAAGGCCTGGGGGAGGGGAGAGGGGAGGGGTTAAATAGATAAGCCCAGTGGGGCACTGTCCTGCCTTCCCTCACCCTCTTAACACTGTCACTAGAGGATTTTCACAATAGAGTGGGATTATGACACTCCCCCCCCTAAAGCCCTCCTCTGGTTCCCCGCTGCCTGAGAATGGCATCCAGGCCCCGAGTGTAGCCTTCAGGACCCTGCCCTCCTGGAGAGAGGCTGGCCACAGGGTTGCTGAAAAGACACTTGAGCCCCACCCTGAAGAATGCAAGAGGTTTGGAAGGTTTGGAAAGTGGAGGGAAGGAGAGGGGACCATTACAAGGAAGGGGTGGCCCAGAGGACAGCCAGAAGGTAGAAGTCGGAAATGGCCGGGAGGAGGGGGCAGTGTGACCCACTGTCTGGCTCTGCTCAGAGAACCTGGTCCCTTGGGAGATGGTACTCAACCCTGGTGTGCCTTCAGATCACCCGAGGAGCTTTTAACAATTACCGAAGTCTCTGAGGTGGGCCCCTTGTGAGTATTTGCATCTGCTCCCGCAGGGCCACCAGTCCAGGAATCTGCTGTGAGCACTTTAGGAAGGTGGCAGGAACCAGCTGTCAGTCCTTTTCACAGCAGGAATGCACTGGGACTTTCCTGTTGATGGGAAGGCTGCCTTGCTCCCTCGGCCCCAAGCCCCCGGCCAGAATGAACTGAGTGAGCACGAAGCAGGAATAGGGCGCCGGGAGAGTCAGCTGGAAGGGACATGGTTCAAAAGAGGAAACTGAGGCCTGATTACCAGTGAGCATGTCACATTCGGCATTGGGCAGGTTGCTAACAAACCAAAGATTGGCCTGCCAAATGCAAAAAGCAAGGCACAACTAGCCTGCATGGTCTGTTTCCTCATAACTTCTTGTTTTGAAAATGTCAAGTGTCAGGAAAGCTGAGAGCCTTCCATCTAGATTCTAGAGTTGTTACCATTTTGCCGCATTTGCTTTATCTCACTCTCCTTTAAATGGTCTTGCTGAATCATTTGAAAGTGAGTTATGGGCCCTTGTTGGCTCAGCAATAGAGCATCAGCCTGGCATGTGGAAGTCCTGCGTTTGATTCCCTATCAGGGCACACAGAGGAAGCGCCCATTTGCTTCTTTACCCCTTCCCCTCCCCCCTTTTTCTCTCTCTCTCTCTCTCTCTTTTTTTCTCTCTCTCTCTTTCTCTCTCTCTCTCTCCCCCACAGCCATGGCTTGAATGGTTTGAGCAAGTTGGCCCCAGGCACTGAGGATGGCTCCATGGCCTCAACTTAGGCAGCTAAAATAGCTCAGTTGCTGAGCAACAGAGCAGTGGCCCCAGATGGGTAGATCATTGTGCAGTAGGGGGCTTACCAGGTGGATCCCAGTTGGGGAGCATGCAGGAGTCTGTTTCTCTGCTTCCTCACCTCTCACTTAATAAAATAAAATTTTTAAAAATATATTAAAAAAATAAGTGAATAAAATGGGCAGCATGATAGTTCACCCCCAAATACTTCGGCAAGGACTTTCCCCTACAGAACTATGATACTATCATCACACCTAAAAAATTGCCATTATTTAATAGTATCATCTAAAACATGGTTCTATTCAAATTTTCCCAATTCTCTTTCCAAAAAAAAAATAATTTTTTAGGCTCTTTGCCAGATGCAAAAAGGCTCATGAATTTGCATTTGGTTGCTGTGTTTACTTAGCTTCTTCTAATCTAGAACAATCCACCTGCTTAATGTGTGTATGACATTGGCTTTGAAGAGTCCAGCAGGCCAGCTGTCTTGTGAAATGGACTCTGGATTTGTCTGAGTACGTTCAAGTTTGCATAGTTTTTAAATTCCCGGGTAATTCCTTCATTGTGTCTGAAAAGGTCCTAAGGCAGCAGGTACAGTCGGAGGGTATCTCCTTTGTCCCCTAACCCTGAGTGAGTCATGGGATGTCCTGTCCAGCCACCCAGAAAAAGAGGTGACTTGAGTAACATTACATTTATAAAATGTTTCAGCAGACTAAAGATTATTTCACTTGATCCACAGCAAGCCTAGCCTGGTTAGTTAGGTGTTCTCTTCATTTAGTGGATGACTTTCTGAGAGGGTGACCGGACACTAGACAGAACCAGACCAGAGCCTGGCCCTTTGGCCACCATTCTGCAGTGGCAGCTGGGAGATGGGGCAGAATCAATACCTTTGCTTGCTTACACCAGGGCTGGCCAAGTTACAGGGTGGTGTCACCGAACCTCAGCCCTAGGCACAGCACTTGCGTCCCCGAGCGCTAGACTGAATACTGGATGTTCTCGAATGTGATCTCACCTGCTTGATGACTCCGAGTCGCAGTTATGAGTACAGTCACTGAACTGTGTACTGAGGTGTTGGAATGGCTTGCCCCGCTCCAAATGGTCCCAGGCTGCCATTTGGTCATTTTTCATCCTGCGTCCTAGATGTCAGCTGTCACAGCCTCCAGCACCCCTCCCATCTCCCTGCTCCTCCTTGGAAGTTGCATTGTGTGTGTGCTGTGATCTGGGAAGACAGAAGAACAAGCTTGTCAGAACTGAGTCCAAAGGCTCAGAGTGAGAGGCTCCATCTAGGGAGGGAAGAGTGACTTTGACACCAGGGTCCCCTTCCACAAGTGGGGTGTTGCTGTTACACGTTTCAAGTTCGGAGACCTAGAAAAGATCATAACATCCAGCAGAAGTGGCTGGTGAGAACGTGAGCATGTGTATGTGAGTGCCAGAGCGCAGGGCACTTTGGCACCGTGACCACAGTGCTGAGCGGCCTTGTGGGCTTGAGCTGGGGTGTGGCGAAGGGTCCCAGGGCTCAGGCTGGCATGCTCCAACCGCCGTCCTCCCTGCACGTAGCTCAGGCTGCCTTCTCAAGTCGGCTGTATTAGCCCCCCAACCAAGATTGCTAAGGATCTGGGCCCCGGCATGCGAGCACTGGGCAGCTCTTACCCCTTGTCTCCCAGGGAAGGGTCCCTAGCGCTTCCGATTTTGTTGCTAAAGCCACGTGCCAATATTCGTGCCAATATTCTGTTAGTTTTCCTTCAAGGCACTTTCCCCCACCCTGTTCTCTTCCTCTAATTGTGTTCCTCTGGGCAGGTCTGTTCTTTCTGTAAGGAGTTCCTGTCCTCAGAAGTGTGTGAGCATGGCATCCTCTCTCATTCTTGGCCCAGTGCTCCAAGGAGTCGAGTGATGCCCACCTGACTTCACAGCGACTACTTTGCCAAGCCCTTTTTGCTTGTTTGCTTTTCTTTTCTTTTTTTTATCAAAGTAATCCATACATCTTTTTTTTATGTCAAACAATACTGGAGGGCTGGTAAGGATAAAGCAGCAGACACCCCCCGGCCCCGCCCGCCCACCTCACTCCCCCCATTCCAGCCCTCCAGACCAGTTAACGGTTTTCAATTCCTTTTAGTTCCTCTCATCTGTTACTCTCCTCCACACTTTGAAAGAATATGTTTAACCTACTATTTCTTGATTTACCAATTTTAGAGAGAGAGGACAGGGGAGGGGAGAGAGAGAGAGAAACATCTATCTGTTTCTGTATGTGCCCTGACTGGGGATCAAACTGGCAACCTTTGCCGATTGGGACAATGCTCTAACCAACCAAACTATCCAGCCAGGGCTCGAGTTATCAATTTTTGGACATTATCTGTTGCCTCCATATTCTCGCCTTTCCTGTTAATATTGTCCTATCACGATTTGGCGTTAAATTCACCATGTAAATACCGTTCACTGCTGAACCTAGCACTGACCTATTACGTCTTTTTTAAAAAGAGTTTATTTTGTTCTCACTGACTTAGTGTCTGTCTCTGATTCTTCCCAATATCCCCAAATCAAAAGAACATCTATCTGATGTTTTATCTATCAGTTCCTTAATCGATTCCTTTTTGTTTTTTCCGAGACAGTGGGGTATATTGCCAGGGAAATTCTTTAAAACTTTTTCAAAACAAATCTAAATTTAGTTTGTTTAATCTACAGCTGACCCTTGAATAATGCCTGTTTGAACTGCACAAGACCACTTATACACAGATTTTTTTTTCAGTGGACAATTTGAAAAAACTCACAGATGAACCACATAGCCTAAAACAGATGACTAAACTTACAGTATCAATAAGTACAGTTCAGTACTGTGAATGTATTTTCTCTCTAGCTTACTGTATGATAAGAATACAGTCTGTAATATGTATAATATACATCATATTAATCGACTATATTATTGGTAAGGCTTCTGGTCAACAGTAAGCAATTAGCGGTTAGGTTTTGGGGGAATCAAAAGTTATACATGGATTTTAGACTGCACGGGAGGTCAGCACCCTGCCCCCTGTGTTGTTCAGGGTCACTATATTAAAATAGCTCCATATGCCTCCTCTATAAAGGCTTCCATGACCCACCCCTCACATTCTAAGTTCCCCCTCATCTGCTCCCCCCCCCCCCGCCCGTTCTGGTTCTCACACAGCGCTGAGCATATAGGTTGTAAGCCTTGTTCTCTTGCCTCTTGCTCACCCCTAGGAACGCACAGGAGCCGGCCAGCGCATAACAAGTTCTCAATTAAGTATCTGCTGGAATTTGCATTTGTTGGCTGAAGTGCTCCCGGTGGTTCAGTGACATTTCTGACCCTTGCTCCCTGGCGTATTCCCTGTGTCCCTTCTCTCAGCTTCCTTGTTGGGTTTGCAGACCCTTCTGGGCCTGTTTTCAATTTAGCAACAGCCTTTCTTTCCCAGAGGCAGCTAGCAAAGGGAGGGTTTTCTTTCCTGGATAGATGGTGTCCCCTCCTCCTGAAGCCTCCACTAGATTGGCCTCAAGCATCTCAGGGCTTCAGACTGGTCCTTGTCACTTTATAATCCCAACCCAGGCCACTGAGCTCGGAGCAGACTGATTGCTCAATAGATGAGTGAGGCTGCGGCTTGCTCAATTCATCCATCAATTAATCAATAAGCCCATCCGTCTTCCTCCACTCGGCCTCTCTGTGCCCAGGCACTTCTCATCGCTCAGCCTTTGGATGGTTAGAAGAAAACAGAAACCTCTGCATAAAGGTGACCCCGCGTCAGGTTCGTCTTGACTCGCTGAGTATTAAAAGGAAGGAGGAGCAAGAGCAGGAGAGACACAGGGGAGCCAGGGGCGTTCACCTGGGACCTCAGAGGGGCGTCTTGGGGAACATTCAGTCAGTAGACAGGGCCGCCTGTGGGCGGGGGCCATCCTGTGCACTGGGCTCAGCACACGGGAGACCCCCAGTGATAACTGATGTTGAAGGAAAGAGGGGAGGACGGAAATCCAAATGCAGGCCTGTGCTCAAAGGCAGACTTGAGCTTCTCTGGGACACCTGTACATCTTGTAGTCGTTGGGTCCTAGCTAACTCAGGGAAGTGCTGATCTGTTTTTGACAACAAGCCTCAGTGTCCACAGAGGCCCCTCCCTTTTAAGGACACTGATCGGCCTGCCACTCCCTGGACTGAGGCCCTGGCCTGAGCAGGCAGCTGGGCTTCCTTGGAGCATTTGCTGGAAAAGGGCACCCCATCCCAGGCCCGTTAGAATGACATTTGTTCCAAATGCAGCGAGTGCCTCCTGTTTGGGCCCTGCAGCTGGAGACCTGAGTGGACCCAGCGCAGCCCAGTCTGTAGCCAGGATGGCTGCTGCGCTCAGACTCTCCTCCTGTGCCCTCCGACCTGGGCTCTGGGCTGTCAGCCCAAGCAGAACCAAGAGGGCCAGGCCCCGGGGGACCCGGCCTTACCCACAGCATCCCTGTCCCCATCAGGCTTCACAGGAGGCCAATGGGAGGAGGCCGCAGCCAGGCGGCTGGGGCCAGGACAGGGCGCTGACCCTGACATAAAGCTGATGGCCGCCAGCCTGTGTCCCCTGCCCCCGGAGAGGGAGCCCTTCTCTCAGCAATGTTGTGAATTTCAGGGGAACCCTTTAAAGAACCTCTTTGATGCTTCTCCAGTGGAACTGAATTTATTTTCTATACTTTTCAGAATTAACTTGCAGTTCTCAGCCTCACCCTCCCTCCCTCTCTCCCCAGAAAGGAGAGAAGGAGAAAAGAAGAAAGGGTCTGCATTGTCGCTGTGATTGGCACCTTCTGTGAATGAGGGTCAGTGCGCTGGCTGCTCCCTTACGAGCCCTCCGCCTCCCCTGCCTGCTGCATTCACACCGCGGTCTTTCTTTCAGAGCCTCTGTCTTCCTCTCCCCTTTGTATCTCTGCTTTCTTTCCCTTCACTCCCCTGCCTTTCATCCTCAGCTTTCTCCTTCTCCCTCAGGGACCACTCCTCTCCTCTCTCTTTTTCCCCCTTTGCTTCTATTCAATTCCTTTTTTTTTTTTCCCTTGTCTCTCTCTCTCTTTTTTTTTTTTTTTTTTTTAACTTTTTTCTTTTTCTTTTTGAATAGTGCTTCTGTTTTCAAGAGACTGGATGAGTAGAGAAGTTGGTTTATTTGAGGAAGAGAGAAAGTGAATGTTTGCATTTTTCTCCATTGCTCTAAATGTGTTTTTTTTAAAAAAAGAAATTGCTACACTGGACGCTGATTTCCTCTGGACCCCAGCGTTCAGAGAGAGAGTGGGTCTCTGCTAGGCAAGAGGGACCTGTCCATCTCAGGTCAAGCGGTTCTCGCTGAGAAATCCCGAATGGGTCACCAGGGCAGTTGGCGAAGGGCCTGGTGCCGCCGCCCGCAGGATTCAGACATGGCCCTAGGGACGGTCTCCCTTACTGACTAGGATAAGGATGGCCTAGATGTGAGAGTGAGGATCAGGGGAGGGTGCGGACCTCCCTCCTCTGTGGGAGCCGGGCCTTCCTGCCTGTGGGAAAAGCATGCAGGGGCTGAGCTCGAGGAAGACGGCCGGTTCACACGCAGCGCTGGACTTGTCTGGCGAGGCCCCTGCGGTGGGGGCGGCCTCACACTGGCTGGACCTGGTGTCCTGGAGCGGAGACTAGAAAGCTGGATCAGCAGAAAGGAGGAAGCTGGGAGTGGCAATGGCTCCAGGGAGGCGAGCGATGCTCTCATAGTTTAGACGGGTGATGATTGATGGACGGTTAGACAACTAGGAAACGTCGAAGGACCTGGGTAGAGGCATAGATCTAGTGACCTCAGCACGGAGATGAGAGGAAGCCACAGGAAGAGGGCTTCTTCAAGGGAGCCTCCATAAGACAAGAAAGCAGAGGCCGGGGCCTGAGCCTGGGGCCTCTGGGATGGAGGCAGAGGAGGGGCAGACAGAATGCAACTAGGAACAGGAAGCTGGAATCTAAGCCTCTGTGACCTTTGAGAGGACGATTCAGCTTCACTGGAGGGGACATAGAAAGCAGGCATGAAGGATGCAGTGGACAAGGTACTGGAGCTCCTGTTCAAGAGGTGGAAAGAAGGCAAGAAATTAGGTACTGTCAGGGGCAGCTCCTGGGGCATAAGTGGAATAGTAGCCGGGCAAGCCTGAACAAGAGAGGTGCCCGTTCTGGGGCCCTGTTTCTCCTCTGGGAGGGAAGGGCCTCAGCCTACAGCTACTCCTCAGAGCACAGGACAAAGGGCCAGATCTGCACCTCCAGGTTCCCAGCAATGGGAGCCACAGACTCGCCTCAAACTGCCCAGGAGCCCCAGGAAAGACCAGGGCACCTGCAGGGACACAGGGATCTCTGTGAAGGAGCCCTGGGGTGTGAGTGGCCTGTGATTGGAGCAAGGGCATCAGGCCTGGAGGTCTGGGCTGGCCCGAGCCCCCAAGGGCAAGCCCTGTGTCTCTGTCCTCTGTCACACCCAGCACAGCCAGCCCATGGTATTGTCAAAGGATGATTTGAATTTGTCCTTAGCAGGTGTGGAGGGGACACAGTCCAATAAATTGGAAAGCCCCATACAAAGGAGGGGGGCCCATCCCTGCCTCAAGGAAGAGTGGTTTATTCAGGGATACCTGTTGAGCACCTACTGTGTGCCAGTTTGAAGGATGACATACTCTTCAGAGGACAGCCTGGGGCTGGGAAGGAGGTTGTGTCCTCCCTCAGGGTCGGGTGACTGAGGCAAGGTGTGGTTTGTTTTCTGGGGATTTGTGCTCCAGGGACAGGATGGAGACAGCTGGGGAGCAGGTGCCATCCTTGCATAATCTCCCAGCCTCTGCAGGTGAGGGAGGGCCCCCCCTCTCCCCTCCCCCGTGCCCTTCCTGGCCCAACCTGCTTCTCAGGCACCTGCTGGCAAACCTGGAGACTGCCAGAGCGGGCCTGGCTGCCCATCAGGTTTTTCCAGTTTGGGCAAGAACACCTCTTTACACCCTATTAAGGCACCCACAGCCAACATGGGCCAGAGATGAAAGGGAAGCCTCTCCCATAAAGGCAGCTCCCCTCCTGGCAGGGAGATGGGGTCTGTGCTTGGGAACAGGCTTTGGAGGTGGACACGTTTCCCGGGCTCCTGTGTCCAGCGCGGCAGAGGATCTGGGAGGCGAGACGGGCAATCCCCCGTCAAAAACTGGCCTCAGGAAGCCTGTCTGCTTGGGTAACTAGCTTTGTGGCCCCAGGCACATTAGTGAGTGCTAATAATAGTGGCACGCAGGCTGCCAGGTTCTACCGGGATCCTGATCCCAGCACAATCCCGGCACCACCCACACTTAATAAGAAGAAAGAGTCACACAGTTGCAAAGTAGCAGGGGTGGGGATTGAACTCTGGCCTTCAGATTCAGAGTCTGTGCTCTAAACCAGTGTTTTTCATCCTGTTTCTTGAGTTATCGTTTCGAATCCTTGTAGACCAATATTACCAGCCTTGCCTGGGCGGCATAGCAATGTGAAATTGCTATAAAAGTTTCCCCGTGGAAGCAGGCACAGGGAACTCTGCTCTAAAGGCGTTCTTAACCTTTTCGTGCCTCAGTTCCCTTGTTTGTAGAATGAGGGGATGGTACAAGTCCCAACCACACAGTGGTCAGTATTAAATTAGATAATGTGCTGAGAGTTGGCACAGGCTGGCACCGGAGCTCTCGGGACAAGGCAGCCGTCTGCCCAGCTCGGAGTTTGTGATCTGTGGAACGAGAATAAGAACACTGCTCATTCAGTGGCGTCATGCTGGGAAAGGACTTTATAAACTGTAGAGGGCTGTGCCTGGCTGAGCAAGCGGGCATGCTCCTTTCCCTGCCCGGCCTGTTTTTCTAAGTCCCAGAGGAACTTGTGTTTCATCATGGGCCTTGAGTGCTCCTGGACCAGAACATTGTCCAACAGGTGGGCATACCGGGGTGTTCACCCCTCACGGGGGCCCTGTCCCTCAACAGACTGTACGAAAGTGTCATTTGTTAGGTGACTAAGAAATGGATCTTTGCGTCGTTCCTGCTTGTGGCTGATGGCAGCCTTTGTGGACGGGTGTGTGTGTGAGTGCGTGTGTGCGTGTGCGTGTGCCTGCTGCCTGCGTGTGTACACTGTCAGCCTAAACGCTCCGCCAGCTGTCCCTCCCCCAGGAGATCCAAGGCGGCATTACGTGAATGAGAGAGGCATTCTTGACTCCTCTCCTGGCATAAATCTGTACTCAGTCGGGTGTGTGGGTGACTGCAAAATAAATGTTGATTACAGCAGCGGCAGCTCCAGGAGGTGGGGGCTGCCAGGGCTCTGCGGGGAGGGAGGCCCGGACGCGTTCGAGCTGGCTGCTGCGGGAGTGGGAGAGGGCTCTGCGCCCAGGCCAGGCCCCTTGCCCAGCTCACCCCTTGGCTCCTCCTCTGCCCGCTGCTCCTTTGTGCCCCACCTCCCTCCTGTGCTGCCAACCTGGGCAGGTCCCCTTCATCTCCCCCTGCATGTGTTGGGGGACAGGGACCTAGCCAGGCTCTGCCTTCACTATGCCTCCCCAACCCCTCCACTGACCTTGTTGTATTGAACACCACTGATCACACTCCCTGGCCTCACGGGCTCAGTTAGACCTGTAAAGCTCCCAACAATTCTGGGGAGGGGGGACCATGATCCCATGCCCCAGATGGGGACTGAAGGGGTAGGGCCTGTGCTCTGAGCCTTTGTTGCCTCCTATGTGTCAGTTCACATGGAAGAGTGTTTCTGACCCCTTATGCTTAAAAAAAAAAAAAAAGCAATGACTTTGTCCTCTTGTGGTGCCCCGCATGTTTAGTGTTAATTTCCTGTCTGGTATTTTTTGCTGCTTCGTGGTTCTTAGTCTTGTCTCTCTAACCAAGCTGTGAGGTCCCTGAGAATGGGATCTTTGTGTCCGACCAGCAGCCAGCACCAGCCTGGCTGATGGAGTGGGTGATGATGGGAATAATGGTAATGATGATAATAATAACAATAATAATAATTAGCTCCTGGTAACAGAGTCCTTGCTATGCACCAGCCTAATTATTTCCTGTATTATATTCTCCTTTATATGAAGAGCAAAGCATTTAAGTTAGATCCAAGAACTCCAGCTCTTCTCTGGTATGTCTGTGACTTTCGGCAGGTCATTCGATCCTTTGTGCCTTGGTGTCCCTTCCTTCTCTGTAAAGTGGGGTTTTTTTTTCAAGATTCCGTGCTTTATAGTCATGATCTCACTGGATACAAGCCTGGCCTGAAGGACAAGCTCAGTCCAGGGTGGGTCCTTTTCATATCGCTGTTCCCATCTTACACACAAGGGGACAGAGTCCCAGGGAGGTTGAGGGACTTGCCCAAGGCTGCCCAGCTCAGAGTGGCAGAGCCAGGTTCCTCTCCCCTCTGCCGCCCGTATCTTCTTCCTCGGGTTCTGCTCCCGGGGTTCCTGGGGTGCTAAGCCAGCCCTTCAGGGAGGAGCCAAGCCGTTGCGGCACTGGCCCCTCTGCGGGCTCAGCAGGCCTGGCCCTGGGCCTTGCTGCATCCGGGGGCCGGGCCTGGCGAGCTGCATCAGGCAGGCAGGCCAGAGCTGCTCCAGAATGACCTTTGAGCCCCAGGACTTCAGGGAAGGAGAGCCCATGAAAGGGTGCCTTTCTTGGAGGCAATTTAGGGTCATGCTAAAAAGTGAATTTTAAAAAATAGATGAATCTCACCCTCCTGTGTGGCGTGAGAGGAGCTGGGTACACTGAGCGGCCGCTGTGTGCCGCGGCATGAGGCCAGGGGCTGTGCACGGTGGCTTCCCTGGCCTGTGGTGAGTTCCTGCAGGGGCAGATGCGGAGGCAGTCCGGGCCTGGCTCACCCTCCATCTAGGTCCTGCCTGGCTTCATCCTGAGGGGTCTCCAGTGGTGGGTCCTCAGCCCAGCCTCAGGGAAGCAAGGCCAGGCCCCCCTAGGGTGCCTCCCCCTCCCCCCCATAGATTTCTCCTCCTATCCATAGTTGAGATCAGTGGGAAGCCTGCACCGTGGCAGGCAGGAGGTCCATTCTGGGATTTCTGAATTGGCCCTTGTGGATGATCCAAGAGAAAGAAGGCTGGGACTGAACTATAGGAGCAAGGTTGAAGAAATGGGGTTTCTTTTTCCTCCTTCCTTTTTTTTTTTTTTCCTTAAGGAAGAGATAAATAAATGTCGCCCTGAGATGAAAAGAGAACACTGAAGGAGATAAAAGGAGATTAAAAAGGAGTGAGAGACTAGAAGCAAAGGACAGAGGGGGACTGAGACCATACACTGCGATGAGGGAAGAGATGAAAGAGAAAAAAAGACAGGAGCACAGGACCGAGCAGCAGAGCGGAGGATGGGGTTGCCACGGAAACAGGAGGGGAGGAATGGAGGAAGACAGGATGGAGAAGGCTGAGGGCTCATCAAGGGAGAGGCCTAAGACCAGCATAATGAGCAGGAAGGGAAGCCGTGAGGGGCTCCCGAGGCTGAAACTGGCCCTGGTGTGGGGAAAGGGAGGTTGACAGAGGAGGAAGACACGACCCAGGAAGCTCATTCTACTCGACTTGGCAGGGTGGAGGGAGCTGGCCCCGGGCCCTGGGCCCTGGGCCGAACCAGCTGGGATCTGCTTCACTGCCTCTCTCCAGGACTCAGCTTTACACCTGGAAAATGGAAGTGATGCTCCCTCCCCACCCCAGAGGGCTGCCTGGAAGCCTAGCAATCACACGTGCTCATCGCAGGACCTGACCAAGTTCAAGCAAGATAAAGCCCCTGGTGTTCCTTCGCTGTGGTTCTTACCTTGTCCCGTGAACTTGGGAGCCCAAGTTGTCTTTGATTTTCCTTGTTGGATCAAGCTGATGGCCTTTGCGTCCTGTATAGTGAATCTGTGTGGGATAGGTGTGCTTTTTGCTTGTGGAATTGGGGGAAAGACACGGACATGCCTTTCCGAAACATGGGGCCTACTGTCCCTGCACTGGGAACAGGCACTGGTCCTGAAGCTTAGGGAAAGGATGTCCAGAGGCTGTGGGGTGGGGAGAGCCCAGAGCCCCTAGGCTGAGCCTTGGGGACTGCCAGAGCAAGGCTGTTCTGTGCAGCCTGGAGGCCGCCCTGGGGAGGAGGCAGGTCTGAGGCAGAGGCAAGCACTCAGTTGTAGAACACTCAGGCAAGGATTTCCCTGTGTCTCATTCATTCATTCTAGGCCCCTCAGTGACTGCATTTCTTCCCTTCCCCTTTTCTTCTCTTAGGGCCCACTCTGCTTCCCTATGACCTGTAAACAGATACGATTTTGAATTGGTGTGATTGTATCAGGGTTCTCCAGAGAAATAGAACCAGTAACACACACACACACACACACAGATTTATTTTAAGGAATTGGCTCACGCAGTTGTGGGGGCTAGCAAGTCCAAAATTTGCAGGGCAGGCTATAGACTTGGGCAGGGTTTCTGTGATACGGTCTTAGGGCAGAATTCCTTCTTTGGGAAATTTGTTTTTTTTCTTAAGGCTTTTAACTGATTGGATGAGACCTACTCACATTAAGAAGGGTGATTTGCTTTCCTTGAAGTCAACTGGTTGTAGAAGTTAAACACATCTACAAAATAGCTCACAGCAACGCCTAGATTAATGTTTGACCAAACAGCTGGGCACTACAGCCTAGCCAAGTCACACTAGCCTGACATCCTCAGGCTATGAAAGAGGCCCTTGCCCTGCCCCAGAATCTACCCTGAATCCTACGGGATGAGTATATGAACTCAGTGCAGAGAAGGGAAGTCCTGGCAGAGGAATCAGCCTGTGCAAAGGCCCTGGGGTAGGAAACAGCCATGGGGGGATACAGAGAGGGGCAGGAGGCTTAATGGAGGGTCAGATAGAGCCTAATTGGGGAACTTTGGCCTCTAGGACATGTGGCTGAGTGGTGGGTTTCTGGGCTGGCACCCTGTATACTAGTCCTTGCTTCACCATCTCACTGTGTGGCCTTGGACCCGTCCCTTCCTTTCCCTGAGCCTCAGTTTCCTTATCTGTAAAAAGAAGTGGCTGGGCAAGTGACTACCAGACCCCCGTGTGGTTTGTGCATGGGTGGCACTGCATGGGTAGCTCAGCAGATCTGTCCACAGAGAAAAGGGGAAGCTGAGGCAAAGAGAATCCTTCAAGGCAGAGACTCCCACACTTCCCCTGCCCCCCACCCCGGCAGACTGCCCTGTCCACTGCAGAAGTGAGACTTCGGCTAAGAGCCTGGGGTTTGCACAAGTCTCCAGCTTTTGCTTTTGCTTCCTCTTCCTCTCTGGAGATGTGAGCAGAGGTTACCTTTAAGTCTTCAGTGAGAACAGCAGAGGAAACAAAGAGGGTGGTTTTGCTACAAGCCGAAGTCCCACGAGTGTTATTTACAGCCTTGTCCATACGTGGGACTTCCTTTCCATCCCTGGGCCCAGCCACCTGCTATGCCCACTCCAGGTTCACCTTCTCTGGGAACTTGGGACTCCTGGGGGGGGGGAGACTCCGTGGGACACACATGTGCATGTGCACATACACACCAACAGGATAGCTGGAGAGAGGGCAGAAAGGGAAGCTGGAGCCAGATCCCAGAGGTCTTGAGTGACGGACCCAGGAGTGAGACCCTCTTTTGCTCTGCTGGGCCCTGACCAGCCTCCTCTGAGCCCCTGCCCGGCCCCAGCCAACCCACCTGCACCTTCTCCTCCCGCATATCCTGGCGCTTCAAACGTTGACTGAGTTCACTCTGGGCTGCTCCCTGAGGGTGGGAACTTGATTTTCTTTCCCACTGTATCCCCATGACCAAGACCAGTTCTTGGCCCATTGTAGGTACCCAGGAAATGTGTGCTGAATCACTCA
Source organism: Saccopteryx leptura (assembly GCF_036850995.1). Lineage (NCBI taxonomy): Eukaryota > Metazoa > Chordata > Mammalia > Chiroptera > Emballonuridae > Saccopteryx > Saccopteryx leptura. Next base: position 44,566,035 of record NC_089515.1, on the reverse strand, counting down.
TTTGATGGCAGCCTCTGAGCTGCTTGGGGATTCAAAGCCAAGACAAGGGGCTGAGGGGCAGCCCTGTCCTCCCAGCAACAGCCGGACACATGCAAGGCCCTAAGTACAACTGATGGCCGAGTGGTTGGTGACATCCCAAAGATGGGTTGGCAGAAGCCCCTGAGGCTTCCTATGTCTTCAGCTGGTTTTTGAGAAGATGTTGTTGGTGGGAGTTAGTCAAGAATCCTGTTGGTTCTTCCTTCAAAATGGTTCCTGTCCCACCAGCCCCAAGCCCTGAATGCCTTCCACCAGAGTTCTGCCCCACTGTCTCTGTGTCTCTGTCCAGGGACGCTGGTCACCTGGCTCTCCCCTGCTGTCAGAGCAGGGATGTCTGGAGGAGTTTCAGTGAAGAGAAAAGGAGTTTCTAAAGGAGCATGGGGTGAGAGGGGGTGCTGTCACATCCTGGGGAGGGGATCCCATGACTATCAGGAAGGCCAAGGATTAACCCACCTTCACGGGTCCAAGAAGCCTCTTGTACCCAAATTTACAGATGAGGAAACTGAGACCCTGATGGGTCAGGCGACCTGTCCAGGGTCACACAGCAAGTCAGTCATTAATTCATTTGACAATTGTGTCAGTGTTTACAGCAGCATATGAAGTAGCAGCGAGTCCCTGCCTGGGTCCGGGAGGCTTTCTGCTGGGCCTCCACCCTGGACTCTGGCTCCTCCCCAGGGCTGGCCTGGCCCTCATGCCCAGGAAGGGGGGTGATGCGGAGCCCTGAGAAATAGGGCAGCCTTGGGCCTCTAGTGTCACCACACTGTTTCCTCTCTTCTCCACTCTCCCCTTCCCCTCCCCCCTCTGCTTTTGTTTCTTAGCCTCCACAGCCTCTTTCTCTCTCTCTTTCTCTCCCTCCCTCCCCCTTCCTCTGCTGTGGCCTCCCTCCCCCCACTCCCAGTGCAAGTCTTTTAAACTACAACCAGGCAGCTCTTCCAGTCCCTCTATTTCCCTGCTTCTGCTATTTCCTTTCTCTGCCCCCTGGGGACCTCCAGTGCACTGGTAGGAGGCCAAGCTGCGTCCCCTGGATACCCGTCATCCTACAGTCAAGGGACAGCCTGAGCTCCTCTTGCCCTTGGACACCGTACAGAGCTTTTGTCTGAGCCCGCAGCTCCAGGGGTGGAAAGAGGCTGTGCCCTGAGAAGGGCGGGGCGGCGAGGGGGCCTCGGGCAAAGGCAAGTGGCCCACCCTGGCACACAGGTGGTGAGAACCTGGCAGGCTCGCCTCCTGCCCTAGGCAGCCCTGTGCCAAGGCCTGAAACAGGAGGGTGGTATAGCCTGTGAGAAAAAGCCCCAAAAGATGGCCCAGGAGGAGGAGGAAGAATGACATCAGGGCTGTAGAGGCCCTAGCTTCCTGCTAGTCATTTCCATGTGTGACAGACAGAACACGCATTCGAAATGCAGGCAAATTAGATTCCCTCTGCCTTCTTTCTCTTGGCTTCTGTCTCAACAGAGTCGTTCCTACACACACGCGCGCACACACACACACACACATGCGTGCGCAGCTGCTCCAGTGAGCAGGGCAGCGTGGACACAGGCGTTCCTGCTGGCCTCTCACAACCTGACCGGAGCAGGAGAGCACCTGGGAGCGGAGGCGGGGCTCAGAGCCGGGACGTGACCTCTCCCGGGTTGCACAGACGATGGGCCAGGCCGTGGAGCCGGACAAGCCTGGTACAGACCCCACTCTGCCTGCACCGATGGGGCCCTCGGGAGCATGTTACTGGGCCCCTGATCCCTGAGCTGTGAAATGGGATACACACTTTCTCCCCCCACCACCAAAGGTTGTTTTATTATTAAATGGCTCGCCTAGCATGAGCACCCAATAATGGAAAGCTAGCTCTTCCACTGGTGTTTATGGTTGGTTGTTGGCACCTCTGTGTTCTACCCACGCCCCACTTGGGCATGAATCCCTCAAGAGCAAGGCCTCTGGGCAGGTCCCCTTTGACACCCAGGTACAGGCTCATAACCCAGAAATACCTTTAATCCTCAGCCCTAAAGTCACCACTACCTGCCTGTCCCGTCTGACCCCTTCCACAAGAGCCCCACTTTAAGCTTAATAGTTTTAGTCTTTAGTGTCAGTTTCAAGGAGGCCAAATTCCTGTCGGGGTGTTTTTATTTTTAGCTGGCTTCAGGAAGGGGAGGCTCCAGTGGCCTGTGGGGGGAAGGAGACAGCAGGCCAGAGCCTGTTTCCTGAGGAAGGGCCGCTTCTGGGCCATGCGCCAACTGTGGCCCTAGGAGGGGAGCAGGCGAGGCAGGCAGGAGCCACCCCAATAACGTCCTTCTCTTCTCTGTGGACTGCGTCGGACGTGCCAGGCTTTGAGCTGGGAGTGGAGGGCTTGATCATGAGTCTCCAGCTCAGGCCACTGAGGAGGCCCTCCCACATCCCGGCATGCCCCCTGCGCCCCCAGAGGCCTGGAGAGTCTGGGATAGGGCACTAGGAGGCGGTGGGGAGGACAGCGAAGCCCCAGGAACAGGTAGAATTTGAAAGACACTTGGGAGCTAGTGGGAGGAGCCAGGAGCTCAGCAGGGCTGTGCTACATAGCTCTGGTGGGGCTGGTCCTCCTGGGAAGGTAGGACGGCCATGCGCTCAGGGTTAGAACCTGGATAGGTGGACACATTGGCTTTCTTTCTCTTTTTTTTTTTTTTTTTTTTTTTGTGACAGAGACAGAGAGAGATAGAGAGAGGAACAGACAGACAGGAAGGGAGAGAGACGAGAAGCATCAACTCTTCGTTGCCACCTTAGTTGTTCATTGATTGCTTTCTCATATGTGCCTTGACCAGGAGGCTACAGCAGACCGAGTGACCCCTTGCTCAAGCTGGCGACCTCGGGGTTTCAAACCCGGGTCCTCAGCTAGAGGGTCTAGTCCGACGCTCTATCCACTGCACCACCACCTGGTCAGGCGACACATTGGCTTTTTAAAGTACTCAGATCAGAGAATGTGGTTGTGACGCTGGGAGCCAATGCCTTCATTTCAGGCACTTGTCTCAAACATGTTAGCCTTTGCTGAGCCCTCTTTCAAATAGGATTTCACTTGGAATTCCAGTGTGCAAATCGGGTGGGGAG